>NC_052625.1:97873549-98176579 GCF_016161935.1 Mauremys reevesii
AAACACTTACTACTTCTCTCCAAATGTATAGCCTTGATACACATCCTTCTTTCTATATGCAGACAGAAGGAGAAACACAGTATCTCCTATAAACCCAGAACTGAGTAAGCCTCCAGGGTTGTGCCTAGACACAGAAACGTTCCAAATTTAGCCTCTAATGTAAAGACATCCTGTGAACAACAGCTAAAGGCTAAGTCGTGAGAGAATTTAGAACTTTTGTCCCAAAACATGTAACAGACACATATATACTGGGCCTGGACTGATGTTCAGAGACTGAAAGCAAGTAATAGCTCTTTGTAAAAGCACGAGGCAGAGACAATGAAGCTATTTATGATTTGAGATTACTAATTTTACTAATCCCACCAGAATAAAAGCCATGATATGACCTTCAATTGTGGTCCCACTGATTATAACTAGGGCTGTCAAGCATTTAAAAAAATTAATCATGATTAAAAAAATTAATCATGATTAATCACTGTTAAACAGTAATAGAATACCATTTATTTAAATATTTGTGGATGTTTTCTACAATTTCAAATATATTGATTTCAATTACAACACAAAATACAAAGTGTACAGTGCTCACTTTATATTTATTTTTATTACAAATATTTGTGCTGTAAAAAACAAAAGAAATTGTATTTTTCAATTCGCCTAATACAAGTACTGTAGTGCAATCTCTGTATCATGAAAGTTGAACTGACAAATGTAGAATTATGTACAAAAAAAACTGCATTCAAAAATAAAACAATGTAAAACTTTAAAGCCTACAAGTCCACTCAGTCCTACTTCTTGTTCAGCCAGTCACTCAGACCAAACAATTTTATTTACATTTGCAGGAGCTAATGCTGCCCTCTTCTTATTTACAATGTCACCTGAAAGTGAGAAAAGATGTTCGGATGGCACTGTTGTAGCCAGCATTGCAAGATATTTACATGCCAGATGCGCTAAAGATTCATATGTCCCTTCATTTTCAACCAACATTCCAGAGGACATGCGTCCATGCTGATGACAGGTTATGCTCGATAACGATCCAAAGCAGTGCAGACCGACACATGTTCACTTTCATCATCTGAGTCAGATACCACCAGCAGAAGATTGATTTTCTTTTTTTGATGGTTCAGGTTCTGTAGTTTTCGTATCGGAGTGTTGCTCTTTTAAGATTTTTGAAAACATGCTCCACACCTCGTCCTCTCCTATTTTGGGAGGCACTTCAGATTCTTAAATCTTGGGTTGAGTGCTGTAGCGATCTTTAGAAATCTCACATTGGTACCTTCTTTGCATTCTGTCAAATCTGCAGTGAAAGTGTTCTTAAAACGAACAAGATGCGCTGGGTCATCATCCGAGACTGCTATAATATGAAATACATGGCAGAATGCGGGTAAAACAGAGCAGGAGACATACTATTCTCCCACAGGGAGTTCAGTCAAAATTTAATTAATGCATTATTTTTTTAACAAGTGTCATCAGCATGGAAGCATGTCCTCTGGAATGGTAGCTGAAGCATGAAGGGGCATATGAATGTTTAGCATATCTGGCACGTAAATACCTTGCAATGCTGGCTACAAAAGTGCCATGTGAACGCGTGTTCTCGCTTTCAGGTGACATTGTAAATAAGAAGCCGGCAGCATTATCTCCCCTAAATGTAAACAAACATGTTTGTCTTAGCAATTGGCTGAATAAGAAGTAGGACTGAGTGCACTTGTAGGCTCTAAACTTTTACATCAGTGGTGGGCAATCAGTGGTCGGCAAAGTGGACTGGCCGGGAATGGTGAACCACAGCCACTTGGAGCTGTGGGCGGCCATGCCTGCAGACGATTAAGGTAAACAAACTGTCTCACGGCCCACCCAGCGGATTACCCTGATGGGCCGCAGGTTGCCAACTGCTGTTTTACATTGTTTTATTTTTGAGTGCAGTTATGTAACAAAAAAAAAATCTACATTTGTAAGTTGCATTTTCATGACAAAAAGATATTGCATTATGGTACTTGTATGAGGTGAATTGAAAAAACTGTTTCTTTTGTTTAACCTTTTTGCAGTGCAAATATTTGTAATAAAAATAATAATATAAATTGAGCACTGTACACTTTATATTGTGTTGTAATTTAAATCAATATATTTGAAAATGTAGAAAAACTTCCAAAAATAGTTAATAAATTTCAATTAATATTCTATTTTTTAACAGAATGATTAAAACTGCCATTAATCGTTCTTAATTTTTTTAATCACAATTAATTTTTAGAGTTAATCACATGAGTTAATTGCAATTAATCGAAAGCCCTAATTATAACAGTAAAGAAAGTCATTTGCTATCTCCTTATGATATTGGTGTATCAGAGGCAATAGTGCCCAGAAAGTTGGTGTCCAGGGACAGCAACGAGGTACATTTCCTAAAAACTTTAGTATACTTCAAAGTGTAATCTTCAAGACCTTTCTATATTATCTAAATGGAGATAGGAGCTTCTGTGATTGACATGACAACCTGCTGAAGAGACAGAAATTAAAAAACTGCTAGCCAGATCAAGTGGATGCCCCCTTGGGAGAAGATTCAACTGAATATCACAGACTGTCACTCGCTCACTTTGGGTGTCGAAGACTAACCCTGTTCATAGTGACTTTATGTGTGGACATGAAGTCACTGAAAACGTTAAGCAAACAAAGGCCTTTTTTTGTTTGTTGTTTGTTTTAAAGATTATATTGAGACTGGCCCAGGTAATATCAGGGCACGTCTTCACTAGCAACGTTAAAGCACTGCCGCGGCACTGCTTTAACATGGCTGGTGTAGTCGCGACGTAGCGCTGGGAGAGAGCACTCCCAGCGCTCTAAATAAACCACTTCCACAAGGAGAATAGCTAC
The DNA here is from genome assembly GCF_016161935.1 of Mauremys reevesii. Lineage (NCBI taxonomy): Eukaryota > Metazoa > Chordata > Testudines > Geoemydidae > Mauremys > Mauremys reevesii. Next base: position 97,876,406 of record NC_052625.1, read on the forward strand.
CAGACACATGGGAGCGTGGTTCCCAGTGCTGGTGCACTGTCTACACTGGCACTTTACAGCAATGAAACCTGCAGTACTCAGGGGTGTGTTTTTTCACACCTCCCGAGTGAGAAAGTTGAAGCACTGTAAAGCGCCAGTGTAGACAAGCCCTTTGTCAAGCAAAAGTGGGAGCAGGGTGTTGGGGATGAGAAGAATATTGTACAAAGTATTCCTCCTCCTCTTTGCAGTCCTGGCACGGGGTCTCTGTTCTGCCGATCCAGGACCGCAGCTTTCCCCACACCTTGCGCCTTGGTGTCTTGGGCCCCCGGGCCATGCAAGAAGCTGTCTCCAGCCCTCTTCTCAGTGCTGCTCTAGCCCTAATCCCAACCTCATCCCCCCTTAATTTCCAGCAACTGTAACAATAAAAATAGTTTAAAAAATGAAAAAAAACCCATGAAAAATAAAAATAAAATAAAAAGTTGATATTAATTATCAAAATTAGGGAAAAAAAATTCTGCCAAGCCTAGATATAGTTAAAGGAATATACAGGGCCTCGAGTATACCATACCATAAAGCCTTTCCCCTTATGGCTGAAATACCCATAAGTAGACTTCCTCCAAGGTGCAAACAGACACAAGGCAGATATACTGAAATCTTGCCTCTAGAGCTTACACTCCTCAGTAACCAGGTGTTCAGAAGGAAGTGCCACAGGACAGATGAGGTGCCCTAATTGAGAGCTCCTTTGTGGCTACATCATTAATCTGATGAGTGTCCACTATTACCTGCAGCCTGAAGAAGAATATTCCTAGAGTCAAAAGGGGTCTAAGAGACTGTCACACTCTTGCCTCTCCTCACTTTGGAAAAGCTTCTTGCTATTAATGGAACTGATGGGTAAGTATGCAGGAGTTTCTCTCCCATGAAAGGAGCATGTATGCCCAGGCAGCACAAACTTCTAGCTTCAAGAGAAGCAAACTGATAGTGCTTCCTCCAGACGAGAGGAAACAAAATGATCTACTATGCCGTGATTTGAGGACTTTCTTTAGAGCTACCAAGGGCTTGATTACATGGTGCCTGTGTTAACACAACTGGAAACCATTTCGTTTGTGCCAGCGCATCCACACGGGGCAGTTAGCGGCCAGCACTTTGGTGCGCCCTGCAATTCACCCCCCCGTAGTCCACACTGTGTTGCAGTGTAGACATAGGCCAAGATTTTTTGGCGCTGCATCCTTCTTTCTAACCAGGTAGCAACAAATCCTGTGAGAAAAGGCCCAGCCCTACATGTACAGGCTTTCAGACACAGTTGTATCAGGGCTCTATGTAATGCAATTATGTGAAAATAAACATTGCAACTTTAATAAAAATCTTGCAAATGCAGTAACTCAGAGCACTTGGAAACACAGCCCTGTCCTATGATCCCCTCTGGGTTATTAAATAATACCACGTTGGAAATTAGAACCTGCACTCTCTCAGGCCTGTCTTGACAGGCAAAAAGTGTGTCTTTTTCAATTGTGCTAGCTGAAAAAGACTGAAAAGCCCCATTAAGATGCATGGTAACACATATGATATATATGTTGTAGCTCCCCCCTGACTACAACATAGCCAGCTAACAAACATAACAAGCAAATGTGCCTTCAGATGTGCTAGCTTGCATCTTACCAGACTATCCACTACTGGCCTCTACTGTGAGAGTAGGTTATAGAAATGGCTGTGATTCTTACCAGGTTATGGAAGTTGAATCTCTTAATCTCCCAGAATATTTTGCCCAATTTACCTCAAGAGCTGTTCTGGGTACTGTGGGACAGGCAAGCAGAGGCAGTGCAACTGCAAGGATTGATTAGAGTGCTCTTTGTGGAGGTGGAGAAAAACCACTCCTGAAACACGATGCTTGGGAAATTTGCACGGATTCCATTTGTAATGGGATTTGTTATCTGGTGAGGGCAAAGCTCTCATGATAGTGTGCCCTGAAGTGACAATAGCCTCCCTAAAAATACTGGTGATACAAAACCAGAACTCAGTGCTCCATAGGAAATGGCTAGTAGATTCTTATTTCATTTCCCAGTCCATCAAGCTATCCTCAGTGCTCTGTAACCTAGTCCATTCACTGTAGACTTTTACTTACCATCTGTTACAACTGTTTCTGTCTGCTGTCCATTCAGCTCCTCTGGCTGGAGGTTCAGCTCCACTTGCTCTTCCGCTATACCATTAATGTTGGATATCTGTCCATTCTTCTGTAAAAGCTGTATTGGCAAGGGGTGAGGTGGAAGGGGAAAAAGAGAGGGATACCGGTAAAATGTATTATAATTTTCAAGCTCAAAGTATCATTCCTTCTCTTCTTTCACATAATAAAAAAAATTCACCACTTCTCCTAGAAATTGTTTCACATTCAAATTCATTTTTATATGCATATGGTTTGGGGGAAATATAAGTACTAGACACTTACATAACGCTGTTCTTTTTAAAAGATATTAATATTAACTTTAATAAACCATTCGATCACCAAAGCACCTCTGTGAGAGAAGCAGGTATCTGGGATCATATATTTTCTTAGTCTGCTGCATAGGATTTACTGAAGAAACCATCTTGCCTCAGAATTGTGCAGCAGAATCTAACCTTGCATTTAAGAAATAATTTAAGATTCTAGCACTTATGATTGAGAAGAAAAACTTCTGAATGTGAACTGAAGCTGACTGATGCAGTGGTATCTTCCTGCGTCTACAGACAGCCTGAAACAGTAGCTCAGAGACTGATTTTCAGCATTCAGTTTGGGGAATGTAGGGGGTTAGCTCTGAAGATCAATGATCATTTAAAATGTCAACAACATTATTGCCATGTCAGCTTTTGGGGAAGGGACTTTTGGGAGGTGATCTAGGAGTTCAAGCCCTTCCCTCAAGATTTTGTCACATATGACCACCCCCCCCAAAAAACCCAAAAAACCCCAAAAACCTGAAGCCCCAACCAATCCCCATGTACCCAAAATGAAAACCACTCTCACACCTTCCAGGATTATAAAAGCTCCAACTGATCCTTGCCAACATGCCAAAACCAGCTGTTTCTCCTTCTCCCAGACAACATAAAAAAGGCTGTGAGTCTGTCACGGAGGTCACAGATTCCGGGACTTCTGCAGCGGCCGGTGCAGCTGACCGGGGGGCCACCTGAGCAGCTCGAGCACCCCCCAGCCATCCGCACGGACTACCGCTGGGGCAGTCTCGTCCCCTTGCCTCCTAGCATCCACAGGAATTTGGATGTGGGAGGGGGCTCAGGGCTGGGGCGTGGGAGGGGGTGAGGCCTCTGGGCAGCGCTTACCTCGGGGGGGGGGCTCCCCAGAAGCAGTGACATGTCCCTCCCTTAGCTCCTAGCTCTGCGCACTGTCTCTGCCCACAGGCAGCACCCCCGTAGCTCCCATTGGCTGCGATTCCCGGCCAATGAGATCTACGGAGCTGGCGCTTGAGGCAGCATGTGGAGCCCCCTGGGCACGCCTTCACCTAGGAGACGAGGGATATGTTGCTGCTTCCATGGAGGAGCAGAGCCGGGTAAGGAGCCTGCCAACCCCACCAACCCCTACTCAGCAGCAGCAGGGGACCCAGGTTATGTACTGCTGCCCGCCCCTTCCCCACCCCTTCTCCCGTCCCAGCACCAGACCTGTCCACACCCCCAGAGCATCCATGGCACCCCCGGCCTCCTGCCCCAGAATACCTGCAGTGCCCCTGGGCCGCACTCTGCCCCAGAGCACCCAAGTTTTAGTTAGGGGTATATAGTACAAGTCATGGACACGTCACAGGCCATGAATTTTTGTTTACTGCCCATGACCTGTCCATGGCTTTTATTAAAAATACCTGTGACTAAAACATAGCCTTAAACATCAACAATGGAGATTTGACTTGTTAATTCAAATACATGAGGTATATTGACCATGGAAATTTTGGGGCAGTGTAAAATAAACTAAAACAACATACAATATACTTGTATTATTCAGTTTCATATTTAAATCAGTCAGCAAAACCTTCCATCTTTTAAATTTAGCACTGAAGTACCAGAGAAACGAAAGTGCTTTACTACAGAATTTAGACCCAGCTTGCTGCACAATGCATGGATACTTGATTATCATCCCCATTTTGCAGTTGAGTAAACAAGGAAAACTAACCCAAGGCAAGATGTCGATGGAATCTACACTGCACCTTTTGGGCAATCTCAACCACTACACCACAATTGGGGCAGGCAGCTCCACTGGTGGCAGTGTTCATTCCACCAGCTCATCTAACCACACTCAGAGCAAGTCTAGATGACACAGTGGTAGCAAGAATACCCATGTCTACATAACAACTTTCACTGTTACTACACGTTTAAGGTACTTAACTTTACTACTGTAACCATTCCCACTGAAATCACTGAGACAACTCGTAGTCAAATTAGGCATGTGCTTAAGTGTTTGCAAGATTGGGGCCTAATTTCCTACTGTAGAGAAGTCCCACGAAGGACTTTTTGTCAAATCCAGGCAAGGGCGGCTCTAGGTATTTTGCCGCCCCAAGCACAACAGGCATGCTGCCTTCGGCGGCTTGCCTGCGGGAGGTCCCCGGTCCCGAGAATTCGGCGTCAGCCTGCAGGAGGTCTGCCGAAGCCGCAGGACCAGCGGATCCTCCGCAGGCATGCCGCCAAAGGCAGCCTGCCTGCCGCCCTCGCGGCGACCAGCAGAGCGCCCCCCGCAGCTTGCCGCCCCAAGCACGCGCTTGGTGTGCTGGTGCCTGGAGCCACCCCTGAATCCAGGATTAGAACAAGAGAGCTTGGTTCCCAGTCATGTATATAGACTATACCTCTCTGAAAAAAATATTTATATTGCTTCAAGGAATTTATTTATTTAGCGTGTGCATCGTTGTCTAGCCAAGCGATGGCATGTTCAGTGGCGTGATGCAGTTCTTCTAGGCCACTGCTTAACCTAGTCAGCAGGCATTCATCGACAATGTGCGTCACCAGCTGTGTCACGCCACAGCTACACAAAGGGCTGTCACGAAGGCCCCAGCGATACTGGTTGGCTGCACAGAGACCTTGCCTGGTCCTGAACCTGTTCAACAGGGACCATTGGCACCAGGGCAGGTCAAAACCAGGCGAGCAAATTATAGGGTCGGCAACAAGGAACTGGTTAGGGATTACAACAGATATCTCATCCCTCTCACCAAAGTGTTTCCACCCTAACATCCTGGCATGGAGGATGAGACCATAATGGGCGATGTGACGGCAAACATGCAGCTGGTGGTTTTAAAAGGTCATTGTGCAGTGGAAGGCTTGAGTTGGCGCGTACTTTCTCCAGTATTTGCCAGTGGCAACCTCTCATCTGATATGAGGAGGAGCAATATTGCTCAGAACTGGAAGCCATGGGAGTGAAGTCGGACGCAGGGTGCCAGAGATGATACACAGGATACACATATCGGCATGTAACTGTGTATCCACCAGTTCAAGGACTAGAATACTGTAGATGACCAAAGCTGTGTATTCTTTCTAACTAGGTTTAATTAAGCATAAGGCAATTAACATATGTTACCTTTGTCTAGGAACAAATTACAAATGAATGAATATAAAAAGTAAAAGGTCACTCAGTTATATTTCTGCATGAAATGTTTTCCCCAATATTGTTACAAATAACACCTAAAATTACTATAATGGCACAATTAAAGAAAAAAATCTCCGTATTTCAGCTTCTTTAATTTGTACAGTATTTCGTATATAGGCAATTTAACCTGTTTTTGAGGGTCTTCCACAGTAAGAGAGATTTTTTTAAAATATGAAATAAATTTATGAAAAAGCATAGGGGGGAGTGCTCAGTGGTTTGAGCATTGGCCTGCTAAACCCAGGGTTGTGAGTTCAATCCTTGAGGATGCCACTTAGGGATCTGGGGCAAAAATTGGTCCTGCTAGTGAAGGCAAGGGGCTGGACTCAATGACCTTTCAAGGTCCCTTCCAGTTCTAGGAGATTGGCATATCTCCAAAAAGGAAAAAAAAAAAAAAGAAGAGCACAAACATTGGCAGAGAAATTTAGGATAGTACCTGAAACTTTAAAGTAATTTTTTGAAATTGACTAAATATCCAGTTGATTGTGTCTCTTAAAGAGCTTTGTGTAAGCTCAAAGAGAGCCCCTCTGCCTGGAAAGGAGTGTGTTTTGGTAGCTCCCACAATGGGAGATGGTACAAAGAACAGGATGGGCCAGGTCCTGTGGGATTTCTAGCCTCCATGTGACTTCTGGGGTAGGCTTGAGATTTTGCAGGATTCAGCACAGGATTTGGAGCCGTAATATCTCATGGGATCTGGCACAAGATCAGGGCTTCCTGGGGGCAATGTGCCCCAGGCCCCGCAGGGGCGCCCAGGAGAGTTTTTCGAGGCCCCTAGAGCGGGGTCCTTCACTCACTCCAGGGACCCCAGAAAACTCTCGTGGGGCCCGGGCCCCCGGACCGTCTTCCGCTCTGGGTCTTCAGCAGCAATTCGGCGGAGGGGGCCCCCCACCGCCGAAGACCCCAGGCCCCCTAAATCCTCTGGGCGGCTCTGCACAAGATTTGGAGCCATGATCAGAGCCAGGTACTCAGAAACTGTTTGCTTGTTTCCCCACTCTCCCTGCTGTGCCCATCCAGATGAGGACTCAGTGGGACAATCTCCCTGGGCTCTGCCTCCTGCTGCTGCATGTGGGCTAGCAGGCATGTGAGCTGGTGGGACTGTGCCTGAATCACTTTACCCCAGAGTGGTTCACTTTTGTGGTGCCCCGTGCAAAGCTGCTGTGGGGCCAACTCTGGCAGCAAGGTAAAGGATGCCTCCCCTCTCCTGTGTGCTCCCAGTTCTCGGGGAGGCTGTGGGGCTAGGAATTCCTAGGGAGGGCAGGGCTAAATTCCATGACCTGGGCAGATCCCAGGTGGAGATTCCTGGCTGCCTCAGGCTATGGGCCATGCCCATGAGGGGCTGCAGGACTTGAGTTGGTGGCAGCTGCTGTTGGATGTGTGAGTGAGCCCAGTCTGCCCCCTACCTGTGGGGTGGATTTTACCTGGTAACTCTGTCTTGCTGTGTTAATCTAGTTGGTTCTTACCACGGGCCCATTACTGCTCCAGCAGGGCAGTGTGGTGGCTGGGCTGATCGTCCTGATCTGGGACTGGGTCTGACACTCCCTGGCTTAGTTTTTGCTCCTAGTACAGATCCCCTTTCTAGTTGTGCATTTGTCTGTGCTTGTGGTCTCTCCCTAATCTCCTGTGAGACACTAGGCATGCTTGTAGCCTATACATAAGTACAACATAGAAATTTGGATGTGAAAATGGAAACCTTCCATAGAATCATAGAATATCAGGGTTGGAAGGGACCTCAGGAGGTCATTTAGTCCAACCCCCTGCTCAAAGCAGGACCAATTCCCAACTAAATAATCCCAGCCAGGGCTTTGTCAAACCTGACCTTAAAAACCTCTAAGGCTGTGGCTACACTTAGCACTTCTAAGCGCTGCCACGATAGCACTGCCGCGGCAGCGCTTTGAAGCGCTAAGTGTAGTCAAAGTCCGTACTCCACCTCCCTGTGGGGAATAACGTACAGCGCTGGGAGCCGCGCTCCCAGCGCTGGGGCTTTGACCACACTGGCGCTTTACAGCGCCACAATTTGCAGCGCTGGAGAGGGTGTGTTTTCACACCCTGCTGCAGCGCTGCAAATTTGTAAGTGTAGCCAAGCCCTAAGGAAGGAGATTCCACCACCTCCCTAGGTAACCCATTCCAGTGCTTCACCACTCTCTGAGTGAAAAAGTTTTTCCTAATATCCAACCTATCCATCATGGGCCATAGGTAGTATGTCTGGTGTTGATACTGCTGGTGATGAGATGTGGGCAGCAAGACTGTTTTAATCAGACACTTATTCGGGAGTATCCATTTCCACTCCAAATATAATGGATTAAAGCCCTGCTTCAGACTGATGCACTTTAGTTACGGGATTTGCACATTTACATAATTACACTAGGGCAAACTTCGTTATTGTGGTTAGGAACTTAGACTGTAGAGATTGTATCATGTGTCTCACTCCGAAGATGGGACATTTCCACTCCTAAACATACTGATTATCTCTGTTCCTCCTCCCTGAAGTACAAGAATCTTTGTCCAGAATGCAGCCTTTTAAATTATAATGTACAAGCTGAAGAAGAACAATCATTTGCAATTGGAAGGCAAATGACTACTCCCTGACCTTGCTGAGCCCCATCCTGTCCAATGGAAACCAAGACAATAGAGGTATGAATAGATTATCTAGTGAAAGATGCTTGAAAAGCCCTGTGATAATCATCCATTGAGCAAACAGTGGTGGGAAGGAGCTTGTATGTGAGACTCTGCAGAACTGAGCTGATTGTTAGCTTAGCTTAGCCAGGTAGTGTCTCAACAGAGACATTCCCCTCCAATGAACCCTTGCTTATAGAGCCAAAGTGACTCTGCTTGTCAAGTTAGGAGCTGCCTCTACATTAGAATTTCTGCCATTCTGTGAATATGGATAAATACGGTAGCCCCTGATGTACCTCTGTCCCTCAGTGCTCATAAAACTGAGCATGTCACCAAAGCATGATGCACCCTTCAACTTTGCTGGGCTGCAGTCTGGTCTGTTAAATGGGAGAATTTGAGCCCCATGTCCTAACTGTAGCCTCAAGGCAAGGCATTAGTGTAGGTGGAAGCTTAACCCCCATTCTGTAGCCAATGCCTGCATTATTAGACTATGCCTTAAAAATGACTTTCAGTATATCTATCTCTGTCCTTGCATACCATTCCTGCTCAAGCACTTCAGTCAGTGCCAGTGAAGAATTCTTCCAGTCAGATGAGTGGTTTATGGACCTGGCTACTGTGTGAGTGCACCAGTCATTTGCTAGATGAACTGAACACTCATTACTAGATACCTAAATGGTGGAAATGGCTCAACTTTGGAATTTTTTCCTGCTCTCTCTCTCTTGTGTGCCCTCAAGTGAGCATGGGGAGTGCAGTTCTGATGCTGAATGAGCAGAACCAGCCCAGAAATGGAGTCCTACTTGCTCCAAATAGTCCATGCTTGTCAAATGTGCACATTGTGATCTCAGCAGAGACCTGTCTCAGTCTGTCTCCTCTGTACTCCCTGACACCACTGGAATGCATATAACTCCACGCTTGCTGGATTTAAGGACAGGACACCAGGGCTTATTTTCGCTCATGTCTTCCCCACTACCTGTGAAAGTGAGAGATTTGCCTTCCTAGCATGGGGCACAGCAGCCCTTCATAGGGAAGGGAAGTAGTGACTCCACCTGCATGGAATCCTTAATGTGACTAAGGCTCTCAAAGCACTCTCTCTTCTGTGTAGAGATGTTTAACAATTACCACCACCAAACAGAAACATTCATGCAATATTCATTTCATGGCCAAGCATGTGCCTGGGCTTAACAACGGCATAGCTGATGTTCTCTCAGGGTTTGTCTACACTGGCAAGTTTCTGCACAGTAAAGCAACTTTTTGCGCTCAAACTACAGATGTGTACACACTGCCAAGCCACTTTGTGTGCAGAAACTCCTCAGTTGCATCACTGCAAAAAAAACCACCTCAAAGAGAGTAATAAGGCTATTTGTGCAGAGGCTCCAGGGCTGTAATTGGCCTCCGGAGTTGTCCTATGAACACAGAGGATGTGTGTGTGTGTGTGGCGGGAGCTGATGTCAGGGTTTCCCCCTCTCCCGCCCTCAGGACTGGTTGCTTCCTGTCGCAGTCTGAACATACAAGACAGCGGGCTTGGCTACACTTGCAAGTTGCAGCGCTGGTAGAGGCTTTCCAGCGCTGCAATTACACCCCGTCCACACCTGCAGGGCACAACCAGCGCTGCAACTCCCTGGCTGCAGTGCTGGCTGTACACCTGGCCAGGTTAGGGTGTAGCGATTGCAGCGCTGGTGATCCAGCGCTGCTCATCAAGTGTGGACACACACCAGCGCTTTTATTGGCCTCCGGGGAATAAGGAGATATCCCAGAATGCTTTTAACTAAAATTACTCCCTTTGTTTTGTTATGCAGCCTCTCTTTGTTTTGTTGTGAACCTCCGGAGCTCCGTTTCTACCGGAGCTGCTAATCAGCTCCTGTTTGCTGTGATCAATCTGTGAACAATCAAATGAGATCCTCCTCCCTGTTGTGAACAGCTCTGTGGAGCTCCTCCGTTGCCCCTGCTGCTATCTAAAAAACAAACATAGCTCCTGTTTGCTGTGATCATCTGTACCTGGCTGTAAACAATCAAATGAGAGGCAGGCAGGGAAACAGCGGGGAGTCGGAGTCGTGCAGGCTGTTTGCAATTAAGAGTTAAGACTAAGGGGTCAGAAAAATGTTCTGATTTTTCAAGTCAGGAAGCTAAACACACAGTGTTGGCTCCAAAAATCCCCTCTCTCTTTCCCCCCGCTCCCTGTCACACTAGACCCCACTCCACCCCCCTCTTTTGAAAAGCACGTTGTGGCCACTTGAATGCTGGGATAGCTGCCCATAATGCATCACTCCCAACAGCGCTGGAAATGCTGCAAATGTGGCCACACACCAGCGCTGGTAGCTGTGAGTGTGGCCACACACCAGTGCTGCTCCTACACAGCTGGATGACCAGCGCTGCAAACGACCAGCGCTGCAAACTGTAAGTGTAGCCAAGCCCAGCAAGCGAAGGTTGTGGATTTCTCGAGCCATCTAGACAGACTTATGTGTAGTGCTGGAGAGGAGCCGGTGGTCGTGGTACATGTAGGTACCAATGACAAAGGGAAGGGTAGGAGAGACATCCTGGAGGCCAAATTTAGGCGGCTAGGAAAGAGACTGAAATCCAGGACCTCTATGGTGGCATTCTCAGAAATGTTCCCAGTTCCACGCGCAGGGCTAGGTAGGTAGGCAGGCAGAGCTTCAGAGTCTCAATGCGTGAGTGTAGAGAGGAGGGGTTTATGTTCATTAGGAACTGGGGAAACTTTTGGGATGGGGGGAGCCTATACAGGAGAGATGGGCTCCACCTAAACCAAAGTGGAACCAGACTGCTGGCACTAAACATTAAAAAGGTCATAGAGCAGTTTTTAAACTAGGAGATTGGGAAAAGCCAACTGGTGCAGACGAGCATGTGGATCGGACAGAGACTTCTCTTAGAGGAGAATCTATTGATAGAGATTGTCTAGGTTTATAGTCAGGAACAGAGGATGGAAGAGGATAATGTAAGGGCCAGATCAGACAAGAAACATTCACGTAAAAAGGAATCTGACACATCAGAAAAGGGCAGACAATTAAACAGTGACAAGTTTTTAAAGTGCTTGTACACAAATGCTAGAAGTCTAAATAATAAGATGGGTGAACTAGAGTGCCTTGTGATAAAGGAGGATATTGATATAATAGGCATCACAGAAACCTGGTGGACTGAGGACAATCAATGGGACACAATCATTCCGGGGTACAAAATATATCAGAAGGACAGAACAGGTCATGCGGGGGCACTATATGTGAAAGAAAATGTAGAATCAAATGAAGTAAAAATCTTAAGTGAATCCACATGTTCCATAGAATCTCTATGGATAGTACTTTCATGCTCTAATAAGAATATAACATTAGGGATCTATTATCGACCACCTGACCAGGGCAGTGATAGTGATGATGAAATGCTAAGGGAAATTAGAGAGGCTATCAAAATTAAGAACTCAATAATAGTGGGGGATTTCAATTATCCCCATAATGACTGGGAACATGTCACCTCAGGACGAAATGCAGAGACAAAATTTCTCGATACTTTAAATGACTGCTTCTTGGAGCAGCTGGTATGGGAACCCACAAGGGGAGTGGCAACTCTAGATTTAGTCCTGAGTGGAGCGCAGGAGCTGGTCCAAGAGGTAATAATAACAGAACTGCTTGGAAATAGTGACCATAATATAATAACATTTAACATCCTTGTGGTGGGAAGAACATCTCAACAGCCCAACACTGTGGCACGTGATTTCAAAAAGGGGCACTATGCAAAAATGAGGGGGTTAGTTAAACAGAAATTAAAAGGTACAGTGACTAAAGTGAAATCCCTGCAAGCTGCATGGGTGCTTTTTAAAGACACCATAATAGAGGCCCAACTTAAATGTATACCCCAAATTAAGAAACACAGTAAAAGAAATAAAAAAGAGCCACCGTGGCTTAACAACCATGTAAAAGAAGCAGTGAGAGATAAAAAGACTTGCTTTAAAAAGTGGAAGTCAAATCCTAGCGAGGTAAATAGAAAGGAGCATAAACACTTCCAAATCAAGTGTAAAAATGTAATAAGAAAAGCCAAAGAGGAGTTTAAAGAACGGCTAGCCAAAAACTCAAAAGGTAATAACAAAATGTTTTTTAAGAACATCAGAAGCAGGAAGCCTGCTAAACAACCGGTGGGGCCCCTCGATGACAGAGATAGAAAAGGAGCACTTAAAGACGATAAAATCATTGCGGAGAAACTAAACGAATTTTTTGCTTCAGTCTTCACGGCTGAGGGTGTTAGGGAGATTCCCAAACCTGAGACGGTTTTTGTAGGTGACAAATCGGAGGAATTGTCACAGATTGAGGTGTCACTAGAGGAGGTTTTGGAATTAATTGATAAACTTAACAGTAACAAGTCACCGGGACCAGATGGCATTCACCCAAGAGTTCTGAAAGAACTCAAATGTGAAATTGTGGAACTATTAACTATGGTTTGTAACCTGTCCTTTAAATCGGCTTCTGTACCCAACGACTGGAAGACAGCTAACGTAACACCAATATTTAAAAAGGGCTCTAGAGGTGATCCCGGCAATTACAGACCGGTAAGTCTAACGTCAGTACCGGGCAAATTAGTTGAAACAATAGTAAAGAATAAAATTGTTAGACACACAGAAGAACATAAATTGTTGGGCAAAAGTCAACATGGTTTCTGTAAAGGGAAATCGTGTCTTACTAATCTATTAGAGTTCTTTGAAGAGGTCAACAAACATGTGGACAAGGTGGATCCAGTGGACATAGTGTACCTAGATTTCCAGAAAGCCTTTGACAAGGTCCCTCACCAAAGGCTCTTACGTAAATTAAGCTGTCATGGGATAAAAGGGAAGGTCCTTTCATAGACTGAGAACTGGTTAAAAGACAGGGAGCAAAGGGTAGGAATTAATGGTAAATTCTCAGAATGGAGAGGGGTAACTAGTGGTGTTCCCCAAGGGTCAGTCCTAGGACCAATCCTATTCAACTTGTTCATAAATGATCTGGAGAAAGGGGTAAAAAGTGAGGTGGCAAAGTTTGCAGATGATACTAAACTGCTCAAGATAGTTAAGACTGAAGCAGACTGTGAAGAACTTCAAAAAGATATCACAAAACTAAGTGATTGGGCAACAAAATGGCAAATGAAATATAATGTGGATAAATGTAAAGTAATGCACATTGGAAAAAATAACCCCAACTATACATACAACATGATGGGGGCTAATTTAGCTACAACAAATCAGGAAAAAGATCTTGGAGTCATCGTGGATAGTTCTCTGAAGATGTCCACGCAGTGTGCAGAGGAAGTCAAAAAAGCAAACAGGATGTTAGGAATCATTCAAAAAGGGATAGAGAATGAGACAGAGAATATCTTATTGCCCTTATATAAATCGATGGTACGCCCACATCTTTAATACTGTGTACAGATGTGGTCGCCTCATCTCAAAAAAGATATACTGGCACTAGAAAAGGTTCAGAGAAGGTCAACTGAAATGATTAGGGGTTTGGAGAGGGTCCCATATGAGGAGAGATTAAAGAGGCTAGGACTTTTCAGCTTGGAAAAGAGGAGACTAAGGGGGGATATGATAGAGGTATATAAAATTATGAGTGATGTGGAGAAAGTAGATAAGGAAAAGTTATTTACTTATTCCCATAATACAAGAACTAGGAGTCACCAAATGAAATTAATAGGCAGCAGGTTTAAAACAAATAAAAGGAAGTTCTTCTTCATACCGCGCACAGTCAACTTGTGGAACTCCTTGCCTGAGGAGGTTGTGAAGGCTAGGACTATAACAGCATTTAAAAGAGAACTGGATAAATTCATGGAGGTTGTCCATTTACGGCTATTGGCCACGATGGGTAAATAATGGTGTCCCTAGACTCTGTTTGTCAGAGGGTGGAGATGGATGGCAGGAGGGAGATCACTTGATCATTACCTGTTAGGTTCACTCCCTCTGGGGCACCTGGCATTGGCCACTGTTGGTAGACAGGATACTGGGCTAGATGGACCTTTGTTCTGACCCTGTATGGCCATTCTTATGTTATGTTCTTATGCTGACACACTCTCTGTTCCCCAAAACACATTGTCTCTTTCCCTCCCTCCATACACACACACACACTCCCTATCACACACTCCCCCGCCCCGCCCCCGCCAACTTAAGTTGAAAAGCAGCTGGCAATGTAGTAGGATGCCCATGCAACAATGGGATTGGGGAACCTGCATCATGTGATGCTGTGCCTACCCCCCTGAGGCATTGCAAACCCTTCCCAAAGCACCCTGCGGCCAGTTGTACAGTGGGATAGCTACCACAATGCATTGCTGTCTTTGCCATTGCAAGAGCTGCTAATGTGGATGCGCTCCAGTGTCACAAGGAGCACAATGTGGACACGCAACAGAGGTTTAATTCCAGTGTTTTAATAAAAGTGGTATAACTTGTGGCACAGAAACTTGCCAGCATAGACATACCCTTAGTTGCAGGTCAGTGGATTCAGAGCACTAGCACAGGAAGCCAAGGCAGTGCTAGAACAGATGCTGGGAACCCTATGGAATCTTGGTTACTAGAATCAATATCCACTGCCAAGAGAGCACTTGCACCACACACCTTTTTACCTTACACAATGGCATGAGGAGTTTCGGGGGGGCTGGGGTCTACATCAGAACCCCAAATTTGGCAGTTCATGATCTTGCTATAGCTAACTGGTTGTCCAGGGTGTTCTTTTACTGCAGGTCTGCTGATTGTCTGGACCCCTATTGTGGATTGATGGTCCCCAGGATATGGAAGGGTTGGGCCATGCTCCTGGGGTGTGGAGCAATGTCAGGAAGCCAGGTTCCTTGCAGGTCCTTAGGAATTAGTTGAGGTTCTTCCTTGAGTCTCTCGTTTGGAGGGTAAGGCTGTACTCTACAAGGCAGCCTTCTGTTGGCTTTTTTCAGGGCCTTCCCTATCAGTGAGTTGTTCCCTTCAGCCAAGGGAGATTCTTTGGGGTGGGGGTGGGGGCTTCTTCATAAAAATCTTGTAGCTGTGAATGGTGGTTTTGAGGAGCCTGGGAACACCACCAGGCGGAATCAACTTATGTCACTCAGGGGTGTGAAAAAACACGACATACATTTTGCTGGCATAAGTGGTAGTGTGCACAGTGCTATGTTGCTCTCCATCCTGTCCGCCTAGAGTGGCTTCAAGAGCGATCTTACAGTGGTGCCGGTGTAAGGTCTCTAGTATAGACGTAACCTAAGTGTCCTTGCCTTCTTCTATATTGTGAGCACACCAAAGCTGTCTCTCTCACCAACAGAAGTTGGCCCAAAATAAATAAAATAAAGCCACCTCAAGAAGAGGCATAAAGCTTTTGCAATAAAGCTAAAGTGACGAAGTGTCAGTGTAGACACTGCTGCTTGATTTGTCGACATAACTGGCCTCCCCCAGTATCCCACAATTCCTGCCCTGACTGCTCTGCTCACTGTTTTGATCTATGCTGCCCTGCAGGCATGCACCCCTCTCCTTTCAAAGATTAAATCATTAATGTGGAATGCTTCTGGTGCCCTGCACTAGGAATACAGGGGCAGGCAGACTGGTGCTGCAGGGGGAAGGGGGGGAAGTGTGAGGGAGGGGGAGATGGACTGCTGTGCTGCTTTGACATTCCTCAGCACTGAGAGCTCACAGAGCTGCTCAGGATGTGTCTCCCGGCAGCTGAGGAGGCTGTGGGAGAACAGAGGGAATCACAGAACCATAGGCAGAGCAGGCTGCTTCGGGAGCATAACTTTTACTGACAAAACTTTGTTGTGTAGACGAGGCCTTAGAAATGGAGCTTTGAGATATGGTTAGTGACTGCAAACTGCTCCTGTTTTAAAAGTTGTTTGCAGTGTTGTTGTAGCCGTGTAGATCCCAGGATATTAGAGAGACAAAATGGGTGAGGTAACAGCAGAGTTTTGCCGCCAAAAGTAGCTTTGTAGTGAGTACGCCTCCCCTGTTTTGTCAGTTTGTAGACAAGACCTAAAGCAGATCCCCCTAGTTACATATAATTTCCTTCAATACCTAGTCACACTCATGTGTCATCTACATTGAAGACCTGCTAATTAAATGAAGGGTCCTTTGCTAAATGCCACCTTTCAAACAAAGTAAAGAACAAAATAATCTCTGGATGTGTGAAGCACCAAACTGGGTGGAGAAGGAACAACACTTTGGATTATAAAAATCCTTCCCAAACCAGTTAAAACAAGCTTTTGAATTGAGAGGTTTATTTCTTTGGATTAACAAATATCCTGTTGCAATGGAATCTCAAATCAGCATACAAAGCACTTGGCAAAGGTGTTAAATCTGCCTCTTATTTCAATGACCCACTTATTTGCCAAACCTCTGTCTGAGAAAGCTCCATTGTTGTTTGCAGTGTTGGTCTGAGGATATGAGAAAGACCAGGTGGGTGAAATAATATCTTTTATTGGATCAACTTCTGCTGGCGAAAGAGCTCTGTGTAGCTCAAAAGCTTGTCTCTTTCACCAACAGAAGTTGGTCCAATAAAAGATATTACTTCACCCACCTTGTCTCTCTGACAAAACTCCACACACTCCAGTGGAGTGTGTATTAGGTTCATGGTAGTCTGTTGAAAAGCCCTTAATTAAGTCAAATTGATTCCACCTGGTGGTGTTCCCAGGCTCCTCAAAACTGCCCTTCAGAGCTACAAGATTTATGAAAAAAGATACCAATGTAGCATAATGCTAATACCACAGATGGAATAATTTGGTTTCACAGTTTTCATTACATGCTGAGACCAGATATTAAATAGAAGTGGGGAAATGGGGAAGAGTTCAACACTCAGATTACATTCCCACTTCTCACATTTTCTTGTTTG
The DNA here is from genome assembly GCF_016161935.1 of Mauremys reevesii. NCBI lineage: Eukaryota > Metazoa > Chordata > Testudines > Geoemydidae > Mauremys > Mauremys reevesii. Next base: position 97,893,413 of record NC_052625.1, read on the forward strand.
CAAAGGTAAAGCACAGGCCCCTTAGAATGAGTAGTACTCCGGAGTATGAGGAACTGCAGACTTTGATATGGTTGTTTTGCACGTCTACACAGAATTAATTTAAGCTTTTAAATTCCATTGTAACATACTAAAGGCAGTAATAAAGATGGAGTATTGACTTAAAGTTTGTAAAGTACTTTGAGATTCTCTAATAAAAATCTACCAAAGGATATATTATACACTTTTAAAAGGTGTTTTCATAATTTCTTTGTACCAAGCTTGCTTGAATAAATTTAAATTTGTTTTGCTAAATATTATTTGTACAGACTATTATTCAGAATTGAAATTAAATAGCAAATAAATAAAATTGGTAACCAAGGACCTAATTATCAAACAAATCTACATGTTTAACTTTACATAAATGAGTTGACTCATTGGCTCCAATAGGACTACTCATGAATAAAGTTACGCTCATGCACATGCATTTATTTGCAGGCCCTCAGAGTTAAGGTTGCTTAAAGTCAAATTCAGTTACCACCATCTCTAAATTTCAAGGAAACCACAAGGCAATAATAATTCATGTATTATAACACTCAAATATTGCAGCCTCCTCACCTCCACCACAAACTCTCTTGAGTTTCCTTTTCCACTTTTCTCACCCAAACACACAACCTTAACTCCAACCACAGCTAAATTAAGATATATTCTCTATAGACACACACGCACTCAAAATCTACCATTTGTTTATTTGTAGATTAAAAAGTATGAGGTCGGAGACATTGTTGTGAATTTGAATTTGTTTTAGATGACATAAAATTATGCATTGTGGTTGGTTATACATTGGAAGTGCTAGGGAAAGTATGTTTTTTTGTGCTGGAATTAGAAATAACAGGTCTTCACTGACCTCTTTTTCCTGTAGCATTTTGTCTGGAAATGAGACATCACAGCTAGAGGTTGAAATCTGAGCTGTAGCTGTGTCCTCACATTCCAAGTCCTCCAAAGGCTGGCCAAGGAATGCAAAATTCCAGCCCAAGCACTGTTTATGGCAGAATGAGCTATAAGCCTCTGAAAGTACAGTAGCAAGACTCTGATCAGAAAAATTACAAGTGTTGGCCTTAGTAAGTGTTTATTTTAAACTATGTAATTAAAGAAGATTTTTTTTTCCAGAAGAGGAGATTTCTTGACGCCTACATGAAGGGCACCTGTAAAGGAATTATGGAATATTTATTTATTTATTTATTTCGAATTCCTACAAATATATGCAAAAGCACTTACCATATGTCATCAGTACCTTTGCCACAAATTACAAGTAGAACAAAACCAGCAGCTAACCCTTCACCAAAAAACTTGGGCCTCAATACAACTCCTTTACCTCACAAACTTAAGCCTTATCAAGCTCATCTCCACTCCAAAGCTTATGAGCGCTTGCAGTGTTCTCTGACTCAAACCTGGGTTACTTCAGACAGAATTCAGTGGTGAACCCCCCATCCACCGCTGCCCTCATTTAAACCAGCAATTCTGACAGAGTAAGATTTTTAGTTAAGTAAATTGAGGTGATCCAGTTCCTGCAGTGAATGTCATTTTACTGTGGCAAATAGCTTACTAGTATAAAGACAAAACTCACTTCAAAAGGATTTTCAAAAATCCTGGAAAAGGATAGCGCTATACACTGTTCTACATTCTTCTCAGACAATCACTCATGGCATACTAAAAAAGAAAACATGGCAAAAAAACAAAAGTACAATTTAATTGGCAGTGAAAGTTTAAGGTTCATTTGAATAGTACACTGATTCATCCATTTTTTTTAAAAAACAGTGTACTGTCTTAGTCTGCTCTTCTGCTGTCGCTATGAAGCTTGAATCACAAGTAAAGATCTGAGCTGCCAACTTCTAACCCATGGTTTCTCAACCCATATATTGCGACCCAAAATTGGGTTGTCTCAATGTGTCAAAGTGTAGTGTGGTAGGCCCAGGAGGAAGGAGGAGATCAGGTCTGGGGAGAGGGGTCGGGTCCTACCCTCAGTGGAGAGGGGGACCCTAGTGGTGGAGGGGAGAAAGGGCTGGTGCTGCAGAATCCACTCTGTGGCAGCTGTTCCTGCAGTTCCAGTCCTGCAGGGCTGGCAGGGCTTGGCTCCCTGGGTGTTGCAATCGGATTCATGGGGTTACAGCACTGCTCATTGTTTGGCCTAGCTGGTCTCCCTGTCATCTGCTCCCCTCCTGGTTAGGAGAGCCAGGCCAAACCTGAGTGATGGCTGCAACCCTGTAAGTAACAATGGCTGGAATGGAGAGCTGAGCCCAGCCAGCCTCGCTAGACAGGAGCCTCTGCTATAGTACACCCTGTGTACTTATTACATTAAAGTCTGTATTATATATTGTGGTTTAGAATATTTAGTAAGGTAGATTTTTTTTGCACTAAAGCTATTTGCTGGGTTGCAACAGATCATCAAAGTTAACAAATAGGTCCTGAGCCCAACAACCACTGCTCTAACCTATGATTACCAGTCAGCTGAATGGATCTACTAGCCTGCTCTCTGAGTTCAGACTAATGATTCAGCAAAATAAAATAAAATTAAAGATAGCCACAACCACTACAAACCACGCATACGCCCTTTACAAAGATGTTAATCTAAATCTTGACACTTCTGTTTTTGTGGAACTAAAGTACATTTTTAAAAAGTTTTAATTAACACACCAAACAAGGGAAAGCGTTTTTCTCTTTACTTGACTCACACCACTAGACTACTATCAATTAAAGATACACTACATACAACATCACATTCTGGTTTGTAAAAAGAACAGGAGTACTTGTGGCACCTTAGAGACTAACCAATTTATTTGAGCATAAGCTTTCGTGGGCTACAGCTCACTTCATCGGATGCATAGAATGGAACATATAGTAAGGAGATATATATACACATACAGAGATCATGAAAAGGTGGGAGTTGTCCTTTTTTTTTTTTTTGGTGGATACAGACTAACAGCTGCTACTCTGAATTCTGGTCTGTGACTGTTTGGAGAGGGGGCTGGGAAAACAAATTAACACTAATGTCATTTACTAAAGCCAAAATGCTGAAAACTGTAAGTATTGTTTATACTCCTATAATGTGAAATTATTACATTACATAGAGCTATCAACGATGTTCACCTGCCATATATTTAGCCATAGTTCTGTTATGCAGAAGATATTTTTTCCTTCCATCCACTGAAATCATACTCAGATATGTTTTTAATAAATATGCTTTTAATTCTACTATCTTGTTTTCCCACTTTAGGAAATACTGCTCTGATACGTCTGATTACTAGAAGTAATAGAATTATTTCCACAATTCCAAAACCAAAGAGCTTTAACTGAAAACCAAGTTAAGGTTGCTAAGTGAAAACACTGGTGCCACCTATAGTATAATTTACAACACCCAACCACTTAAGAAAATTATTAGTTAACAGCATAATAAATTTTACGCTGCCTATGTAATAAACGAACATACTGTCAGTATGAAGAAATGCATATTTAATTACAGAGCCTTTGTACCTGAGTTAGTCCAGATGAAAAATGTGGATAGCAATACTGCTCTGTACTTACCTAGTAATTTTTCATCTGTCGTTCTCAAAACACTTTACAAAGATAGGTAAACATTAGTCTCTTCTTTACAGTTGGCCTGGTTCAGATCTCTGTGCTTAGAGGCAACTTGCCAATGCTATGGACGTACCATTTCAGAGATCTAGGTTCTGCTCCCAGCTCTACCACAAACTTCTTGTAAATTTTGACAGGTCACTTCTTTGTTACTCATTCTGAAATTTCAGAGGGACACGAAGAAACGATACATCCTTTGTAAACATTTCCAAAAGGAGACACTAAATTTTTAACCTTATTAAGTACTGAAATTATTCAAAGTTGTAAGAAAGGTGTTCTAGCTGTAAAATTCTGTCCTGTTTAGGCTTTTTTTAATCATACCTATCACCAGGGTATCTGAATGCCTAGAAAGACTTAATCCTAAAAATTTCAAAGCAGAGACTGGTCATGAAACCATCAATCCTCTGAAAAACTCATACACAATGGTGCAGCTGGCATCCTCAGCAACACAAACTACTGCGAGCATATCAAATCTGTCATCCACTCCCCACACTGGCTTACCACAGAATACCATATCAAATTCAAGGTGCCAAGTGCACACCTTCAAGGCACTCAATGGTTTGGGCCCAGGATATCTAAAAGATCACCTCAAACTCCATGACAAGGTCCACAGTGAGCAGCTCTGGCACAATGGAACTCTCCACAGCAAGAGTGGGAAACAGAACACTCCTGGGACTCAGTCCAACACCACGGAATAAACTCCCACAAAAATTAAGAACCACCACAAATCATTTGTTGCAAGTGCAAGGCACACTCCTTTACCTTGCTTTTGCTAATATAAACACATAGCACAGTGCAGATATATTTTCAAAAATAGAAATAAAACCCACATATAATTTCTTGTTGGGGAGAAGAAGAGAGCTGGGCAGGAAATGATTTTCCCATCTCATGAGAATTTTCGAGATTTAAAAAAAAAAATTGCCCCAGATGGTATCAAAAACCTCAAAAATGCTCCAGGGGCTATAGTGTACTTAGATTTTCAGAAAGTCCTCTCATGGACTGGTAACTGGTTAAAAGATAGGAAACAAAGGGTAGGAATAAATGGTCAGTTTTCAGAATGGAGAGAGGTAAATGGTGGGGTTAGGGTGAAAAATCAGGACACGGGGAGGGGGGGAATAGGCATCTATTAGAAAAAGCCCCGAATATCGGGACTAACCCTATAAAATTTGGACATCTGGTCACCCTAGGTGGTGTTCCCCCAGGGGTCTGTATTGAGACCAGTCCTATTCAAGATATTCATAAATGATCTGGGAAAAGGGGTAAACAGTGAGGTGGAAAAATTTGCAGATGATACAAAACTACTCAAGATAGTTAAGTCCCAAGGAGACTGGGAAGAACTACAAAAGGATCTCTCAAAACTGGGTAACTGGGCAACAAAATGGCAGATTAAATTCAATGTTGATAAATGCAAAGTAATGCACATTGGAAAACATAATCCCAACTATACACATAAAATGATGGGGTCTAAATTAGCTGTTACCACTCAAGAGAGAGAGCTTGGAGTCATTGTGGATAGTTCTCTGAAAACATCCACCCAATGTGCAGCGGCAGTTAAAAAATTGAACAGAATGTTGGGCATCACAAAGAAAGGGATAGATAATAAGACAGAAAATATCATATTGCTTCTATATAAATCCATGGTACGCCCACATCTTGACTACTGTGTGCAGATGTGGTTGCCCCATCTCAAAAAAGAAAGATTAGAATTGGAAAGGGTTCAGAAAAGGGCAACAAAAATGATCAGGGGTATGGAACAGCATCCATATGAGGAGAGATTAATAAGACTGGGACTTTTCAGCTTGGAAAAGAGACGACTAAGAGGGGGATATGATAGGTCTATAAAATCATGACTGGTGTGTAAAAAGTATATAAGGAAGTGTTATTTACTCTTTCTCATAACACATGAACCAGGGGTCACCAGATGAAATTAATAGGCAGCAGGTTTAAAACAAACCAAAGGAAGTATTTTTTCACACAATGCACAGTCAACCTGATGTTGTAAAGGCCAAGATTACAACGGGGTTAAAAAAAGAACAAGATAAGTTCATGGAGGATAAGTCCATAAATGGCTATTAGCCAGAATGGGCAGGGATGGTGTCCCTAGCCTCTGTTTGCCAGAAGCTGGGAATGGGTGACAGGGTATGGATCACTTGATGATTACCTGTTCTGTTTATTCCCTCTGGGGCACCTGGCATTGGCCACTGTTGGAAGACAGGATACTGGGCTAGATGGACCTTTGGTCTGACTCAGTATGGCTGTTATGTTCAAACCACAACACCCCCAAAAATGTATTGGATCAATCAGAATGTTTAGTTTTGATATTTTCAAAATGTTTAGTTTTTAATTTAAAATTTTAACTTTTTGTTTCAAAATTTAGTTAATTATAGTTAAAAAAGTAATTTCAAACAAAAAAATTGAAATTTTTATTTCAAAATGTTTGTATATATAGAACATTGCTGTGGTGTTGTCCGTCAGTACCGAGACACATTTGCCCTGAAGATGGGCCTGGAATGTCTGGCAAGCCAGGCGAACCGCTCTCAGCTTCCTGACATTGATATGCATCGATAGTTCTGGTTGTGACCACATGCTTTGAGTTCTGATACTGCCCAGGTGTGCTCCCCAGCCTGTCTCTGATGTATCTGTGACCAGCGACAGTGAGGGCTGAGGTTTGGCGAAGGGTACTCCCTCACAGACCACCTGAAGTTGAAGCCTCTGGCTGAGGGACTCAAGAATCTTAGGTGGAAGGGTAACCAGAGAGTTCCGGCTGGGTCTATATACCCTCGCCAACCAAGCCTGGAGGGGGCGAAGGTACAACCTGGCGTGCTGCATTACATATGTGCAGGCCGCCATATGCCCCAGAAGCTTCATGCAGTTTCTGACCATGGTAGTTGGGAACTGGTGGAGGCTGTGAATGATGCCCTTGATGCTTTGGAACCAGGACTCAGATAGGGAGGCATTGGCCTGAGTGGAGTCCAGGAGAGCGCTGATGAACTTTATCTTCTGGGTTGGAACCAGTGTAGACTTGGGCATATTCAGAATGAGCCCCAGCCTGCTGAAAGTGGTTCGTGCCAGGACCACATGCTCCAGCACTTGCACTCGTGAATTGCCCTTGATGAGCCAATCATCCAAGTACGGGAAGACCTGTACCCGGCGTATGTGCAGGAAGGCTGCCATGACTATTGTGCACTTTGTGAACAGGCACGGGGCTGCTGAAAGTCCGAACAGTAGTACGGTGAACTGATAGTGTAGGCCACTGACTACAAATCTCAGGAATCTCTTGTGTTTGGCTTAGAGCCGGGGGCTGCTTAGAGGAGCCCTGACTCTGGCCGGAGGAGGACTGCAGGAGACACCTCCTGTTATTTCTGCCTCTGCTTCGATTATAGTCCTGCCTGGGGGGATCTGGATAGAATCATGAGTGGGGCTGGGGTTGAAGGGTTTTCTCTGGGGTGTTGATGTGTGAATTCCCAGACACTTGAGAGTTGCTCATGAGTCCTTGAGATTGTGCAGTCTCGAATCTGTCTGGTCAGCGAACAACCCCTCACAGTCAAATGGGAGGTCCTGTATGGTATTCTGGATCTCTGCTAGGAGTCCCGAGACCTGTGGCCATGAGCTACGCCTCATTGTGATGCCTGTAGCCATGGTTCGTGCTGCTGAGTCGGCAGAGTCCAGAGCAGGCTGGAGGGAGGTTATAGCCACCACCATGCCCTCTTCCAGGACTGCAGTGAATTCCTGTCGCCCTGAAATTCCACGAGTTGTACGCATAGCAGTTAAGTACCACCTGCTGGTTGGAAATTCGAAACTGAAGCCCCCCAGTCGAGTACACCTTTTGACCGAAAAGGTCCAGCTTCCTAGTGTCTTTATTCTTAGGGGCAGGCCCTCGCTGCCCCTGCTGCTCTTTGTGGTTTGCTGTGTCCACTACCAAGGTCCTGGGTGGGGGTTGGGTGAAGAGGTGCTCGTACCCCTACTGAGGGACAAAGCAAACACCTCTCTACTCCCCTGGCTGTTGGTGGTAGAGAGGCCAGGGTTTCCCAGAGCAACGTCATGGTGTTCTGAATGGTTTTTATAAGTGGCAGTGCCACCTTAGAGGGACCCTCAGGGCGAGAATGTCCATCATGTCATCCGAGTCTTCAACCACCTCCTCTGTCATCATGTTGAGGTTCTGGGCCACCCTCCTAAGGAGGTCCTGCTGGGCTTTCATGTCTATCGCCAGAAGGGACATGGTAGTGCCCGCCACTGCCTCATCCAGCGAGGAAAAATACAAGGCTTGAGGTGGGACGGGGTCTTCCTACCACTCCAGTTCCCTGTTGACTTGCTCAGGGACATCCATTGTCACTGCTACTGGTGGTATGGGAGCTGCCGTCGTTGGCATCTCTGACCTTGCGCTCAATATGGGACACCCGGGGTCTGAACCCCGTGGTGGGTCCTCCTGACCCTGGACTGATCAGGGGCAACCACCAATGCTGCCCTGGAACCATACCCTTGCCCCTGGTGGAAGGCCCAAGGTGTCCAAAAGGGTCATTTTACCGATTCCTGCCATTGGGGAGGACACCATCGGTATCGAGTGATAACTTCACCTTAGGGTGCCAGGATCTTGACTGGTACCGGCTGCGTCGGGACACATACGACTCCACTTCTGACTCCGATGAATAGGCCGAGCCCAACCAGGGAGGGGCGGATCCCAATGGTGCCGGGGAGTGGTAGCGCAGCGATAGGGAATGGCACCACATCGTGGTGGGCTTGCACCAGTGCTGGATAGGAGGTGCCACAATTGGTGCTGCAGCTGGTGACGGAAGTGGTGCAGCAGCTGGTTCTTGCACCACCTGCACCTGAGTCGATGCATGGGAATAGGAGGCCGGGGACTGTGCCATCATGGCAATTAAGTCCCGCGCAGGCTCAAAAGTGTCTGATGTGGAAGGGAGGTCCAGGTCCTCCTCCAACACTTCCCAGACCGAGAGTCCACCAACACCAGACTCGACGGACCCCCACTTCAAGGCCGGAGTCGACGGTGCCGGGACCGACGGACCGGCCTTCTGATGTCCCAACATGGGACGCACCACGCTGGAGTCCTTTCTGCTCTTGTTGGCAGGGAGCGTCCTTGTTCTGCCTTCTTCTTATGTGGCATCGGGGATTGTGATCAGTGGTGCACCGATGAGCTGGCCTTCCACGCAGGAGAACGGTGCCGATGCTCCTTATGTGGGTCCTTCTTCGATGCCGAGATGTCCTGCACCGAGGCCGGTGCGCTGTATACTGAGGCTGCTGGGTGCCAATTCTTGAGCCGGTTGGGGCCAGAGAGTGGACTCCATCAAGAGGAGCTTGAGGTGATAGTGTCTCTCCCTCTTAGTTCTGGGCTAGAAGCCTCTGCAGATGGTGCACTTGTCTTGCAAATGACCCTCTCCCAGGCACTTCAGACAAGCAGACCCCTCTGGGCATTAGCTTACCACACCTATAGCATGGCTTGAACCCTTGGGGCCATGGCATGCTCCGGTGATGGGGGGAAATACTGGGGGGGATCCCCCCAATTTAAATGCACTAACGAACGAACTAACTAACTGACTAACTAACTAAGATGAAGGGTAACAACTATATACAGAGAAAACCACTAGGAAGCACTTGCTAAAGCAAGAGACCAGTTGCTCCAACGACCATCACTGGCGCTAAGAAGGAACTGAGCACGCGGCGGGTCGGCAGGGATGTATGTACATCGCCACAAAGGCGTCACTCCAGGGGGCTCCACAGCCAACCCGACAGGTACCATAGGGTAAAAACTTCCGACAATCATGCACGCACACACACCTATTGGAATGGACATGAGCAATCACTCGAAGAACCAGCAATATTACTGTGTGATAACAGGAAAATCTGATGCTGAAAGTGGTGTAAGGAACGGTGTGTGCGTGTGTGTGTGGGGGAAATAAGCATTACGCAAAGTAAAACTATTTCCCCATGCTTATTCCCCCCGCCCCCAGTTCCTCACATCTTCTTGTCAATTGCTGGAAATAGGCCGTTTTCATTACCACTACAAACAGTTATTTTTCTCTCCTGCTGATAATAGCTCATCTTAACTGATCACTCTCCTTATAGAGTGTATGGTAACACCATTGTTTCATGTTCTCTGTGTATTGTGACAGACCCAGGCCAGTGGGGTACAGGAGTCTGGTAGAGGGCAAATATACTGGTCACTGGATGAGTAGTTTTCTGTTCCCTGAGTGACCAGAGCAGGGGCTGCACTAGAGTAATCAGGAACCTGCTAGAACCAATTAAGGCAGACAGGCTGATTAGAACACCTGCAGCCAATCAAAGCAGGCTAATCAGGGCACCTGGGTTTAAAAAGGATCTCACTTCAGTTTGTGGTGTGCGTGTGAGGAACTGGGAGCAAGGGACGCAAGGAGCTGAGAGTGAGAGTGAGAGTGAGAGTGAGAGTGAGAGTGAGAGTGAGAGTGAGAGGGTGTGCTGCTGGAGGACTAAGGAGTACAAGCATTATCAGACACCAGGAGGAAGGTCCTGTGGTGAGGATAAAGAAGGTGTTTGGAGGAGGCCATAGGGAAGTAGCCCAGGGAGTTGTAGCTGTCATGCGACTGCTACAGGAGGCACTATAGACAGCTGCAATCCACAGGGCCCTGGGCTGGAACCTGGAGTAGAGGGTGGGCCCGGGTTCCCCCCAAACCTCCCAACTCCTGATCAGACACAGGAGGAGTTGACCTGGACTGTGGGTTCCACCAGAGGGGAAGATCTCTGAAGTAAGCAAATCTGCCAATAAGTGCAGGATCCACCAAGGTAGAGGAGGAACTTTGTCACTGTATATAACACATTTATTTGAGCATAAGCTTTTGTGGGCTACAGCCCACTTCATCGGATGCATGTAGTGGAAAATACATGCAAAATACAGTAGGAAGAGATTATATATATATATATATATATATATATATATATATATATATATAAAATCTCTTCCTAAAATCTCTTCCTACTGTATTTTGCATGTATTTTCCACTACATGCATCCGATGAAGTGGGCTGTAGCACACAAAAGCTTATGCTCAAATAAATGTGTTAGTCTCTAAGGTGCCACAAGTACTCCTGTTCTTTTTGCAGATACAGACTAACACGGCTGCTACTCTGAAACCTGGTGTTAATTCAGAGTTTCAACCAAAATCATATTCTGGTAATTACATTTTACTTCCTAAATTTAAAGTCTGAAGTTTCAAATGGAAATATTTTTCCATTCCATCCTAAGCTGCTGGCTAGTGCAACCATACACTAATAAACAGCTGCAATGTTTCACCCCAAAGATGCTTTTCAATTTTGGCCACTGAATGATTTTGGCATATATCAGTTTAAATCTGTAAAGTGCTTTGAGATCCTCCAGTCTGAGAAGCACTGAATAAATGAAAGATTAATAGTAACTTTTACTTGAGTGAGGGGAAATTATCATTCTTACCATCTCAGCTATTCAAAGCCTTTAGAATCAGAGCATCATTCTAGCAACTAGAAATTGAGAAGAAATCTCAGTATAGGACGGACTTGGTGTTTTAAAGGTAGATTGGATTTTACTTTTCCTCTCATGTTCCAGTGCAATATTTTCCTCTTACTCTCTTTTTCTCAAATCTCTCTCCCAACCCTTCCTTTTTTACTTAAAGAGTGTTGTCACATGTATCATTCTTAACTAATTTTCTTGCCTACCAGAAGAGCTGAATTTTAAGATTTTAAAATAAAGTGCTTTGAGAAAAAATTCCTTCTGTAAAAATAATTAAAACAAAACAAAAGCACACACACAAAGGAGAAAAAAAGTGTCTCGTTAGAATATAGATATTTTTGTAATAACTATAGCAAAGACAAAAAGAAGGACATAAAATGACACATTTGCTTTTTAAAGCAGATCCTCTTTTCAGGGCAAGTTGCACAGGCTCTTTTATGAATGTATTCTCTCACAGTCCTTACTTTGTGGGTCAGTGCAGTCTGTCCCACTGAATTAGTACTTCAGAGAAACTAATTTCAATTTCCAGTCACATTAACTGCCTCATTTCTCTGAAGGGATCTGAGCTGCAATTTAGTCCAGTTATGTCTAATTTAGTCAGCAATGTTTCTAATTCCGCTGGGAATTGTTATATAGTTTAGACATACATTAAGTCAAAGTTTTGGGAGATGAGTGAGAACTTCCAAGACAAAAGTAAGGGTAAGAACAAGAGGATTGGAGGGAGTCTCATTAGTTCAGTTCTGCATATATCTACAGGTACAGAGACAAACATATACAGTTATCTGTCAGGTTTTGGAGGCACCTATTCATGGCTCTTCTGGGATTATGAAACAGTTTATGGATGTGGTGTCTCACATATATAAGAAACTAAAGAGAACCGGTTATTCAGTTCATTGGTCCTTCAATTTATTCATTCTCAAGACAAAGGATTTTCACTGATGTAATGTTTCTGCTTCTACCATGTCACTATAATACATCATGTGCAACAAGTTTTTTTTTAAATCCTTTCCTTACACCCCACCACAGAAAATGAAGCGAAGCACAGATGTCAAGTTAAGAATCTTAAAATACACATGGAATATTACACAAACCCTTGAAGTTCCTGATGCAGCCAACTACAATCAGCACACTATTTTCTATTGTGTGTAATGCAAATCATTAGACTTTACTACACTCTTCCACAAACAACACACAGAAATGAAAAATGAATATATGTCACAGTACAGGAATGAATAAAAGGTTCTTGGCCTATAACTGGGTGATAGAGCAAGTTTAATTATTCTCAGCGGGGAAGCAGGATGCAACCACATCCTTCTCCATTACTAATCACCAACCATCATTCCCAACATTCCTCAGTCCAGACCCAGACCCATTCCAATGATTCCTCATACCAGACCCAAAAACACTAGAGTTAATTTTGCCTCATTCTTTTAATCTTTCTATACTGATTCTACATTAGATTGCTAAAATAGCCAGATCCAGCTGTCTGAACAACTGACCAAAGTAACAGGAATGTACTGCAATACTCCCCTACCCCCCAGTTTGATTTTTAAAGCTCACTTGTTGATGAGCTATTCAATTTGCAGTTCTATCATACATTGTCACATGTTTAAAAAAATCCTTAAATATCAACATTTTAAAAAAATGAAGTTAGATTATTTCCAAACTTTATATGCTCTTAGCAGTCTGCCTGGCTTGGCATAAAATCATTCAGTAAAAGGTGCTCAAGGCAGTAGATATTCTTGGTGGAGCTAAATAAGGCAATGATCCTTCAAATACATATGCAAGTACTTAACTCTACTACCATGATTAGTCCCATTAATTTCAATGAGCAGTCCTATAGTGTGTAAGAATTTGTGGTATCAGAGTCTAAAAGAGTAAAAATCCAATCAGGTATCTTGATAGTACTTTTGGTGAAGTGCACACATAAGGCAGGAGTCTACATTTCTCCTCCTACCTCCCTCTCTTCCACAATTAATAGCTAATGTCAATATTTCTGCCCGCAGAGCTCTTGTCTTCCTTTTAAAAAAAATGGTTAAAATTTAGAGTTGGTCGGGTGCAGGGGGAAAAAAAGTTGATAATACTTTTATGCAATTGAAAAAACAAAACCTGAAAATGTGTTATTTTGTAAAATAAAAAATGCTCTGAAAATATTGAAAACTGATTTTTTTCTTGAAATTTTTGAAAAAAGGTTATTTTTTTACTAACTTTTTAATAGAAAAATTTCAGCCAGATCTCAAACATTTTTCTGTAATGATGCAAGCTCTAGTGTTGGCTGGGTGCTGTTACCTTTAAAGTATTGCCAATCCCACATGTTCAAAAATCATGAATCAGAAGCCCCAAAAATCATGAGACTGGGCTTAAAATCATGAGATTGTATAAAAATAATAGATTTGCTGTTCTTTTTATTTTCCTTCTGCTTTTTGAGCCTTTAGGGGTCACTGGGGGGCACATTTTGAAGCTTTCTCCACAGCCACGCGGGCTAGAAACTTACTTTTTCTTTAAGGATGAAGGCTGAAATCATCACATATCCACTTGACTCCAGTCATAAAACTCATGACAAAATCATGAGAATTGGCAACACTGCCTTCAGCACTATGATTTAGATCAGGCGTTGGCAACCTTTCAGAAGCGGTGTGCCGAGTCTTCATTTATTCACTCTAATTTAAGGTTTTGCGTGCCAGTAATACATTTTAATGTTTTTAGAAAGTCTGTTTCTCTAAGTCTATAATATATAACTAAACTATTGTTGTATGTAAAGTAAATAAGGTTTTTAAAATGTTTAAGAAGCTTCATTTAAAATTAAATTAAAATGCAGATCTCCCCGGACCGGTGGCCAGGACCCGGGCAGCGGGAGTGCCACTGAAAATCAGCTTGCGTGCCGCCTTCGGCACACATGCCATAGGTTGCCTACCCCTGATTTAGATGTTATGGTGGTAAAAATGCCTCTGTCTGATCTACATTAGATCTTACACTTTAAATGGAAAAAAAATGTAAATTTCATGATTTCACCTATTTAAATCTGAAATTTCACAGTGTTGTAATTGTAGGGGTCCTGATCCAAAAAGGAGTTGAAGGGGGTCACAAGGTTATTGGGGGGGGGGGTTTTCGCAGTACTGCTACCCTTTACTTCTGCACAGCTGGGCAGCTGGAGAGCGACGGCTGCTGGCTGGGAGCCCAGCTCTGAAGGCAGAACCGCAAGAATGGCATAGTACGGTATTGCCATCCTTACTTCTGTGCTGCTGAATGCAGAGTTGGGCCCTCTCTTTTGGGTCAGGACTCCCAATTTGAGAAATGCTGGTGTCCTCCATGAAATCTGCATAGGATAGGGTAAAAGCACACAAGTCCAGATTTCGTGGTCTGTGATGTGTTTTTCATGGCCGTGAATTTGGAAAGGCCCTACTAATTAGCCCTCATTTACCTTTTACCACTCATCACTATCTATTCCCAGGATCGAGATTTGTAATTTTAAAATATAGCATAAGAATTATAAGATCAAACAAACCCTGTGCTGGGAGAGATCTTTGTGGCAATAGGAATGTCATCATCTTGAAGCACTCAAACTGGCAGAGTCTCCACAACATTTTGCCTTGGCAGAGGTGCAGACCTGTATATGCTGTAAGAATGTGGATTATTTAAGAAAAGTCACTATACAAGAAGATTCTTAAACTGATCATTTGGCAAAACAGAAGACTCAGTCCTGTTGTAAATGAAAGTCAGACAGTCTAGCACTTCTCTCCTTTTAAAGCCTGCTTACACCATTCACAGCAAATAGCCTCAAACTTGAGTCATTTTTAATCAATAAGTATTTGGGCTCTTAGAGAGACAGTCTGGGGACTTTCCTCTGGTGCTTGAGTAAGTTTGGTTTTATCATTCAGTAATGGGAGGTATGCTTATTTTTTCAGACAGATTCAGCTTTGTCACCAGAACACAGCTGTTTAAACAGCAGATATAAGTCTGTCACAGCTGTTATTTGTCAGGCACTCAACCAGTAAGACATTCTGACATCTCAGCTGGTAACCTCTTTGGAAAAGACAGAGCCCCCAAATATTTACTGTCTAGCAGACACTTGCTGGTCTTAAGGCACAGGTAGAAGAATCAAGTTACTACTCAGAAACTGTAATTTTCCAAAGATACATATGGAATAGATCCCCATTCTTTGGTCTGGACCCCTGAATGCGACCAAGCCAGGATCATATGAAGCTCAATGTTTTAAAGCCTTTGTTTCCAGTAGAGGGGTATCTTGTGCCTCATCTATATTTCACTACTGCCATTTCCTTCTGGAGGCCACATATAAAAGAGTTTCCATTTAGGTGGCTGTTCCAGCATAGTTCATGGACACACCCCTCCAGCACAGCTGCTTGAAAAAAAAAATTCCTATGTAAAAAAAATTTTTTCCAAAGGAAATTTCAAAACAAAAATGTCAAAATGTCTGGCCTGCCCGGGGTGGGAACTCATGGTGAGGGGGGCTACGGCCCACCTCAGCTCCACCCACCAGGAAGAGGTTGGCACTGCCCTTGAGCCTCAGGCAGGTGCAGAGTGGTGCTGCAGGGAATCCAGGACAAATTATATTCCAGAGTCATTCAGCCTGGAATCAGGACTTGAAATGTACATTTCGGAACTGTTCCACCCAATTAGGGACAGGTGGTCACCCTACAACAGACCATTCCTGTGATCTCTGAAGACAGCAGGAAGTATTGCTAGACCTCATATCTTTCCTCAGATAAGATCATTCCAATGGTTCTACTGTTTTTTCTGCTAACATCAGGCACTAGAATTACTCCTATAATTGAGTTAACTCCTCTGACACTCAGTATAGGCATTGTCACAGTACATCAGTGCAACTTATGCCATACCCATTGATTGCGTGGCATTCAAAGTGATTTTTGATAATGCAACCAAGTCACAGTCACTCATTCTGAAACTATACTGTGTACATTACCACTTAAACAATTTTCAATACTAGTTTAGGGGACAAACTCAGCCCTGGATCTGAAAATCAAGCTGTGATTCTTCTGGTCACAGTTCAGGGTTATCTGCACCTTTGACCCCTCTAAGTGCAATCCCTCCTCCTGGTGACATGCCCTCTCTGGGGTGGAATCCTGCCATTCTCCCACTCTTTAGACTGGGTCCTCAGGGTGCCAGCTCACCTGTGTACTGCCTGTGATTCCTCAGCAAACTTGACTGGATTTGGCTTCCCTGCATGACTTCCCTTTGGGATCTGTGACCAGTGGGAACACAATGACATTGGAAGAAAGAGAAAGGAAGGTCCAGTAGTCAGGGTACTGGCCTAGGGCTTGGGTAACCAGGGTTCAGGTGCCTGCTTACCACAGACTTCCTTTGTGGCAAGTCACTTAGCCTCTCTGTGCCTCAATTCCCTGTGAATGTAAAATGGGGGTTCTACTTCACAGGGGATTTGTGAGGATAAATACACTAAAGATGGTGAGGCACTCAGATACTATAGCAATGGGGGCTCTGCCCTATAAGTACTTAATAGGAACTCCCCACCATGAAATAGCCTTTTCAAAACAAGATATTCAATTGTTTATTCTCAACAGTAGGAATCCAAGCATAACAAAACAAACTGTCTACATGCACCAATCTTACCTATGTGGGGTCGGGAAGGAATTTTTCCCCAGGTCAGACAGGCAGTGACCCTGGGGATTTTTCATCTTCCTCTGCAGTGTGTGGGTGCAGGTAACTTGCCAGGATTATCTGCTCAGTTAATCATTTCCCTGCTACTGTGAGGTCATTGGATATTGATGCACCTTGGTCCCTCTTATTCTCTGCCTGTAGCAAATAAGAGTCTAGTTTCCTGTGGGCTGTAATACTTTTGTCTAATTCTGGTTGTTGGGTATAGTGTGCAGGTGCTGGTGGAGGCCTGTGATGTACAGGAGATCAGACTAGATGATCTGATGGTCCCTTCTGGCCTTATTCTATGACTCTAAGAAATCCTCCTCCCATATTGCCAGTTGGCCAGAAGCTGACATCAGCCTTCTGGTAAAGCTGTGGAGTAGTATCAGTAAGATCCATCATTTGGGGAAATGTATCAAAATGATATTTTTATGTGCAGTGGACAACAAACAAACAGAGAGACAGGGAAGTCAGTCTGATGATGAATCACTTTGTGGTCTGCAGACTGAATTCCTTAATGACAGTCTCATTAAAAGTTCTTGCTGCCAAATGTTATTTGCTTTTGCCTTCAGAACAGTCTGCATTAATAATGAGTAACTCTCCTTGGAAGTTATTTACATACAGTATTGTTCTCTTATCACTCTCACAGAGCAGGCCAGTTTAATGTACCACTCAGAACCATGGGATTTCCCATTTCTGCACCACTGGGGACACAGTTACATGGGTCTCATGTCGGATGCTCCATCAATGGTAGACTATCCTGGGCTAACTCTGCTGTTAATACGTATACACTCGATCATAAGCTGGTTCATTTATAAGCTGATCCCCTCAAGATGGATAAGTAAAAAATGGAAAAATGTTATGACCCATTCATAAGCCGACCCTACAATTCAGGGGTCAGTAAACTTTGGCTCCTGGGCCATCAGGAGAAGCTGCTGGTGGGCCGAAATGGTTTGTTTACTTCGAGCGTCCGCAGGCACGGAGGTAAACCTAAGTAAACAAAGTGTCCCAGCAAGCCAGCTGCTTACCCTGACCGGCCGGGACAGCAACTGGTAGGGAAATTTTCTGGAGGGGGAGAAGCTGGGAGTCAGGGGAGTAACCCTTGTGACCATCCCCCACATGACCCCACCCCTAGCCCGGGACCCCCCCCACTCTCCCCATCCCATCCCTTCCCACCTTATCTGGGCAGGGCCGGGGAGGATGTCTCTGGCCTGGCCGGAGTTGCTCCGGCAGGCCAGACTAGGCAGTGCGGCCGCAGCATGTTCCAGCGGGCTGGGCCGGGCAGCACAGCCGCAGCATGCTCTGGCGGGCTGGGCGGAGCGGCCACTGCCTGCTCTGGGGAGCAGGGCTGAGCGGTATGGCTGCAGCCTGCCAGCCCTGGAGTTGCAGCTGCTTCAGAGGCTGGGAGGAGAGTGGCATGGCCAGAAGTGGAGAGACTCTGGCCCTGCCTCTTCCCTTCTGGCTCTGCTGGCTGTGCTGCCTCTCCTTGCTCCCTCTGTTGGGGGGAGGGGCTGTGTCCCACCTCTCCCTCTCTATACCCGTTCATAAGCCGACCCCCTTCTCTGGTGCTTCCCTTTTTTACTAAAAAAAATTCAGCTTATGAATGAGTATATATGGTACATATCCTTAGTAATCATATAGCAACCAACACGAACACAATCAAACAAATAGATGGACAGCTAATATTCATAAAACAATACAGGCATCTTCCACATCCTTCAAACTCATCTGTACCTGTGCAACTCCACTGTCATTACAATATGCCATTACAGAACCCTACTGCCTTCAGTGGTGTTGCACAGCTGTAGATGAAGGCATCATTTGAAGAGAATGGTGTTGCACAAATGGCCATGAAATGGAACCCTTAATCAACATTGTGCCACTTTGGTGTTCAACCTGGATGAGTAAGTCCCAAAACCCAGCTCACATGAAGAAGCCGGGGTAAGGAGGGAGGGTCTAACCCCCTGTAGATGGGCACAGGACCCTTAGATCTTGGAACACACACACACACACACACACACACACACACACACACACACACACACACACACACACACACACACACACACAGAGGACACAGTGAGAGGGGCTCAGACACCTACAGAGGGGCAAGAGCCTCCCATGACTCAAATTATAGCAACCACCAGTCACTAAGGGCTTGTCTACACTTACAGCACTGCAGTGGCGCAGCTGCACCAGTTCAGCTGAGCTACTGTAGCGCTTAGTGAAGACACTCTACCTCTCCGACAGGCAGCAGCTATACTGACAGTAGAAGCCCTCCCATTGACATAGCTCTGTCTACACCAGGAGTGCGGTCAGCATAACTGAGTTGCTCAGGTGTGTCATTATACCAACATAAGTTTGTAGTGTAGACCAGGGCTCACACCAAAACTCCTTTTGTGTTAGGTGGGGGCTTGTGATTAACTTATCCTTAGCTATGTTAATTGAAGGATGAGGTCACAGCCATTAGTTTCAATTATGTGTGGGATCATCCAATCATTAAGGCTACAATTTGGTCACAGAGGTTGCGGAAGTCATGGAATCCGTGACTTAGGCTGTGGCTACACTTAGCACTTCAAAGCGCTGCCGCGGTAGCGCTGCCGCGGCAGCGCTTTGAAGCGTTAAGTGTAGTCAAAGCGCCAGCGCTGGGAGAGAGCTCTCCCAGCGCTGTCCGTACTCCACCTCCCTCTGGGGAATAACGGACAGCGCTGGAAGCTTTGACCACACTGGCGCTTTGCAGCGCCGCAATTTGCAGCGCTAGAGAGGGTGTGTTTTCACACCCTGCTGCAGCGCTGCAAATTTGTAAGTGTAGCCAAGCCCTTTCAGACCTCTGTGACTTCAGCCCACAGCCACTGGGAGCTGCAGGGTACCCCCATCTCCAGTGGTGGCTGGGAGCTGCAGGGTATGGCAGGGGAATCCCCCGTCAGCTCCCCTGCTGCGGATGCAGGAGGCAGGGGGGAATCCCCCGGAAGCTCCACAGCCCCCGCGGGTGGCAGGGGAGATCCTCCTCAGCTCCCCAGCCGCCACAGGCAGGCGTCCATCCCAGGTCCCAGCCATGGGGCAGGAGCTGCAGCTCCCAGCCACAGCAGGACAGGGTGCTGGACCTTCCTCCCTCCACCTTTTTGTCATGGACATTTTTAGTAAAAGTCAGGGACAGGTCACAGTTTCCATGAATTTCTGGGTGGGACCCATAACTCAGGAATCCCTCAGTCAAATGACTGAAAATTTGGATCACAAATGCTATCAATACCAAAGCAATCCAAGTAACAATGCAGAGTTTACAGCACTTACAAGAGTTGGGCTTCTAAAGCATATAAAGTAGGAGGGGGAAATAGAAACCCTCTAGCCATTTTTCTCTTTTGATGCATGTGCACTGTAAAAATGTACACTTTGAAAATACCATTCTCAATCTGGGTCCTCCAAAGATTTAGTGGGTGCCATGCACTACATTGGGTAAGTCACAGATTAAGACCATTTTGACCTTTATTACATCAAATAGTTCAATCTCTAGCTATGCATGAAAAACAAAGACAAAAAACCCCAAACATTCACCTAGAAACATTTTGAAAATAGCTATATTTTTCTGGGCTTTTATCTCTGTATGCCCTAGTTCAAATTACCCAC
Source organism: Mauremys reevesii (assembly GCF_016161935.1). Taxonomy (NCBI): domain Eukaryota; kingdom Metazoa; phylum Chordata; order Testudines; family Geoemydidae; genus Mauremys; species Mauremys reevesii. Next base: position 97,913,753 of record NC_052625.1, read on the forward strand.
AATTTGGGTCATTAGACCTAAACTTCACCCATCCTGAGGCATACCAAATATCAGAGAAATACAACTAAGCACGTCAACTTTAGGTGACTTAGACAGGTTGACCTTTAAACAAAAGTCATGACGCAACCTTAACTATAGTGGTGCTGTGGCGCAATAATAATCAAATATACCAGTCCTAGTACAGAGTTGTTGGGCATCCCATTATTACCCATTTTACATGTTGAAAATTGATTATTTAGTAATGAGACAGGAGGGATTAGCTCTTAGTTTAAATGACCATCCAAAACCTTTTTCGTTTTCCATGCCAGCAGTCTAGTTTCACAAATCCCTTTTGACAATCTCTCTTTTCTCCAAAAAGTTCCTTAATGGATAATAAATGTTAACCTCTCCTCTGTACAACACTTTCTCATCCCATGTATTGAGACTCTGAAGTTCTAAAGTTGCTCAACATGGGGAATAAGAAGGATTTCAGAGAAAGCTTCCATACATTTGCTAAACCCAAATCATTTCATAGTAATTTAAATTTAGCTTCCAAGTCCTCTCTCTTACATCACTGGTAGGCTTCTCCTCAGCACTCACTAGAAATCTGTTCAAAAACATCTCTTAAGATCTACTACCACCTTTTTGCATGGTGGGCAAATCACTGAATGATGCTCTTCCTAATCACCTACCCAGCTATTGCTATGGCTAATAACTGAATACCCTCCATCACCATAGCACAGGGGTCGGCAACCTACAGCACGCGTACCAAAGGTGGCACGCAAGCCGATTTTTAATGGCACACTGCTGCCAGCTGAGATCCCGGCCACCAGCCCCGCTCAGCCCGCTGCCGGCCTGGGTGAAAGTGGCCAGGACCCCCAGGCTGGCAGTGGGCTGAGTGGGGCCGGCAGCCAGGACCCTAGAGCGGCGGCGGGCTGAGCGGCTCAGCCTGCTGCTGGTCTGGGATCCCGGCTGCCGGCCCCACTCAGCCCGCTGCTCTCTGACAGGGAGTTCCTCCAGGAAGGGCAGGCAGCCACTGGACAGGGATTCTTCCCGTGGGGCAGCGGAAAGGCACCTCGGTGATCTTGGATGTGAGTTCCGAAGCCCGTGCCCACGGGGCTTGGGGAGCACTGGGGGAACTGGGCTCTGAGAAGCAGCTGCGTTAGGGCTCCCAGATGCTGCATGAGCAGCTTGTGCGACTCTCTCCTGGCCCCTGGAGTCTAAAGGGGGAGCCTGGACTGGTGCAAGGTGCCGTGAGTCACAACTAGCCCCCGCTTTGCATGGTCCCGCTGCCGCCTCATGCTCCCATTCTCCTCTCCCCTTCTCTGGCACTGCATCAGCCCAGGAGGGGGCCGTGCCCCCGGCCCCCTGAGCCAGCTGGGCAGTGGTGGGGTTGGAGAGGTTTTGCAGCCTCTGGAAAGAGCAGATGGAGACTCTTGCTGTGTCTGCTGCGCATCCTAACACGGTGGCACTTCAGCTCGGGAGAGAGTGGCGCCCCTGTCTGGGCACCTTTCAGCCCCCAGGAGAGTTCAGGTTTAAAATGCGCAAACTGCAGAGTGATCTGGGTAGGTCTTGCATCGCAGGGGATCTGCATCTCAAAGGGGAAGGCAGTGGGGAGCGCAGTGGTCCCTAGAAGCAGCCATATGAGTTTTTTGGGCAGCCGGGACCTGGGTCTTAGGGGCTGCTTCTGAGAGCTCTAATCCCTGCTGTGTCAGTTTCATGTCAGGAGTTGCAGCTGAGCTGCTTCTCTGAACCATTAGCATCACCGAAAAGGAGAAGCTGAAACTCCCCTGGGCACTGTGTCAATAAGAGTATTCGGTGCACAGGTTCATTTGAAAGAACCTCCTAATGCTCCTTTATGTGGTAGCAGTATCCCCCGTCCCCCACCCTGTTGCTGGTACAGTCGCTGCTTTTCCTCTTAAATGCACATGCTGAACTTGAAAAGTATCTGAGGTGTCTGTGTGGATCAATATTGAAGAGAGAGATGGGAGCCAGAAAGGGCGAAATCTATATGGACTGTCCATTTAGATCAACGGTAGGCAACCTATGGCACTTGCACTGCCTGGGTCCTGGCCACCGGTCTGGGGGGCTCTGCATTTTAGTTTAATTTTAAATGAAGCTTCTTAAACACTGTTAAAATCTTATTTACTTTACATACAACAATGGTTTAGTTATATATTATAGACTTATAGAAAGAGACCTTCAAAAACGTTAAAATGTATTACTGGCACATGAAACCTTAAACTAGAGTGAATAAATGAAGACTTAGCACACCACTTCTGAAAGGTTGCAGACCCCTGCCACAGCTGTCTCACAAGTGGAACCCGGTGTTTGGGGGAGACCTCCATGGTGTCTAAGGAATGTTCAGCCTCTACTAACTATTGGAAGTTGAGTCCCTCCGTCTTTCATTTGTCCCTCCAGTTCTGAGGCCAGATTTCTCAATGGGAGGATTAGTACAGCCAATTCTGTGGTGGATTTGCTCTATAATGTCCCTCTATGCTATCTATAAATAATTCAGTCTCTGTGCTCCTCCACTTCAGTAACTCAAGGTGTTGTACTTAAGCTGTGGGGACTGGGCCACCAAATTATTTGCATCAGGTATATCTCTTGGTCACATTCTGCCCTCCATGTGGTAAACTTAGTGCTGTCTACACCACAAAGTTAGGCTGGCTTAACTACATTGTTCAGAGCCATGAAAAAATTCATGCCTTGTGCAATGTAATTAAGTCAACCTAAGCCTTGGTATAGATACCTCTAGCTCAATGGCAGAATTCTTCCATCAACCTAGCTACTGCATCTTGGATTTACTACCACAATGGAAAAATCCCTTTCCTTCATTGTAATGTCAACATGATAGCGTTGCAGCTGTGCTGCTATGGCATTTCTAGTGTAGACATTCCCATAAAGCTCTATCCTGGTTAATCTGCTGATGGGCTCCTCTGAACCCCAATCCTAGGTTATCGTTACATCTCTCTCCCTCTTTTTATATATATATATATATATATATATATATATATATATATATATATATAATAAAGAGAGAGAGATCTATATATCTTTAAGTCAGAAACTGGGGGGGTTTCAGCACTAACCTAATTAACCCATTTATTGTCCCTCAGTGACAAACTCCTCAATCCAAACTCTCCTGAGCGCACTCTGCCAGTGCTTCTCACCACTGGTAGCTAATAAAGGCTACCAAACTCCCAGGTTTCTTCCAGCTACTTTGGTAGCCTGGGTTCCCAGGGCTTCCAGGCTTCTCCTGGTTCTTGGCAGTCCACATGGCAGGCTGACAAGGGCCCCTGGCTCCCAAACTCACAGCTCCTCAGCACCATGAGCTCCGTGGCTCCTGCCTCCTTGCCTGACTAGCCTCCCAAGGCTTCCATTCCCTGGCTTTGGGCCAGTTCAGACTCCTGGCTCCAGGGCAGCCCTCCAGAATGACTACTTCAGAGTCGAGCCTTCCAGGCTCTCAGAAGTGCTTGGCTTCCAACCTGGTAGGGTGCCAGCACTCAGGGTGGCTTAGGGAGCCCCAGAAACATTTAGAAAAGGTCAAAACAAAGTGTTATTTTGACTTTTTTGAACAGAAATTTTAAAATTCCTGTTCTGCAGAAAATTTCAAAATTTGGGGTTTTGTTCCGTTTGGGAATTTATTTTATTTTTAATTTGGAATTTCCATCAGTACAGACATTCCAAATTCTAGCCAGCTCTATTTCTGTTTAAGTCACAAGTGTCCCAGCACTGCTGTAACTTACACAATATTTCCCAAGGACCAATGTGGCTGTGAAAAGTAGAGAATACCTGGGGCACAGTGTGCTTTCAGCCATGCCTCTTCCCCACCTCTGACACAGGGGTCCAGGAAAGGCGCCAGCACAGGGATGTTCGTGCAGCTCTACACTGGCAGATGGAACTCCTTTACAGGGGATTTTCCCTTGGGACTCTTTCTGCCTCGTTTATACAGCCAAGTAGGCATAAATGGTCCCAGAGTGTAGTGGAAAATTGGCTTCCAGTGATTTTTTCTTGACAATAAAAAAAAATCTTGTGATTCAAAAAAAAAAAGTTAATAACCACAGGCATTGGTAAAATATATGAGCACACTAGGGCAGTGGTTCTCAACCAGGGAACACATACCCCTGGGGGTACCCAGAGGTCTTCCTGGGGGTACTCAACTCAACTAGATCAGTATTTCTCAATCTGGGGGTTGAAACCTCCTGGGGGGAGTGTGGTTACAGGATAGGTTAAGGGGAGTCACAAGTGCAGAGTTGGCATTAAGGGGTGGCAAGCAGGGCAATTCCCTGCAGCCCCATGCCATAGGGGCCCCCGCAAAGCTAGGTTACATGCTTCATCCTCTGGCGGTGGGGCTCGGGCTTCAGCCCCGCCGCCTGAGGATCTGACTTCAGACAAGGCTCATAAGTGAAAAACATGCTCAAGTATCACACTGAACTGTAAATACAATATTTATATTCCAATCTATTTATTTTATAATTACTGTATATGGTAAAAATGAGAACATAAGCAATTTTTCAGTGATAGTAGTTTTTAAGTGAGGTGGAACTTGGAATATGCAAGACAAATCAGACTCCCAAAAAGGGTACAGTAGTCTGGAAACATTGAGAACCACTGCGCTAGGACATAGGAAGGAGAAGCACATAGCAGCAACTTTTCAACAACAAACTTAATTCAGGTGTCTTGTTTTTTTCTTAAGTCTATGAGGCTATTAACCTACTGTATAAACTGTAATAAACAGTTGGTCAAAATTAGCACTTTATTACAGTGCTCTCTAGTTTTAAAATCAAGTGGTACCTACACTCATTTGCTTTACATTTTTTGCAGTTTTATCTTGCAACTTTGGCAAACAGAGTTGTGACTGGTTCTTATAGCTGACATAGCTAGGAAGTGCCTTCACTCATAAGTGATCATTCAATCTTTTAGTTTAAAATAAAACAATTCAAAATTTTATTTTCCCCAACTTGTGTTTGTGTTGTCCCAGGTGCTTTCACAAAGACTGACTCATCTCTCTCCCTTCTCTCTCATAAACTACTGTCTGCTGCCAAGCTCTTTGGATATCAGTCTCTCTGAAATCACACACACTGAAGTTTTACAGACCATTCTCTTTCTGGCATGCACAGACAACTGCTGCCTAGGGGAAAATGTCCTAAATAACAGTAAGCCAAAATGCCAGAATCACTGCAAATGAAGTAGAGAGTGTTATATCCTTGGGGCAGCCGGTGTAGGAAGCAATCACTTGAGGCCAGAGAGCAGACAGCTAACCAAAACCTCCATTTTATTTACAGACACAGAGAGCTCACCCAGCCGGTTGAAACCAGCTGAGCTATCCCTTAATAGTCTAACTCAGTTGCCATAGTAACAAAACCCATGACAACCAAATACACAACATATTCCTCCCCCCCCTAATAAGAACATCCCCAAAATAAAACACACACTAAACTAGAGAAGGAGGGTAGACTGCCTCCATTCCCGGCTAAACCCTGGGGATTATTTTGCCCCATAACCGTGGGTTCGCCCTAACTAAAGATCCAGCCGATGAGGAGGCCTTCTGTCTCTAGGTGGATTATGGCGAACTTCTGGTGTTGTTGCACCCGAAAGTACTAGGGGCTCAGGGTCCGCAGCACGAATAGGTGAGGAGGTGGTATCAGCTCGTGCTGGGCAAAGGGGTATCTCAGCTGCCGGCAGTAATGGAGGAGAACAGTCAGGAACAGGTGACTCATGATTCGGTGTCTCACCAGGAGGGGTGAAGTCAGACCCCTCAACTGCAGATGGGTCCTGAAGACTGGCATGACCTGGCAACAGCTGATCTACATGTCGCCGCCAGGTAAGATTCTCTGCAGTCAAAACATTCAAAAACCTGTAGGAGAACACTTCAACCTCTTGGGTCACTCAGTAACAGACTTAAAGGTGGCAATATTGCAACAGAAAAGCTTCAAAACCAGACTCCAACAAGAAACCGCTGAACTTGAATTAATATGCAAATTAGACACCATGAACTCAGGTTTGAATAGAGACTGGGAATGGCTGAGCCATTATACACATTGAATCTATTTCCCCATGTTAAGTATCTTCACACCTTGTTGTCAAAGTGTCTGCAATGGGCTATCTTGATTATTACTCCAAAGTTTTTTTTCTCTCCTGCTGATTATAGCTCATCTTAATTAATTAGCCTCTTAAAGTGGGTGGGACAACCCCCACCTTTTCATGTTCTCTGTATGTATATATAGCTCCTTGCTACATGTTCCATTCTATGCATCCGATGAAGTGGGCTGTAGCCCACGAAAGCTTATGCTCAAATAAATTTGTTAGTCTCTAAGGTGCCACAAGTACTCCTGTTCTTTTTGCGATACAGACTAACACGGCTGCTACTCTGAAACAACTCAAGCACTCTCCTCCAAGCTATACCAGCCCTAGCTTTGCATTGCAGGTTAGCAGTAGGTGCAACCCAGTCCCTGAGTCCCCTTGAAGCGTTCCCAGATATCCAGATCTAAAACTCGCTACTCACAAAAATCTCAGATCTTCTGCTCCCAAAGGAACAGTAACCCGTTTGCCAGTTTTACCTTAAACCACTGCTCCCTTATAACACACAATACTTGCAATCACTTATAATGAAACAGAAGATTTATTTAAAAGAGAATAGAAGTTCCACTGGAAACAAGAGGGAGCCATGAAAATAAGTGGTTACAATATAAAACAAAATCACAAAATGCAAACTAGGGCCTATGCTTATCAGTAGTTATCTTTCCTATCTCATAAAGTAGGAATCTCACCTAAAGTTCAGTGTGATGCAAAACTGGTTGACCTCCCAGAAACCAGGATCCAAAGTTTCATGAAAAACACCCCCACGCTCTACAAGATATCTCCTCAGTGAAGGGATACAGAGTGCCTTTAATAAAAATTTAATTTAATAATTGGAGATATACCAATGTCCTAGAATTGGAAGGGACCTTGAAAGGTCATCAAGTCCAGCCCCCTGCCTTTACTAGCAGGACCAAGTACTGATTTTTTTTGCCCTAGATCCCTAAGTGGTCCCCTCAAGGATTAAACTCACAACCCTGGGTTTAGCAAGCCAACACTCAAACCACTGAGCTATGCCTCTCCTTACTCTACTATCATGAAACAGTCTTTTATCACACACAGGGCAATCCCTTGTCAGTTGTAATGTTCTTTTATTACTTCCAAGTTGTTTTAATTGTTTGCAGCCGTCTTTGATGGTTTTCTGTGGATTGTTCTGTGATGGGGACAATGGTATACAATTGAGCCTTGCATTATATCACTAGCTAACCAGCAACTCCCTCCAGCATTAATTGGCCGTCACTAAGGCTATGTCTACACTGGCAATTGAATGACAAAACTCTTTTGTCTTTCAGAGGTCTTAAACCCACCACTCCCACACAAAAACCCAAAGACACAAGTTTTGCCCTGACAAGTGCCAGTGTGAACAACGCATTCTTGGCAGAAGCGCTCCTGCCGACAATGCAAATGCCACTCGTTGGGGGTGGAAGCTTTTGTAGGCAGGAGAGCTGACAAACAGTGGCTACACTGCATGACTTTTAGTGGCATGGCTGTAGCGACACAGCCATGTCACTAAAAGCTGTGTAATGTAGACATAGCCTAAGTAAATATTACTCCCCAGTGATTCTTTTTAAACTTAAGACCATAAAGGCATAAACTTCAATACAGTTACATTATTCCTTAAATATTGTAGGCCTCGCTTGACATGAGTAATTAAATATGGGTGAAGCCTCATTTCTTGGGAGACAGGATTAGGGTGGTAAATGGATCAGCAGGCTGGAAACAGAAAATCTGCACTAGCTCAAATAAGAGAGAACACCCAAGGAACCATTTACATTAGACAAGATAACAATGGATAAAATAAGCCTGGAACATAAGATGAGGTAAAGAGTAAGGCCAGGTCTACACTATAAACATATATTGGTGTAACTACGTCACTCAGGGGTGTGAAAAATCCACACCTCTGAGCGATGCAATTATACCAACCTCCTCCCCCACCCCCATGTAGACAGCATTATTATGTTGACAAGAGGGCTTCTCTCGTTGACATAGCTACCACCTCTCACAGAGGTGGATTAAGTATGGTGACGGGAGAAGCTCTCCTGTCAGTTTAGTAGCGTCTTCACTGAAGTACTAAAGCTGCACAGCTGCACCAGTGCAACAGCACTGCAGCTGCAGCGTGATAAGTGTTCACACCTGCCCTAAATCCTGCATGGACAGAGCATATTGTACAGGGATTGATTCCTACGAAATGACCAAACCAATCTCAACATGAGTGATGCAATGTATAGTAAATGCCATGTAATGTGTAAATGTATATAAAGAAGATGTTTGCTGTATAACTTTGGATGTGTGGTATACCCTGTACCCACCCCCTATATGTGAGCCTAATCAACTCAAGTGTTGTATGCCAATTAAAAAAAGCTCAGTGATGAGTCTGGATTTGAACTGATTTCTTGAATTCCAGAGAACTTTCAAGGAGATAGTTAATTCAGTTATGAGTTGACCTGCATGTAGGAAGGAAAGCAGACAAACACCTCTGATGGCTTCCCATTACTAGGGCCCTACCAAATTCACAGTTCACTTTGGTCAATTTCACAGCCACAGAGTCTTAAAATTGGTCAGTTTCATGATTTACAACTCAAATTTCAAGGTGTTGTAACCATGGGGTCCTGATTCAAAAGGGGATGGGGGGTATCCCAAAGCTGTTGTAAGGGGATGTTGGATTGCCACCCTCACTTCTTCACTGCCTTCAGAACTGGGTCCTGCAGCTGGGGGAGGTTCCTGGAGGTGGGCCTGACCTCCCTCATGCTGCTGGGAACGGTGGAGGTTCCTAGCTGCCTGGCTGGGCTGGGGAGGGATAAGACTTCTTCCCCTGCACAGCCACTCTGGGGGAGAGATGAGACCCACCTGTGGGTACCTCCCCTGGCTGAGATTCCCAGCCTGCAGGGACATACTCGTGCTAGCTCTGGTTAACCTAGAGCACTAAAAATAGTGTATAGTTGCAGCAGCCTGACTGGCATGAAGGGCTCAGCTTCCAAGTACTGTCCAAGACCATAGGCATGTACTCAGGGCACCTGGTCCCTCGCGCCGGTTGCGCGGTCACAGCTACATTCTGTTTTTAGTGCCCTAGCTGAATCAGAGCTAACACCAGTATGTCTCCTCAAATTGGGAATTACACCCCAGCTCAAAGTGTAGACATACCCTTAATCCCTTCACTGCTATTTAGCATGGATAGCATGAAGCATCAAACTTCAAAATCAATCATTCAAATGGGTTGTGACGAGTTGGATCACAGAAACCCCCTTCGGCCTGCCAATTGATGTGCTAAGACTACTTCTGCCCCTGCTTTCCCTGTCAATTTGGGACTCCAGAGCCCTGTCTTGTTGAGCCAGACATACCAGTCTGCTCCAACAGAGACCCAGGGTCTGAACCACATGCCCCAAAGCTGCAGACTTAACTGAAAGCAACTTTAACACTCAGATGCCCTACTCCTAATGGGGTCTAAACCCCAAATAAATCAGTTTAATCCTGTATAAAGCTTATACGGGGTAAACTCATAAATTGTTTGTCCTCTATAACACTGATAGAGAGATATGTATAGCTGTTTGTCCCCCCCATACTCTGAGTTAATAAGTAAAAAGTGATTTTATTAAATACAGAAAGTAGGATTTAAGTGGTTCCAAGTAGTAACAGACAGAACAAAGTGAATTACCAATCAAAATAAAATAAAACATGCAAGCCTATGCCTAATACAGTAATAAAACTGAATACAGATAAAATCTCACCCTCAGAGATATTTCAATAAGCTTCTATCACAGACTGGACGCCTTCCTAGTCTGGGCACAATCCTTTCCCCTGGTACAGCCCTTGTTCCAGCTCAGATGGTAGCTTGGGGAGTTCTCATGATTGCAACCCTCTTTGTTCTGTTCCGCCCCCTTATATGGCTTTGGCACAAGACGGGAATCTTTTGTCTCTCTGGGTCCCCACCCCTCCTTCTAAATGGTTTAAGATGGATTTCAGTACCAGGTTCTAAATGGTTTAAGATGGATTTCAGTACCAGGAGACATGGTCACATGTCCTGTGACACCCCAAGCCTTCATTCCTCCCAGCCTGACTCACAGGAAGGCCCTGCCTGCAAACAGAGCCATCCACAGTCAACTGTCCTGGTTGATGGGAGCCATCAAGATTCCAAACCACCATTAATAGCCCACACTTTGCATAATTACAGTAGGCCCTCAAAGTTATACTTCATATTTCTAGTTTCAGATACAAGAGTGATACATTTATACAAATAGGATGATCACACTCAGTAGATTATAAGCTTTGTAATGATATCTTACAAGAGACCTTTTGGATGAAGCATATTTTAGTTACATTATATTCACACTCAGCAGCATATTTTCATAAAATCATATAGAGTGCAACGTCACATGGGTATCTGACCAAAGGGAAGACTGACAGTTGTCAGGGCATTACCTTCAGAGCTGCTGGTAGGCATGAACTTCTCCTTCTCACTCAAGGTTTTGATTAAAACAGAACATACTGATGAAATACAAAAGTGATAGAATGCTGCCTATCTGGTAAATACTGTACTTTGAATGTACCTACCATTTTACTAAGTGAAGACAAAAAATTAAGGCCTGAATTGTAAATGTGCATTTTAATATTAAACCAAAAGACTATTAAGTAAATTTTAATCAGAGCATGTATTGTCCAGGCTCAACTACCACTCCACGTTATGAATGTAGAGGGTGTTTCTGCAATAAACATGGAATATAAAATGTTGAAGTACTACCAAAAAGTCTTGCATAGATTTGGTAAAGAAAGGAGACCCTATGGAAAATGTAGGGCATGATTTTTAAATTATTGAATCCCCTCCTCCCCCCACACACATATCTTCATATGTGTTTTCAGAAAAAACCTGAATAAACTACATATTTACAGTCTTGACTTATTGGGGATACACATTAACAAATCTACTGCATTTCCCTCAAATGGAAATATACAGTCACAGCTCCTGAAGATGTATCATTGATAGGGCCCTACCAAATTCATGGCCATGAAAAACAAGTCACACACTGTGAAATCTCATCTCCCTCCATGAAATCTGGTCTTCTGTGTGCTTTTACTCTATACTATACAAATTTCACGGGGGAGACCAGCGTTTCTCAAATTGTGGGTCTTGATCCAAAAGTGAGTAGCGGGTGGGTGGGGGCGTGTCATAAGGTTATTTAGGGGGGTTGCAGTATTGCTACCCTTATTTCTGAGCTGCCTTACTTCTGGGCAGCTGGAGAGTGGCGGCTGCTGACTGAGGGCCCAGCTCTGCCGGCAGCAGCACAGAAGTAAGGGTGGCAATAGCATACCATGCCATCCTTACTTCTGTGCTGCTGCTGGAAGCGGCTCTGCCTTCAGAGCTAGGCTCCTGGCCAGCAGCTACCACTCTCCAGCTGCCCAACTCTGAAGGCAGAGCCACTGTCAGCAGCAGCACAGAAATAAGGGCAGCATTACCACAACTCCCCCTACAATAACCTTGCAAACTCTCCCCCCGCACCACCCACAACTCCTTTTTGGGTCAGGACCCCTACAATTACACCATGAAATTTCAGATTTAAGTAGGTGAAATCATGAAATTTATGATTTTAAAAATCCTATGACTGTGAAATTGACCAAAATGGACTGTGGATGATAGGGCCCTAATCATTGGCTATTTTACAAGTGGGGAAAACTGAGGCACAGAGGGGAGAACGTATGCAAACCAGGAAGATTTGAATTCTAATCCTGCCTCTGCCAATGGCTGTCAGTTTGGTATCCTACCCACTGAGTTAAACTTCAGACTTAACTCAGATGGCTTCCCCCCACCAACACCTAGAACAATTCTGAAATAAATACCAAGAAAGATATAATTAATACAGAAAACAGAACAAAAACAAACAGGCACCCCAAAGAGGTTTCTGCTCCTTTTTCCCACTGCACCCTTTTCTCCCTTGTGTGTGCTTGCTTGAAAATAAATTTGATTTTACAAGTGCAAGAGGACATTCCATTCTCTCTTTTGTATATAAATGTACATGGGAGTTTGATGAATAAGCACTCTTGCCTCTGCATATCAATATTACTGGATATTACAATATTACAAATTCCCTGAAGTCACAGATTAGTAACCATATTTTACATCTTAATCCACAAACAACAGTCCTCTCTGACTCTCAAGCTTTTGGAACTAACTCACCTTTAAACAGCTGCAGAAGTAGTTGCCACTATGAAAGGGGGGATCCATTTTCTTTCTTCTCTATTTTCAGGGTTTTAGTAACTTTATAGTTCTTGTACAATCAAGACAAGTTTTTAAATAAATCTAAGTTTGTGTCACTGAAACTCCCACAGATCCACCCAGTGTCCAGCCCTGTCCTTCCCTCTTCCTAACCTTGACAAAGGAAAAGGCATTAAAAATGCCACCATGAACAACATTTTGTTGTTTGGGGGGAGGCTGGGAGGAGCAAAGAAAGGATGTCTTCTGCTTTTTAAAAAATATTAAAATGTTATTTAAAATAAAAAAAATTAAAATAGTTATGTAATATCTTTACATAAAAATGAGCTTCTAGCACATATAAGTATATATATATATATATTATATTATAAATTTAGGAAAAAAGTCTGTGTTAGAAAAATTTCTAAGACCCTAACCAAATGAAAGATTTTTTAAACAACAAATATTCAGTTGAAGACTCCTGGATAGTTCATCATATTTTGTAATCTAAAATCAGCCACTCCCAGTTTTGTTAAGCTATCCTGTTTCTTTGTGTGATGCTGGGCAAACTATACCCAATAGGAGGTTACACTGAATAACTGCAAGAGTGTGCTGAAGAGCTACACAAAGTGGAACTGCATTGCCTCATCCTTATCAGAACTGCTTACTAAGACAGCTGTAATCATGCACCTTTGCTCAGATCAGCTAAAAAATACTACATGATCATCCAAACTATGAAGAGAGAGGCTAGCTAAAGAAATATGCAGCACTGTCAATGCAGGAAAGCTAGGAATGTTTATGTGCAAGTAAATAATATTACAATTTAAGTTTGATGTAACGATTCAAATGGTATGTATTTTTAAAAAGTGGCTGACCCAAGCCCTTAGCCAATGAATTTTAACTTGGTTTAGCACAACAAAAATATCCAGGAGTTTCTCCAAATTCACTGAAGACTCAACGTTGCTAATGCTATCACAATTCTCCTCCTAACAAGGGCAACATTACTCATAATGATATTGACAACAAGAAACCTAGACATTTTTACAAAGAAAAGCCTTACAGACAACAGGGTATTCTATTTAGTTAGTTTCCATGTGGCCATTCAACAAAAGCAAGAAATTTCAGCTGGTCTTCAAGCCATCATGGATAAAAATCAGTATTTAAAATACAAAACAAAAAATCAGATTTTTTAAATTTAAATTAAATACATTTTCCTTTTCAAAAATAACCCTGTCTGAAATTAAATATGAACTCATGGCAACCTATGTTAAAGTCTAAGATTATACATAATCTGTGAAAGTAATCTAAATAAATTAAAAATGCTTCTTCCTCAAATTAATGAATTAAAGGGGTGCTGCTTTTTTAATGCAAAATAGGAGGAAGACATTTAACTTCTGAGGTCAACTCAAACTTTATAAATATGTCACAATGTCATTTACTGTAGTAAGTGACTAATTTTTAGTTTCAATCTTTACAGTGCAGCAAATGCTGGTATCTACATTTTCCCAAATGTAAGTACTTTCAGTTTCTGTTGTGCAGAAAAGCTTTTGCCTTAATTACCTCAGTTTCAGTTTAGCTAGTAGGTGCAGGAAGAATATTTTCTTTATTTGAACTAGTTCAAAGTTGATAAATGAATTGGGAATTGAAAAGGCAGGAAAGCATGTTTTTCTCTTCCTAGCTATGACTAAAAAAAGATGGGAGAGGATGAGATCCACCAATTCTAAAAAACTGAAGGACATGGAAGGATGTCAGATTTTCAAAGGTATTTAGGCATTTAAAAATGCAAATAGGCACCTACTGGGATTTTCAAAAATTGTTAGGCATCTAAATATGTTTGAAAATCTGGCCCCATGGTGACCAGAAATCAGGAACCTATTTTTGCTAAGAATCAGTAATCTGAGAGATTTCCTAATTGGACACTATGCATGATTACAGTTTAAAGTCCTGATCATGCAAACATATATGCAAGCTCTTAACTTTATGCACAGGAGTAGCCCCATAGAGTTCAATAACACTACTTACCTGTGTAAAGTTAAGCACATGAGTATTTTCAGAATTGGGGCCTAAATCATCAACTTTATTGCTAAGAACTCAGGGTGATGGTTTTTAACCATGCTACAAAGAGCAACAACCGCAAACATAAATATGAAGAAAAAAGTGACAAATCATAACTCTTTAAAAAACTAATGTATAATATAATATACGTAGTTGACACCATCATATTTAACATCCCATAAGATCAATTTTAATTTAATAAATTTACTCTGTTTTGACAAGGAAATCCTTCTAACAGTAGCCTTTTCTGGATCTGCATCTTGCAGGAGGTCAGACTAGATGATCATAATGGTCCCTTCTGATCTTGAATTCTATGATTCTATAAAAGTAAAATAATTTGGAAACATTTTTTCAGTCCTCCTATCTTAAAAAGATTTTTTTCAGTACTGGTTAAAGAGTTTTTAATGACAGAAAAATGGGTTAGAATAAAGTGAGGTGATAGTAAAACAAATATTTTGAAAACTGCCCAATTTTTGTTTGTGTGTATATATGTATGCATGTATGTATGTATGCAGACATCAGTGGAAATTCAATAGTTAAGACTGCACTGAGCTGTTCACTTAGGGCCTGATCTAACTTACATTAAAGTCAACAGAAGATCTTCCACTGAATTCAGTGAATATTGGATCAGGCCCTTCAAACAGGATCAAAATCCCCTCTGCCACTACATTTAATGATTAAACCAAGGCTTCCTATTTTTCACAATAGGGGCAATTGAGTTTTCTCAGACATTTTCTTGAGAAAACATTTCTAGAGCATATGAAACAAACAAAAAATCATCCAGTTTTGAAATTTAGCCTCATTATTGCTTTATAAGCAGAGTCTCTACACGTGCCAAAGTAACATGCTATTACATTAGCACCACATTTCAAAAATAAGCCACTTTTGGAATTTAAAAATTATACAGATCAAAAGTTATTCCCCCATCATAACACCATGTAATATAGTCATACCAAATTTTACATATGCCAAGAGAAGTTAATGGATGAGACAGAATTTGACATATTTCCATTCTCTGATGCTGTCTCCCTGGCCCTACTGCACAGCCTACTACCTCTCTCCTTCCAACTCCTCTCTTCAGTTCGCAGCCAACCCCTGACATTAAGTCAGGCTAGGGCAGCAGGGCTATTCAGGAAGCACGGGAGAAATAGAATTACATGGTGAAGACCTGTTATTACATATTCCCAGCTCTGTAACTGTTCGGCTGGCTGGATAGTCTACAATCAGGAAGCTCACATAGATCCCAGCCAGAATGTACACTGTTCACCAAACCTTTCTCCTCACATTTCCTCCTCTCAATGCAATGCAAAGCTCCCTCCTACCCAGGCTCCCAGCAGACCAGATTAGTTTTGCACACAGAGCAAGTTCCATGAATTTGGATGTATGTACTGGTACCAGGAATCACCATCTCCCTCTCTACCTCAAAGCCATAAATGAAAGAGGGAGAAATCAAGTGGCTTTGTAATAAAGGCACTTGGATTTCAGGGCTATGATAGTGTGTGTCAGAGACCTGCTGGCTCCCTCATCACACCCCATGTCTTGGCCTGTTCAGCCAATGCTCCAGAGCTCAGTACCACCAGCTTCAAGTATCAGAGCTCCAAAAGTGTTGACAAAGCCCTCTGTTCCACAGATGGCACAGCATGAGGAAAAAAGCTGAGTTTATATACTCGGTAGTCACAGAACTTGGCAGTATTGGTTGACTCCAGCTTCAAGAGTTTACTCTTTGGGCCAGCCTTGCACCAGACTTACTGAAGTATTCTGAGTGGGAAACAGAGGCACTCTACATTTTCTCAGCCCCTGAGGAAACAGCTGCAAAACTTATCTGGGATCTCACAATATTGTGATTTACTCTGAAGCAAATGAGACAACAAACACTGGACTGTTTATCAACAGGGTTTGAAGTCGGTGAGTGATCTTCCCTGCTTCTGAGGAAGGAATGACAAGGGGAACATCCCACAACAGAAAAAACCTAATAAATAAATAAATAAATAAACAAAATGCCATAGAAATTGAGATGGTGCACTGAACTGAAGTTCTAGAGAACAAAAGAGAGAGCATTGTGGCCCTTAAAACATAGCACTGCCCAAGGAGTGCAACATAACATCTAATATAGTCCTATAACCACAAGAAATGCCAAAGTGCTGACATGGATACTAAGCAACAGAACCATAGCACCAAAGCACAAAGTCAGTTGCTATTAAACTGTTGCCGAAGTGCCAAAGTTACTGGCTCTGCAGCAAAGAACAAAATAAGGCACCACAGTACAGTGGCAAAACACAAAAGACACAGATTTTTTTTTTTTTTAATTGGAGATATACCAATCTCTTAGAACTGGAAGGAACCTTAAAAGGTCATTAAGTCCAGCCCCCTGCCTTCACTAGCAGGACCAATTTTTGCCCCAAATCCCTAAGTGGCCCCCTCAAGGACTGAACTCACAATCCTGGGTTTAGCAGGCCAATGCTCAAACCACTGAGCTATCCTTCCCCCCATAGGTCTGTCATTCTGTGGGGAGAACTACAGCAGCAGCTGGTAAAGACAGGGCTCCAGAGGCCAACAAGGGACATACTAAAAAGTTCCCAGAGCAGAAGTGAAGATGAGCAGGTGACACAGGACCAACTGCAGACCGCCTGGCTCACAGCTCCATCTTGCTACCATTGCCCTTTGGGGCCAAAAGAACTTTAAGGGCCTGATTTAAAGCCCACCCAAATAAATGGAAAATCTCCCATTTACTTCAGTGGACTTTTGGATCAAGTCCTAAGTGATTAATGAGTTCTGTTAGTGTCATACTCAATAGCAGAGACCCAGGAGTGGTATCTTTAGATAATGAATTTTTCAAAACAGTTTTATAGGGAAAATGAAAGTAGTTAAATTAAAATAGAACAAGTCACTCACCAATGGTTTCAAAGCTGTTTTGTTTTGGGAGTTTTTTAAACTGTCAAATTACTTCCCCTTTAGTGATAGAAAAAGCCCAACACATTCATTTATCATTGACTTATTGATTTGAATATATTTCTTTACCTTTTTGGAAATTTTATTTTTCCTTAGCAAACAGAATTGTATCAGGTCATAGCATAATCTGTAACCAATCTCCAGACTTTCCTAAAAGCTAAACACTTGAACACTCCACAACATATGACTAAGCAAACTATTCCCAGGCTTGCAGTGTGTGTGCTGCTTCATACAGAATATTACATATTCTGTATTTACATGCATTACTTTCAGTTTGGTTTTTTACTGCCTGCATCAACTAAATAGATCACAATAAGGGATCACATTATTTTCTGAGGTTATTAGTAGAAAAGGTAAGAGGACAGCTGCACCAGTTTCAATTTCCATACAGGTTGACCAAAAACCTTAGTTTGCTTCTCCAAACAGCATTAACAGTTTTCCATTGGGTATTCAGTACTATGCCTGGTGTTGTATACATGCTTTTTCAGGAGACAACATTTCCCCTTGTGTATCAGTTTCTTACTGAGAAAAATTTGAAAGAAAGGGAAGTATTACCATGCACATGACACAACAATTGTGTTAGGACAATATAGAAAAGAAATACAGCATATTCTTTAACTCTACATTATTTCCACCAGACAATCTAGCAATCATGGAGGATTGGCGTTAACCCCATTTTCCACTGACTTCTAAGTGCCACTCCTCACCATACGTCTTTTAGTTTAATGCCTGTGTAGACCGAACAATAATTTATCAACATCCTTTACATTTCCCCTACAAAATAGCTATATTTGTTCATATTGAGAATAAATTATGACAGTATGTGAAATAGTAGAAGAAAAAGCAATTCACTCTGCTCTGAAAATTATCTTTCCATTTCATATACAAAAGCAATTAAATACACAGTTGATCATGGGCCTGTATTAAGTGATGATTCACAGAGTTGTTATATAGATTAAATAGAGCACACAAAGTACAGCATCAAACTAAATCATCTGAAAGTACACTTATGTTCTTGGTACCTATTTTCCTGTAACAGATAGAGGATCTCAGGCCAACAACTTTATTTCAAAGGGGTTTAGAGAAGTGAAGAGAACATGTTGACCAACTTATGTAGCTTTTAGTCCTTAAAAGCAACAAACATTATTCAGTGCTATATTCAAATAAACTATTAGTGAACTTGTGTGCGATATCAGTGACTTGAACTGTAATTAGTCTCAGGAACTATTAATTTGCAAATAGAGATGTGCCTAATATGGCTTTAATAACCAGATTTGCACAGCAGTGTAAACTTCTTTGTCAAATATATAATCAGTAGTGGGACAATTTCACTGTTCATGCATGTAACAAATTGTATACCAATTAATTTCTTTATTTAGGCAACAAAAAATTAATTAACAGTAGTTGTCAGTAAAAATTTTTAAATGATTATAAAAGTAAATAAACTATCAGAACTGTTTTGAAACTAATCCTAACATTAGAACAAATGGGAGAGGTGACCTTCATTGGCACTAATCAACAGCACACTTTAGTCTGTATTCATTTCCAGCTCTTATGAAAAGAGTTTCATCATTTAATCGAAACCTTTATCTGACCACAGCCATTTAACTGCATACTAATCAAAACACCATCTGTGGGAGTCAGACAGTCAGTCTTCAGAAAAGGTGCTGTTAGAAGGATGGTTATTATAAAAGGAATCATAATGGGGAGTAAGATATACACTAGCCTTGCATCATCCTTTTTTAATAGTATGACTGCTAATCTGTCAGTGCTAATGTAAGGACAAGATCACTCAGATTTTTTGTTATGTTTGGCTAGAAAAATCTAAGTCTATTGGCATGATAAATATACCAATTCTTCAGTTTTAATACAATTAGACAGCTTCGCCTGTAGTTCTCAAAGTCCAGGCTCTCTCTGGTTTCTAATAACTATGTTTCTAGCTCTTACAATTAAAATACACCTCTACTCCGATATAACGCGACCGGCTATAACACAAATTTGGATATAACGCGGTAAAGCAGTGCTCTGGGGGGCCGGAGCTCCGCACTCCAGCGGATCAAAGCAAGTTTGATATAACGCGGTTTCACCTATAACACAGTAAGATTTTTTGGCTTCCAAGGACAGCGTTATATCAGGGTAGAGGTGTATTAGTCAATCTGTGATATTTAGATCAATCAGCTTAATAGCCATTGACTTTAAAACTTAGCTGTGAACATTTAAAATGTCAATATACAACGTACCCAGAACACCCACCTCCCAGCTCAGATAATTTACATTAAATTAGTGGCATCTGTTGCTAGTGTTAGACTTTGAAACTTTAACATTCTTTTAACATTTTTTGCCATAATATGTACATAAATTAGACTAGAATAACATAGTCTGTGTATATCTATTAATTTCCCTGAGAAGTAAAATAACTCATTCCTGGATTCCAAAATGCCTTGATTGATCAAGAAACAGTTACAAGATAAAATACACATCTGCTACCAAAGTACCTTTATTTTAAAAAGTACACGAGTTTAGCCAATAAGAAGTTGTCAGCCTGTAAACATAGCTGTAATTCATTTATTCTACAAAAAATTAACCACTGTTATAGAAGTGCTCTATAAAAGAGATGCCTTAGAGGTTTTCCTGGGACTAGCTGCAAACACTGGGGTGAATAGATTGATTGTTGCAGCTGTGTGTGTATGAGCCCAAAAGACAATGAGAGAAGCAGCAGAGCATCCCAAAGAGAGAGCAAAGGGACAGAGCTCTTTGGGGCACATTTGGATTTCTGAACAAGGAAACTGCCTGCTCTTTGTTTCTACTGTAGTTCTGTGATACATAACTTTGTGTACATTCTTTGTAAATAAACAAGATTGCACCTAAGAAATACTTTATTCGTCTCATCCATTTCTCTTCCTAATGGAAACAAACCTACAAGACCCAGAATAGTGGTTAACCACTCTGGCCAGCAATATATTACATAGACATTAAAACCCTCAGTCATATGTAAAAGGAAAGTTATGTAGGTAATGAAGTCATACACTAGAAAATATCAGAATTACAGTTGCTCATGCAGCCTTAATTCTGCTGCCTCCTGTGTGGGCATGTTACAGAATGTACAGTTAACAGCCACCTGCAACATTGTGGGTGTTAACAACACACCATCTTACAAGCACTTTGTGGCAGAGGTCAGAACAGAACCAAGTTCTCCTAGGTGACAGTCACATGCATTAACCACAGGCCCACCCTTTCTAAATTATAATTACATGTAACCATCCACCCACCCCTGCAACTTTAACAGAGTTTGAACCACCTTTCTCATGTCAACACTCCATCACAGTTTTACCCTTTGCACTACAAGTTTAACAATATTAGTTGTCACTAGAAAAAGTTTTTTATTTTATGTGAACCAGCGAGAAAAGGAGGTTGCCTGACAGTGGAACAGTGGGTTACTGCACATGAATAGATTCATTTTACAGACAGCATAGCCAAGGACAAAGAAATGGCAGGTTCTTCTTGCAAGACATGTGACTAAATGGCTGGGGTTTGGGCCTGTAATATGAGAGAGCTGGATCTAGTCCAAACCTATGTAACCTCTTGGTGGGATATAAGGCCTTGTTTAGTAATAAGGGTTGTAAGCAGTACAGAATTAATACCTGTCAATGGAAGCAGTAAGTGTAGAATTAATGGTCACCTGGTTCCTACAACAGCACGTTTGCATAGGCCAAAAATTATTTTTATTAGCAGTAAAAGCATCCATTTTCTCTGTCCTGTCTGGAATTTGAGCTCTGTGTAAAATGCTGAAACAAGAGACTGGATGGTGTATGCCACTCACTGCAAAGCAGATCCGCCATTTTAGAGTTATTGTTAGATATTGAATACTCAGGTGGCAGCAGTAGCCAAGAATGATTTAAAAAAAAAAAAAGAGGAACTCTGCCTCAGCTAAGGGTTTGGCCAGTTGTTGTTATTATTTAGTGGCTCAACTGTTTGTTACTCCTTGAGCCAGCTCCTGAATATTACTTAAGTTATGAATAACCTCTCTTCTTGTTTGCTCTAGAACTAACTCTTCCAAGAAACAATTGTTTAAGGTGTTGGGAAACTGCTTCTCTAAACTGTGCCCCATTATAATATTTGACCAGTTTACATGCCGGTAGTTCAAATCACCTATTATTACTCTAATACCTGATTATGTCTCCTAATTTCCAATATATGTGCATTAAATGCAGATATTGAGAGCAATATTTAATCTAATCTTTTTACCACCATGGCTTTGATCATACTGAACATTTGTGTTTACTCAGAGGCTGACTGGCAAAAAGCAAGAGAACAACTCCTGTAGCTTTACAGGCCGACTCTTCATCAGGGATTGAAAGGAACTGAAATGGATTTGAACAAAAAAAGCAATTGAATTGTAGTTAATCTCTCTATTGGTAATAAAGCTGCTTAAGCCATTCACCACTGACAAGAAGATGGGAACCTGAATCTCAAGGTGGTTTGATCATTCTAAAGTACCTGTCAAAATTCTAAAACCTTCAAGATCCGATGATCTCTTCCAGCCCTCTTAAAAATGGAAAGAATTTACATACTACAAGCATTAGAAAATCCTACAGATGCTTCTGAAAAAGAAAAGCCATTTTCTGGCATTCAAGGGAAGAACTAGCTCATTACATACAGCATTTTCCGTATACCACCAGTTAAATATGGTACAGAACAGGTTAATTTAGGCTTAAGATATAGGTTTTCTAAGAATCAAGTTTTATAAAGTTTAACAGAGTTTACTTTAAAAGAAAATGGGATAAGCTCCAAAAGTACTCCACTGTTCCCCCTCCCAAAAGCAACACACACTTTTTTTTGCCAGATGTTGTTGCACTTTAGTAAGGCATCTACTGAATATACATTTAAAACCCTACCCCAATGAGCTTGATGACCAGAAAAGATAGTGATTAGAGATTCAGAGACATGGTCACATGCATTGATTTAAGGAAGGGAATGTGTCCTCATTACATCCAACCACAAAGCTGCTATGCTTCATGAGCATTACAAAACAAAAACAAAAAGTCTCCAAACAGTCCAAACTATTGGATGACATTAATATTTGGCTGAAGAAGAATTTCAACTCTGATCATGCAAATGCCATTTGACCTGACCCAGCTCTTTATTAGAGTTCAGATACAGTTACAATACAACTAGTATTCATAGCAGAATCTGGAAAGAGTTTGGAGAGTAAAATCAATTTCAGCATTTAACTCCACAGTAGTCCAATTGTCTTTGGCTGCAGTAAATATGGTAAAGATTATAAATAGTGAAAGTCTGAATGGTGGTTTTTGCTCAGCAGCTTAGCTCTAAAAATTAAGTACTGTAAAGGTGGTGACAATAAACTGCTCTTAGAGATCATTAGATCTTGTTCTTGCATTTCTGATTTCCTGACTTCCTCCATTCCTCCCTTTATCCCCCAGAACAGATAAGAACCACACTGGTTAACTTCTACTGACAAGACATCATTAAATGAAAACATTAAAAGAGAAATATTTTTGGAATAGCTTTGCTACGCTGTTGCAAGCATTACAAACATTTGAGAATGCTTCTGTTGAGTATCTTCTTAAAACCCCTTAAGGGATCAGACAAAAATAAAAGTGTTGACATTAAAAGGTAAGTTTGATACTAGTAATTTGGAACTGGTGCCTAATTATTGCTTCTTTCTTCTGTGAAATATAAGACTGTATAGGAATTCCAATGGAGATGACAAACTGATCTTCCATATCCAATGTACTCAGTTCTTTTCTGTCCTGTATTTTATTCCACACACACAAAGTGCTTTTTTTCCCAGTTGAGTACCATTTTATAGAACAGTCTAGATTTATTTTTTTATTGAATAGTAGTAACTTTATTTTTAAAAAGACACCAAAACAAATTAATCATTTCTGTACTAGCTAAGAGTTCTCAATCCTTTTATTTTACAAATAATAGAAAGAAGAGAATTACCATTCCTCTATTAATGTATTATTCAGTGAAAGCAGAATAAAACCAGAGTAACCTGTTACAGATTTTCCTATGTCATGGTCAAAATCCCTAGAGGTTGATAAAGTTTATTCAATCCCCAATTAGATTTATAATTTAGTCTCATAGATTAGGGATAATAGCAGGCTTCCAGGTTCACAAGAACTTTTTGAGGAACTTCTATTCACTAAAGCAAAGCTTTATAAACCATGACCTACATCCAAGAGCATTTAAGCATTCCTTGCATTCCTCCCCATCATGGAAAAACTGTTTATCTGGCACAGCTATACAAATGGGTGGGAATCTCTAGTCACACTTTCAGTGCAGATTCAAGGAAATTATCCTGGTCCTCTGTCTAATAACAGTGATTCTCCACATAGAACAGAAGGCTCTTTGGTTCTGATTCAAGAAGTGCATATGTACTGAAGTTTACAATGAGTACCCATCTTCATTTCAGCAAAACACAGCTTACAAGTACACCTCTACCCCGATATAACGCGGGTTCGCATGCAATGCGGTAAAGCTCTGACACGCTGCTCTGAGCAGCGTGTTACGGGTGCCAGGCCAGGCTGGGGCTGAGGGGTTGGATAAGGGGCAGTGGGTCTCGGGTGTGGCCAGGGGCTCCCCCACCCCGGGTCTGGGGGGGCAGGAGCTGTGGGATGGCATTTTTGGGGGCCCCACAGTCCCAGAGTGGCCCGGGGGATTAGCGGGGGGCCGGGAGCAGCCCGCTCCACTTCCCTCGCCCCGGCCCCAGCCAAGTCGCTTGGGGGAGGGGCCTGGGGGAAGGGATCCCCCCTGCACTCACCAGCAGCGGCAGAAGCGGAGCAGCCTGGCCACAGCCTGCTCCACTTCGCCAGCTCCCAGCAGCAGCACTCCGCTTCCTGCCGCAGGTGAGTGCAGTACCTTTCCCCAGCCGCCCCCCAGCGACACGGCTGGGGCAAGGAAAGCGGAGCGGGCTAGGGCCGCATCGCTCCGCTTCCCACCACAGGTGAGTGCGGGGGAGGGGGGGTGGATCCTTTCCCCAACCTCCCCGCACTCACCGATGGCGGGAAGCGGAGCACTGCGAGGTGGCGGAGTGGAGCAGGCTGGGGCCGGGCTGCTCCGCTTCCCACTGCTGCCGGTGAGTGCCTGCCAAGGGGTGGGGGGGTGGATGGGGTCGGATCAGTCAGGGGACAGGGGGGTTGGGTAGGGGGTGTGGTCCTGGGGGTGATTAGGGATGGGGGTCTCTGGAGGGGGCAGTCAGGAAACAAGGAACGGGGGCAAAGCAATTTTTAAATAACGCGTTCTCACCTATAACCCAGTAAGATTTTTTTGTCTCCCGAGGACCGCGTTATATCGGGGGTAGAGGTGTAACTATACTGTGTCCATTTACTATATGTAAAGACACCACATCGTCCCACATCCTGGCCCCCACAAGAGTTTAGATGTAAATTTGGATGTCATCTTCTCAAAGAAAGATATTCAATATAAACAGAAAAATCCCTGTCAAGAAAAATATATTTAAGCAAGGATCTGTTAGATAAGCCTTGAAAAAACTTCCACTGTTGCTAGCATTAGTCAGGGCCGCCCAGAGGGGGGGGGGGCAAGAGGGGCAATTTTCCCCGAGCCCCACAGGGGCCCCCACGAGAGTTTTTCGAGGCCCCTGGAGCGGGGTCCTTCACTTGCTCCGGGGGCCCCGGAAAACTCTTGCGGGGCCGGGCGCAGGAGCTTCTTACGCTCCCGGTCTTCGCCGGCGGGGGGTCCTTCCGCTCCGGGGCGGAAGGACCCTCCGCTGGCGAATTACCGCCGAAGACGGAGCGGGTCCCGCCGCCGAAGTTCAGCTCGGTCTTCGGCAGTAATTTGGCGGCGGGGGGCCCTTCCGTTCCGGGACCCGCCGCCGAAGTGCCCTCAAGACCGCGCGGGGCCCCGCCGCAGAATTACCGCCGAAGACTGGGCTGCACTTCGGCGGCGGGTCCCGCTTCGGCGTAATTCGGCGGCGCGGGAGTCCCCGCCGCAGGTCTTCGGGGCACTTCAGCGGCGGGTCCCGGAACGGAAGGGCCCCCCGCCGCCGAAGACCCCGGGCCTCCGGAATCTTCTGGGCGGCCCTGGCATTAGTTCAACCCACCAGTGTTAAGAACATTGGGAGCCCTAGAATAAATCACCAGCATTTTAAGTATCATGTCAATTTGACTTGCTCCAAGTAGTTTTAGATGACACAATACTGAAAAATAATTTTAGCTGCTGATGGTCCATCTATGCTAGGGCTTCCAGTGTTGCTAATAGTAGTGAAGTTGAACCAGTGTTAGGATGGGAAGGAAGTTTTTTGCAAAGCTTCCCTAATGTAGATATAGCTTTAAAGCCCATCCTCCCAAAGAGTGAAAGGACATTCTTAGATCCACTGTTGGGTGCTGGGCAAGAATAGTAGGATTGAAGGCCTCAAGAGCGGTAGTGAGAATGAAGGGTAGAATAAAAGATTAATTCTTAACACAGTCTCTGGATTCTTTCACTGGGTGAAGGGGAGTCCTCTGTCAAACACCTTGAGAGGGAGAAAAGCTCTTGTTCAAATTGCTTTGGTTTCATACATCTCTATAAAATACCAGCAGCAGCAGTTATTACCTAGCTCAGAAGACATAGTGGGGGAAAAAATAGCAATGACACAGTACCATAACTTCACTCACAATCCCAGGTTAGCCAACACAGCCAAGGGGTAGTAAACTGGATTCTGTTTCTTCCTGCACATAAGTAGGACCTATTAGTTACACCAATGCAAAGCCAATGAAGGAACTTGGAATTCTGAGGGGTATATCTCCCTTTCATGATTAGACTGAGAAAGAAAGATTATTAGGGACAGGGAAATTTTTGAGGGATTTAGAAAAGTGATCTTCAAGATGTGAACTACACTCAGAGCAAAGACTGCTTAGTTTATATTTGAGGGTCACTAAAAAAGGAATTCCTAGAGCAGAATCTCTCTTTTCTCTTCCATGTCTTTCCTTGGAGGTGGCTATGGGTGCCCAAATGGGAGGGGGTTTGTGCATGTTATTTTAATAGTTGTAAGGAATGGCAAATTATTTACTATGTATATGTCAGTATTCTTTTTGTTCTTTTCTTTATTGGCTGTCACTTTTTCTTTCCTCCCTCTCTCCTTTTTTTTTTTTTTTTTTGGTAGGGTGGATGAGGAAGTCAACTACTACAATATACCCTGAAAAAAAGGGCTCAAAATGAGAAAGAAATATTGTGCAATTAAAAAAACATAGCCTATGGGAGTGACTGCTGGAGATATATGCCTCCTTACCTATCAAGTGGGTAAGGGCATCTAATGAGGATACATTACCAGTGTGTACAGATGGAAATGTAATGATGTCAGAGGAATGGGAGTTTGTTGACAGTTGTTTATTTGCTTGCTGCCACTTGTTTTGTGCATTTACAAGACTAAAACTCTTTGTGTAGTATACTGTAAAGCCAACAATTTGTCTTTTCAGCTACTTTCAGGGATCAGTGGGTGTCAATGAAGATGTAATTTATCTTGCAAGAACTTTATTAATAGTGATGATGCATGAGAATGATAGGACACAGCTTCACTTTCAGAGACCAGGTAGAGTTTACAGCACTGGAGGTTACAAAAACAAATCTCTTTCCTTGTGAACTGACTGGTCTTGTTCCAGAATCAGTGATGACTATAAATATGGAACCTACAGTACCACTTTTCAAAGCAGAACCTTAAAAGACAAACTACAAAAGGATTTTTTAAAGTTAAGTTTGTGCTCTTGCTTGTTTTTGTTTGTTGGTTGGTTTTTTTTATGATGTAGAGCAAAGACCTGGGGGAGGAGAGGACCTGAACTTATTTTTGTTATATAAAAATTATTTTCCTTGTTTTTTACCATTAGGAATTTTGCTGGAGGACTTCTCTGGAGCTCAGGAATGTTTACGGGAGTTCTTACAACTTAGCTGAAGGAGCAGAGGTCCAGAACCTTGAAGGGTCAGGATGCTGAGCCTTTGACAAGCACAGCTTTTCTCCAAAATACAAAAATATCACTCCAAAAACCACTCTGTCCACTGTGTATAAATATTAAAGAGTCAGTAGCTCAGATAGTGAGAATGACTTTATAACCCAGTGATTAAGGCACTGACCTGGGAGGTGAGAGACCCAGAATCCAGTCCCATGCTCCAGTCACTCTTTAATTATTTATCCAAACAGGAAGAGCTTCAAAAGGAGAAACTGAAAGAGACTTGCATCAGAATATAACAAAATTCAATGGTTAGAACACTCTCCTGAGAGGTGGGAGACCCCCTTCAAATCCTTTCTCCCCCTTCAGCAGAGGGGGGAATTGAACATGGTCCCAGGTGAGTGCTCTAATCACTGAGCTGAAAGTTATAAGGTGGGCACTACCACCAACACCTTCACCTGCTGTTTTCTGTGGCTAGCACGCTGGCTTTTGCAAATTGCATTTTAGGTGCTTAGCTCTCTCCCTTGCATTGGATAGGGAGCCTAAGTGCCTAACTCAGGCTTTGTGGATCCCATTGTTGTTCCAGTGATTTTCTAGTAGACTAAGAGTTATGTGTTGCAATGCTCAGGGAAGATCTTGGCTGAGAAGAAATGTTCACGATGGAGGAAAAGAACTTTCACATTTCTGATATAAATACACATCCTTTCATAAGTCATAACTCTGTTAGTGACATCACAATAATTTAAATGTCAAACAGAATTATTATTTCACTGCAAAATCAAGAACAAGTTTTGGTTAAGGACTTCATCTCACATACAAACAATTTCACCTCATTTACACCAGTGGCATACAGAGTAATAGTAGATGAGTATATTTTTTTTAAATACAGACTGACTTTTTTCCTAAGGCTCCTGTAGTGTTAAAATTCCTCTTTAAAATAATTTAATTTCCTAACGAATGGGGAGTTGTGTGTATCTGCAGGGTAACAGACCCTTTGAAGCTATCTCCTCAGATGGTATAAATCAGTGTAGTTCCATTGACTTTAGTGAAACCATAATCATTTACACCTGTTGAGGATCTGGTCCTTTAGGGCTTGCCCTTAGTAGAAAAGTGCACGTGTTTAACTAAATCAATTTTAAAAAAATCTAACACAGACACACTTAAACTAAATTGATATAAGCAAAGGTTAAACCATTTAAGTGAGTCTACATTAAGAGTTTGCATCAGTTTAACTAGAGCTGTTTTTAAATCTATGTATAATTAAACTTGCATACTTTTCCAGTACATACAGCATCTTAAGTCTCCAGTCATTTCAGTAACTTTATTTTCATACTTTTCAGACGTGAAGGGAATTTAACACCCCATGAAGTTCACTTAAGTTTTGTCCTTCTTTCTTCTTAAAAGAATCAAAATATACTGTTCATAGAAATAAGATATACTCTGTAGATAAGTTCCATTATTACTCAAAGACTGAAAAATAGTTTACATAATTCTATTCTTACTCTTTTTGGCCTCTCCCACTTGAGTGCCTCACACAAATCAATAGTTTTATAAGTCTATACCACAAAGAATCCCACTTCATCAACAAAATTCTGTAGATGTTTGATAACTAAGAAAATGAAGAGAAATGAAAATACAATTTTCTTTCAAACACAGTTTAATTGCTTTGCAGAGAAATGACTGTGCACTCACATGGAAGATATAAGAGAGTGTAGCTTGAATTTCAAGAGCAACACAATGACCCTTTTAGGCCCAAGGAAACTGTTGCAATCCCCATTCTTTACACTTCATATCACCAAGATTAGTTGAGATTACTAGTCTAAATTTTAAACAAGACCTATATTTTCACATGCATTCTCTCTCTTTACTACATAAATTGTCAGAAAACAGTTCAAATATGGAAGCCAATATATGCAATAGATTTGTAACAGGCTTCACTAAAACCTTCTGATATTACACTGATCTGTTTAATAGGATTCCTAATAACCAAAGATAATCCTATTGGTTTTACTTCATTGGTGTTTATATAGCAGTTTGGATGAATGCTACTGTCTGGTTGGCTGATGAAGGTCTTGAAAACCATACAACTCTCCTAGCCAATGTACATCTGGACTATATAGCCACAGTCAGCCAAAACACTATGACACGTTCATACAGTTGGGTATTTTTAATTAAGCACTTATTTAGCAATAGTTAGTTTTAAATGGTAAATTCTAATTTTAATTTTGAAGTGGTATCAAAACATATACTCAATCATAAGCCAGTTCATTTATAAGCCGATCCACCCAAGATAGATAAGTAAAAATGGAAAATTTTTATAACGCGTTCACAAGCCGACCCTATAATTCCGGGGTCAGCAAACTTTAGCTCCTGGGCCATCAGGAGAAGCCGCTGGTGGGCCAAAATGGTTTGTTTACCTCGAGTGTCCACAGGCAAAGTGTAAACAAAGTGTCCCAGCGCACCAGCTGCTTACCCTGACCGGCTGGGACAGCAACTATTGGGGAAATTTTTTGGAGGAGAAGAAGCTGGGAGTCAGAGGAGTAACCCCTGTGACCACCCCCCCACATGACCCCACCCCTAGCCCGGGACCCCCACACTCTCCCCATCCCATCCCTTCCCACCTTATCTGGGCAGGGCCGGGGAGGATGTCTCTGACCTGGCTGGACTGCTCCGGCAGGCTGGGCAGTGCGGCCGCAGCCTGCTCCAGCGGCCAGACTGGGCAGCGCAGCCACAGCATGTTCCAGTGGGCTGGGACGGGCAGCACTGCCGCAGCGTGCTCTGGCGGGCCGGGTGGCGCAGCCACAGCCTGCTCTGGGGGGCGGGGCCGAGCGGCACGGCTGCAGCCTACCAGCCCCGGAGCTGCAGCTGCTTCAGAGGCTGGTAGGAGAGCAGCACGGCCTGAAGTGGAGACACTCTGGCCCTGCCTCTTCCCTGCTGGCTCTGCTGGCTGTGCTGCCTCTCCTTGTTCCCTCTGTTGGGGGCAGGGGCTGTGTCCCACCTCTCCCTCTCTATACCCATTCATAAGCCGACCCCCTTCTCTGGTGCTTCCCTTTTTTACTAAAAAAATTTGGCTTATGAACAAGTATATACGGTACTAAAATGTATATGAGCTGTGAAATTTAAAATCTCTTTGAGTGTCTCCCTTTCTACATCTAACAGATAATTGGATTACGTAATGTACTCTGCAAGGGACTACATTTAAAAACCACTCGTAAAAAGTGAAATGGCTCATTTTGTTAGTGGGATTGACCATACAGTACACATTATAGAAGTACTCTAACAAACATTGGTCTGTAACTCTGTCACAACTGAGGTTTGGTCTACACTTAAGCGTTAGGTCAACACAGCTACATTGCTCAGGGGTGTGAATAAATCACAGGCCTGAGTGACAATTATGCTGACCTAACCTCCAGTATAGATGCAGTATGTTTATGGAAGAATGCTTCACTGTTTACAGTGTTGGTCCCAGGATATGAGAAAGACAAGGTGGGTAAGGTAATGTCTTTTATTGGACCTACTTCTCTTGGGTTATGTCTACACTACCAGATTAGTTCGATTTAACTTAATTCAAATTTGTGGAATCGACCTTACAAAGTCGAATTTGTGTGTCCACACTAAGGACACTAATTCGACTTTGTGAGTCCACACTAACGGGGCAAGCGTCGACATTGGAAGCGGTGCACTGTGGGAAGCCATCCCACAGTTCCCGCAGTCCCCGCTGCCCATTTGAACTCTGGGATTTCCCCACAATGCATGCTGGGGGGAAAAATGTGTCGAGGGTGGTCTTGGGTAACTGTCATCATTCAACCGTCACTCCCGCCGGCGGGAAATCAGTTCGCGCACTTTTCCTGTTAGTGACAGCGCGGACGCCACAGCACTCCACTGCGATCATGGAGCCCGCTGTGATCATCGCTGCACTTACGGCCGTTGTCCACTCCTCGCACCTTATTGTACACCTCTTCTACAGTCAGATGCTGAGAAATCGGGCGAGGAGGCAACGGCAGCGCGGTGAGGACATGAAGTCAGAGAGTGGCTCAGACCTCTCACAAAGCATAGTACGCCGCGCCGTGGAGATCATGGTGGCAATGGGTCATGTTCATGCTATGGGACGGCGATTCTGGGCCCAGGAAACAAGCACGTACTGGTGGGACCGCATAGTGCTGCAGGTCTGGGATGAATCACAGTGGCTGCGAAACTTCAGGATGCGTAAGGGCACTTTCCTTGAACTCTGTGACTTGCTGTCCCCTGCCCTGAAGCGCAAGGACACCCGGATGCGAGCAGCCCTGAGTGTGCAGAAGCAAGTGGCCATAGCCCTCTGGAAACTTGCAACGCCAGACAGCTACCGGTCAGTAGCGAACCACTTTGGCGTGGGCAAATCTACCGTGGGGGTTGCTGTGATGCAAGTAGCCCACGCAATCGTTGACCTACTGCTCTCAAAGGTAGTGACCCTGGGAAACGTCCAGGTCATCATAGATGGCTTCGCCACGATGGAATTCCCAAACTGCGGTGGGGCTATAGATGGGACTCACATTCCTATCCTGGGACCGGCCCACCAGGCCAGCCAGTATATCAACCGAAAGGGCTACTTTTCAATAGTGCTGCAAGCACTGGTGGACCATAGGGGACGCTTTACCAACATCAACGTCGAGTGGCCGGGCAAGGTTCATGACGCACGTGTGTTGAGGAACTCTGGTCTGTTTAGACGCCTGCAGGAAGGTAGTTTCTTCCCGGACCACAAAATAACTGTTGAGGATGTGCAGATGCCTACAGTGATCCTCGGGGACCCAGCCTACCCGCTGATGCCCTGGCTCATGAAGCCCTATACAGGCGCCTTGGACAGTGACAAGGAACTCTTCAACTACCGGCTGAGCAAGTGCAGAATGGTGGTGGAGTGTGCTTTCGGACGTCTCAAGGGGAGATGGAGGAGCTTACTGACTCGCTCGGATCTCAGCGAAACCAATATCCCCATTGTTATTGCAGCTTGCTGTGTGCTCCACAATCTCTGTGAGAGCAAGGGGGAGACCTTTATGGCGGGATGGGAGGTTGAGGCAAATCGCCTGGCTGCTGATTATGCTCAGCCTGACAGCTGTGCAATTAGAAGAGCCCAGCGGGAAGCGCTGTGCATCCGGGAGGCTTTGAAAGCTAGGTTCCTCAGGGAGCAGGGTAACCTGTGACTGTTCAGTTTCTTTACAGAGAAGCTGAACCTGCCCCTGCTTCAGTTACTGTTGACTTTCTTCTGCGGTTACATACCCCGTTCACCACGTTTCCCCCCTTCCAACACACGTTTAAAAATAAAGTTAATGGAACATTGTTAATTAACAACGTTTTCTTTATTAATGAATTCACGTTAAAGGGTTGAAACAGGGACGCAGACTGTGGTGGGTAGGGTGTGCAGTGATGTTAACACCGCTTCTACACTCGAGGAATGATAGGCTCCTGCCCCTAGAGCGGTCTGCAGTGCCGGACTGGTTGTTTCAACGGAGCCTGCCATCCCTCCTTTTCGGGACTCTGTGTGCGGGGGCTATGTGACCTTGTGGCGGGGGAGGACGGTTACATATTCCCCTGCTGCGTGGCTCTGTGGGCCGGGACAAGGACC
Source organism: Mauremys reevesii (assembly GCF_016161935.1). Taxonomy (NCBI): domain Eukaryota; kingdom Metazoa; phylum Chordata; order Testudines; family Geoemydidae; genus Mauremys; species Mauremys reevesii. The sequence continues at coordinate 97,946,499 of NC_052625.1, forward strand.
GCAGCATAAGTTCTATACCCGCCCTCCCATGCCACAAAGTCACGTACCCCCCACCCACACAGAACATGGAAAACACCTCCCAGACCGACCAGGGTGCCTACTGACTGCACTGTGTGTGTGACCTGCTATTGATCCTGCCCCCGTGTCTGTACCCTGGTAAAGGTGACTGTCCTATGCAATTAACAACCCCCTTCCCCCCCACCGCCTTCACAGACAGTCTTCTGTAGAAAAACTTGACGGAAATAGTAATTAACAGCAAACTACTTTTAATAATCAACTACACAGTTAGGGGATGAAACTGGGATTGGGGCCAGGAAGGGAAGGACTTCTCAACATTTAGGGAATGAGAGCCTTCTTGTATTTGTGCACTCTGCAGGGGTGCAGTGACAGTTTTCACGGCCCCTGTCGCCCCTCCTTCTTGTTACTTTGGGTGAGGGGGGTTTGGGACTTTGTGGCGGGGGAGGGCGGTTGCAGATACAGTGCAGGGGGGCTCTGTCCTCCTGCCTGCAGTCCTGCAGAACATCCACAAGGCGCCGGAGCGTGTCCATTTGCTCCCTCATTAGTCCAAGCAGCGTTTGAGTCGCCTGCTGGTCCTCCTGATGCCACCTGTCCTCCCGTTCACTGTGTGAGCGCTGGTACTGAGAGAGGTTCTCCCTCCACTGGCTCTGCTGGGCCGCCTCGGCTCGGGAGCAGCCCATAAGTTCAGCGAACATCTCGTCCCTTGTCCTTGTCTTGCGCCTCCTAATCTGCGCCAGCCTCTGTGAGGGGGATGCTGGAACAGGTCTGGATACAGTGCAGCTGTGTGATGGGAAAAAGGGAGTGAATTCCTTACAAAGATACATTATGAACATAGTCTAGTCAGTCTCTGTGAACAAGACCATGCACAGCACGTATCTCATGAGCACTGACTCAGGACAAGTTCTAATTTTCGGCTTTCGCTTTCATTGCCTGGGGTCTTGCACTGGAGATCAGACAAGCGGGGCAGGACAGCAGAATCCGTGCAGCAGCCAGGCATGGTAAGCCATAGACTTTAGGCTGCTTAAAACTGAATGTATGGCACTGTCCTCTTGCTGCAGGCAATCCGGAAAGCATAAACTCTGCCCCTGTTCCACCTCCTCGCGGCTGTTCCCTGGGAAAGATCCCTGTATGCTGCCCCTCTGCAGCCTCCACCACGTGGCTCTAAATGGAGGCTTATTGTCATGCAAAGGAACAGTCAAGCATTCCCAATACTAACAGTACACAAATTACTCTAATTAAATGCAGGAGTCTCCGAGTGAGATCACCCTGAGGAGGATCACAGAGCGAGATAGAGAGCGCATGCTGCGTGAAAGCCAGCAAAAACCAGGGGCCTATGCTGCCATGCTCGTGGAGGCAATGCTCCCAGAATACCTCATGAAAGCCTGGCGCGGAAAAGTGTGCTACCACGGAGCACCCAATAAGGCACCTCTCCCCAGGAACCTCCTGCGGAGGCTTTCCGATTACCTCCAGGAGAGCTTCGTGGAGATCTCCCAGGAGGATTTCTGTTCTATCCCCATATATATAAATCTCCTTTTCACATAGTTCAGATTCCTGTTACATTAATAATAAAAGTTTACATGTTTAAAGCACTTACCGACTGATCCTTCCCCTGATTCAGGGTCCGGGGTAAGGAGAGGGTTGGTAGGGGATCTCCGTGAGGGTGATGAAGAGATCCTGGCTGTTGGGGAAATCAGCGTTGTAAGCGCTGTCGACTGCCTCCTCCTCCTCATCTCCTTCCTCATCTTCCCCGTCCGCGAACATCGCCGAGGAACTGGCCGTCGACACTATCCCATCGTCGGAGTCCACGGACACTGGTGGGGCAGTTGTGGCAGACCCACCGAGAATGGCATGCAGTGCCTCGTAGAAGCGGCATGTCTGGGGCTGGGCTCCGGAGCGTCCGTTTGCCGCTTTGATTTTTTGGTAGCCTTGTCTCAGGTCCTTGATTTTCACGCGGCACTGCGTTGCATCCCGGCTGTATCCTCTGTCTGCCATGGCTTTGGAGACCTTATCGTAGGTCTTTGCATTCCGTTTTTCGGAGCACAGCTCCGAAAGCACAGACTCATTGCCCCACACAGCGATCAGATCCAAGACTTCCCGGTCAGTCCATGCTGGGGCCCTCTTTCTATTCTGAGATTGCATGGACTCTTCTGCTGGAGAGCTCTGCATCGTTGCCATTGCTGCTGAGCTCGCCCGGATGTCCAACCAGGAAATGAGATTCAAACTGGCCAGACAGGAAAAGGAATTCAAATTTTCCCTGGGCATTTCCTGTGTGGCTGGTCAGAACATCCAAGCTCGGACTGCTGTCCAAAGCGTCAACAGAGTGATGCACTGTGGGATAGCTCCCGGAGCTACTAAGATCGATTTCCGTCCACACATAGCCTAATTTGACATAGCCATGTCGAATTTAGCGCTACTCCCCTCGTCGGGGAGGAGTACAGAATTCAAACTAAAGAGCCCTCAAGGTCGAACTAATTAGCTTCCTGGTGTGGACAGGTGCATGGTTAAGTCGAATTAACGCTGCTAAATTCGACATAAACTCCTAGTGTAGACCAGGCCTTGGTGAAAGAGACAAGCTTTCACCAACAGAAGTTGGTCCAATAAAATATATTAACCTCATCCACCTTGTCTCTCCAGCAGCTAACTTCATTTGTGGAGGTGGTGTTCCTACACCAACAAAAAAAAACAAAAAACCTTTTGTCAGTGCAGGCTGCATCTACACTATGCAGTTATGCTGGAATAGCTATACCAGTTTAGTCTCCATAGTGTAGATATTCTTGCCAATAGCTCCTAGATATGAGTGTTCAGAGGCTGAGCTTTCATGGTGGAAAGCCTTTGACTTTGGAATTCACCTCCCAACTTGGTCCAACAGAGCAAGAGTTTTGTTAAATGTGAGGTGCAAAGGTTCATGTTCACCTTGTCTACAGTAGGGGTACAACAATACTTCAACAACAGGTGTGTTCTTAACTCAGTTTAGCTAATCCGGGTTAAAACAGCAGTGAGGACATGGGATAGGATACAGAGGGACCTAGACCAATTAGAGGATTGGGCCAAAAGAAATATGATGAGGTTCAACAAGGACAAGTGCAGAGTCCTGCACTTAGGACGGAAGAATCCCATGCACTGCTATAGACTAGGGACCGAATGGCTGGGCAGCAGTTCTGCAGAAAAGGACCTAGGGGTTATGGTGGACGAAAAGCTGAATATGAGTCAACAGTGTGCCCTTGTTGCCAAGAAGGCTAATGGCATTTTGGGTTGTATAAGTAGGGGCATTTCCAGCAGATCGAGGGATGTGATCATTCCCCTCTATTCAGCACTGGTGAGGCCTCATCTGGAGTACTGTGTCCAGTTTTGGGCCCCACACTACAAGAAGGATGTGGATAAATTGGAGAGAGTCCAGCGGAGGGCAACAAAAATGATTAGGGGGCTGGAGCACATGACTTATGAGGAGAGGCTGAGGGAACTGGGATTGTTTAGCCTGCAGAAGAGAAGAATGAGGGGGGATTTGATAGCTGCTTTCAACTACCTGAAAGGGGGTTCCAAAGAGGATGGATCTAGACTGTTCTCAGTGGTAGAAGATGACAGAACAAGGAGTAATGGTCTCAAGTTGCAGAGGGGGAGGTTTAGGTTGGATATTAGGAAAAACTTTTTCACTAGTAGGGTGGTGAAGAACTGGAATGGGTTAACTAGGGAGGTGGTGGAATCTCCTTCCTTAGAGGTTTTTAAGGTCAGGCTTGACAAAGCCCTGGCTGGGATGATTTAGTTGGGAATTGGTCCTGCTTTGAGCAGGGGGTTGGACTAGATGACCTCCTGAGGTCCCTTCCAACCCTGAGATTCTATGATTCTAACTCAGATGAGCTGTTCAAGTTCAAACTCAGTTTCCCTCTATAGACTTTTACTTGCACTGTTAACATGAGTTAAAAGCTGAGTTACCATGTCTTCCCCCCTATTTTAATCCAAGATGGCTAATGTGAGTTAAGGATACACCTTTTTTAAAAAAATAATTTATTTATTTCAGTGTAGACATATTCTAGGAAATATGTGGGTGGGGGAACCAATGCAATCACCAGATTGTCCGTACCAGTGTGTCATAGGGTGAAATTGGACCTATTGAAGTCAATGGCAAAAGTAACACAAGATTTAACTTTTGTTTAATTGTGATTTAGTGATATAAATGAGGCAGAAGTGATGGGCACGTGGTTCTGTAAGTGAAATTATAAAACAGAACAATGGATAATACAGTGAAACCCCGCTATAACGCGATGTTTGAGGTCCAAAAAATTCCATCGCGATAAATGCGGGGTCGCGGTATAGCGGGGTTTCAAGCCAGTCAGTTTAAGTCAGTGGTCCCCAACGCGGTGCATTGATGTGCGCTGCCTAGTTCCCCTAGTGCCTAGCAGGGGAGAGAAGCCGCGGCCCCGTGCCTGCTGGGGACAGAGAGCACCGGTGCCCGCAGCCTCGGAGTTCTCTGTCCCCGGCAGGCGCGGGGCCGCAGCTTCTCTCTCCTGCTGGGCACTAGGCGGGGGCACATCAATGTCCCAGCGGGCGCCATGGCGTTGGGGGCCTTAAAGGGGAGCCAACTTATGATCGTGTTATATGCAATTTCGCGTTATGGTGGGGTGCGTTATTGCGAGGTTTGACTGTAATTGGACTTCAAAAGAGAACTCACTGTTGATGATCCCATTATGCCACTTGGCAGTAGTAGTGGGATTCAAAGAATAAACAGCAAGAAAACATACTACTGCCAAAAAACCAAGCTGAGCAATACCACTGGCAGCAGATTCTTTTTAAAAACCTGCTACCACCAAGCAGGTGGGAGGGGAAAGAAAGGAGGAGGAAAAAAAGGGAAGCCTTCGGGAAATTTTAAAAACTCTTTCCTCATACACATAGTGTAGCATGTTTATTTGATACATCTACAGGCTAGTATGTAGTCATAGTTGCAAAATTTTGGATGCTACAGACAATAAAAGGTTTTGTTTTTTATTGTCTATGCGGTCAAACATTTTGCAACTATAACTCTATACTATGCAGATGTACCATATCAAATAAACACAGTAACAATGGAACTATTGACTTTGACAGATTAATATTTTATAGATACATTTAAAATACTTCAAAATTGTCCCCACAGATTCCTATATTCATCAACAAATATATGCACACCATGGATGTGATAAGACACTAAATAAATATATATTGGCTGATGAATGCATCCACTATCATGTTACTACTTACTTGACTGGACAGAAATCATACTGAAGACCTGAGTGATTATATTTGCATTAATTATTAATTCTTCAATTATAATTCTAAGATTTGAAAACAATATAATGGTTTTGTACTCATGTTCTGGCTGAATTGCACTACTGAAGATTATTATATTAGCATATTGTGAAAACTGATATCCTGTGGTGCCTGCAACAATACACCCAACCCAGAATATGAATGTGGCACTCTCTAGAAGTGAGCAAGATAAATGTTGGTCTAGTACAGGAACAGACTAAATTCTGAGAAACTATGACTTAATGTTCTGGGTCATTTTAAGTGTTGGAAAAACTAAAATAAAACCTCTGTCAGATTTTGAAATAATATTGGGCCCTACCCAGGATCTCAGAGTTGACTGTCCAAGTGCTTTGGCCTGTAATTGACCTGCCAAGTCTCACTCAATTTGAATTACTTTTAAAAAGCAGTTTGCAAAATTTCAGTTGATGTGTTTCAATAAAAACACACTAAAAAAGATCATTCCTTTAAAGTTGTCACATTAGCAGCTCTTCAGTAAACAAATTAGCTCTCTAATAGTTCTGAATTTTTAAACAGTAAAAGAGGTTGTAACCAAAAGGAAATACAAGCATAATAATCTGGTAATTTCCCAGTTTGAAAGGGTTGAATGGAATGAATATTAAAAAAATGCTCTATGCAATTATATACTACTTTACTGTAGTATTCTGTATATTGTACTAAAGTGTACACTATTATGTTGTAATAAGCACGGAACAAGATGTTGTAGTTGAGATTTTTAGTGTAGTGAGGTTGCAAAAGTGAACAAAGCTAAACCTCATGGAAAAAAAAATCTTCCATCAGGCTATGGAAAACAAAGCAAGACAAAGCTGTTAATTTAGATCCAAATTAAATTTTGTAAAATAGTATTTTACAGAGATGAAACCATTATCAATAAAATAAAACTATTAGTAATAAAAACAGTTAAAAGTATAAAGGAGGATTCCTTTTTCACAGCTTTTTCTAGATGACAAGATTAATTCTATTAATTATAAAGATTTTTTTCTTAAGGAGAAAAATGGAAAAAACAATTTAAAAAATATATGTAAAGTTACTTTTAGGTAGCCCTGGGCCCTCTACAAAAAGGGCATTACTTAGATTACCTAAAATTATTTTATCCTGTCTTTATTCTGATACTTGGATTAATGATTATGAATTTTATGTCCCTTCTTAGATATTAACATTATCTTGACTGTGAAACATATTTTTCACATAATTTGAAAAGATACTGGCTTGACCTTCTCAGGATTTTTTTCCTCTCCAGAGTAAAGTAATATTGTCTTCAATCACCTTTGTCAGATATTTCAGATATATTTAATGATTTCTGCCATTAATGTCTACCAAAAAGATTCACAACAATCATCTTGCCTGCTGTAAACTTTTGGCTTCTAAATACCAAACTACTATTGCAAAATACCGCAAAATCTTATAAACTAACATTGATGTTAAAGCAGTTTAATGTGCACTATTGAATCTGTCAAAACATGCAGACAAGGTCTACTGGAGGCCAGGAACTATGGAAAATTGTAGCTGAAAGTTAAAATCAGAATCACAAGGTCAAGGAAACCAAGCCACCACCAGTTCTCAAGCTTTCACACCCACACATTAGATTAAAAGAATTTTTGAATGCTCGTACTTTAAAGACCCCCAGCCCTGAAGAACGGGAAAAGTTGCGTAACTTCTGCATCAATACATACTGCTTCCCCTCTGTTATATAGAACAATCTAAAAATGAAGCTAATGTTATGAAAACATCCTTGATGCACATAATTTCCCTCCCTCCCCCATCATCCTCCCAACCAAGGAAGTGTTCCAGCACCTTGAAAATGTATTCGTTCATAACTTATTGTAAACAGCAAACTTTAAAATAATGTCTTGCAATTCTCCAACACATCTATTAAGACACTTACAGTGGGATGTTTACTCAGCACAGATGCTGTCATAACGTAGGGAAAGGGGCGTGCGGATGGGGGGAGGGAGGCGGGGAAGGCTGCTGTCGAGTTTGAGCAACTTGTCAAGGCAGGAGAGCCTGGAAAAGCCATAGATTTGCTGGTTTTCTTTCGCACAGACCAGTGGCGCCTCCCACCTGCATCCTCTGTGGGGAGGAGAGACTGCAGAGAGCAGCAGCACGAGCACGGGGTACCACTGAGCGCTGACTGCAGGAGCGCACCGCAGTCAGGCGGCTCCAGCCCCGGGTCCCGGGTGGGGTCTCCCCGCAAGCACACGCATACACAGGGGCTGACGAAGGGGGGTGGCTGTGGTGACCCCTCCCCCGAGAGGCTGCCCCGCGGGCTGAGCGGAGCCAGCTGCACTGCAGGGAGCAGATGCAAAGGGATGTAGCTAGCGTCCGAAGGTGAGCGAGGCGCTTACCAGGGGCAGTGCAGGAGCGGGCCCGCCCGAGCTCCGCAGCAGCCGCGGCGCGTAGGGGAGGAAGGGGACTCCCGCCCCTGGCCCCCTTGGCGGCCCGCATCAGGCGCGGGGCTGGCCGTCGGGGGGAGTTTGAGGACTGCGGCCGGAGCCGCGGCTGGCGCAGTTCCCCGCCCCAGAGCGCTGCGGGCAAAGCGCCGCGCCGCGCCCCGCACCACACTCGGCCGCCTCCACGCGCGGGGAGGGGCAGGTGCCGGAGGCAGGTGTCCAGCCGCGGGCGGGCGGGAAGTTTGCCCCGGCCGGCGGGTGGGTGTAAGGGGGAAATGCCCCCTCCCCCCACCCACCACGCACCCAGCGGGGTCAGCCCCGCGCCGCTTTGCAAGGGACGAGCCTGGTACCTTGGCGGGGTCCTCGGGCTGCTCAAGCGGCGCCGCCGCCTCCGGACTGGCGGGCTCGGACTCCGCTGCTGCAATGGGCGCGTCCTGCGGACTCCGCTGCTCCGCCGAGCTGCCCGCGCCCATGTCGGTGTGTGCGGCTGCCGCTCTCCCGGCGCCCCGCTCCTGTCCGCTCGCTCGCCCGCCCAGCACCGGTAACAATGGGGGTGTCCGCCCGGCCAGCCCCCGCGGGCTCCGGCCGCTCCTGCTCAGGGTGAGCCTAGCCTGCGAATGAAGGAGCCAGCCCAGCTTCCAGCCAACTCCTTTAAAAAAATCACCTCCTCCCTTGTCCCCCCGCCCGTCTCTCCCGCTGGCTCCATCACATGAGCAGAGCCCCGGACACGCCTTGCAGCATCCACTCCGGCTGATAAGGAGGACAAGAGCCAGCCGTGGCCGAGCCCCTGCTCCCCAGCGCGGAGGTTAGCCCGGGCTCCTAGGCCATCGCTTCAGTGAGTGGCGAAGGTGGGGGGTGAAAGAGCCCCCCATGGCACTGGGGCACTGGGCATTAATTCCAGCCCCGAGAGCAAATGGGAAGGGGCTGTGGAGCGTGCCTGACCTTCGGCTCTCAGCTAAACAAGCACAGCGCTCCCCCCTCCAGCCAAGGACAAGGCAAAGAAAAGGTGGCTGCTCTCTTGGAGGCATCAGCCAGCCGGGCACTGGATTTGTGATGTAAGAAGATCACGACCAGCTTGATGCAGTCAAGCCCACTGAGGCATTAATAAATTGTGATCCTATCAGCTGATTTGTTGTTTTACATTTGTGTTGCAATGTACCCATCCAGGAGCAGGGCCCCAGTTGAACTAAGATGTGTGCAATCACATATGAAGACATGGTTCCTGCCCCAAAGGGCTTACAATCTAAGAACTCCTTGAACTATGCTGCATCAGGCCTGTTCATTAAATAGCTGAGAGACTACCAAAGAAAATGTAGGTGCTGAAAGATGCATTGCACCGTGGTAGCACTGTTAACTCAGCAGACACTACTGAAATGATGCTGGTAAAGCTGTCTTTCAGATGGGACTTCAAACGGAGACTTTGTTCACTTGCAGATAGAAAAGATCCCCTGGTACTTTTCATAATGTAGGAACTGACACTTGAGATGTGTTGACTGAATTCCAGTTAGAGTAATTATATATATACACACACATTTTTCTGGATTTCTGCTGCATTTTCAATTTAAAAAGTACTTCTCCCCCTACAATGATGGAGCATTGTGCTGTTAGCGCAGAATGGTTGCTGCATTCCACCTCATTTCAGCAGTGGGTGAAGAGAAGTGATCTCAGTACAATGTTCAGTGGCCCATTTTGGTAACTCTTTGGGGGAAAAAAACATTATGTAACTAAGTGTCAGTTGATAGATGTAGAGATGACCCTACACAATAGGGTCCTGGTCCATGACACGGGCTTTTAGGAGTTACAGTAATATAAATTAATAATCTAGAACTAGGCGGTTGGAGGGTAAAGTTCAAAGGAAACAAACCTTTAATCTAGGCAGTTTTGGAAAACTTTATCTCATGGTTTGAAATAAGCTGCAGACCATGAAGGAAGGAAGGAATCCCACATTCATAATGTTTTCAGTAAAACACATAGTCATGATCTTTGCATCTAATTTGCAGTATCCCACTACCATGGGAAAGCTGCTTTTGGCTTGAACCAAGCCCTCCACATTAGAAGGCTTGGTAGAGTAACAGCAATAGAAATTAGTGGCTGCAGTGAGGATTATTCAGTTTATTATTATCTAAGGAGACAGCACTATGATTCTATTGGATCGGCTTATGTGGCCTACATCTTGCAGGAGGTCAGACTAGATGATCATAATGGTCCCTTCTGATCTTGAATTCTATGATTCTATGAGCACTGTAGCAGTTATTTTTAAAAAGAGGTCCCCAACACGGTGCCCGCGGGCGCCATGGTGCCCACCGGGGCATCTAAGTGCCCCCGCGTACTGGCCAGCGAATAAGCATCCGCCAAAATGCCATTGACAAGCTGCATCATCCAGAAGTGTCACCGCCGAAATGCCACCGATTTTCTGCGGTATTTCGGTGGTGACGCCTCTAGATGACGCTGCTTGTCGGCGGCATTTCGGCGGTGAAGCCTACTGACGTTGCCGCTTGTTGGTGGAATTTTGGTGGATGCTCGTCCGCCGCCATGGTCCTCCATGGCCAGACGAAAAAGGTTGGGGACCACTGAGCTAGATGTTTGGTCAGGAGTTAACAGTTATTGGATAGTAGTTAACCTACTCTAGACATCCTCATTTGAGAGCTTCAATACATACACTTAAACATAGGCTATCAAATGAGGGAGTATACAGTAGTTAACCTCTGATCCTACATGCTGATCTGCACAGGCCCTTTATAGCCATGTGGAGCCCCACTGAAGCCAGAGGGGCTCCCTGTGTTTGCAGGGATCTACCCATGCGGGTCAGCTTACAGGATCATGCCTTGTGCAGAATAAAGCAGTGTAAATGAAAAGGGAGTCCATTTAAAGATAGCCATGATTTGCTTATCTTTTTGAGACCATGGTTTTAAGATTTTTCATTGAAATAAGAGAATTTTTTTCTGCTTTCCTCTGCTGAGCTTCTGAAAGGTAAAGCACATTTAAAAAAAAAAAACAAAGTAAAATTTCTTCTGATATGTTGAAAAACTGCTGCTTCTTTGAAAGCTAGTGACAAATCCAACAGAGCAAGGTCCCAAACCTTTAGATACAACTTCAGAAAAAATATAAACAGATTTTTTTTTCATCCAGAACAGGTTCTCTTGTATTAATTCATGCCAGGTTAAATTGCAGCAGTGAACAAAACAAGGAGCATGGGATTTTCTGTCCTGATACTAAACAAACACAACTTTCTTTCCCATGCCACAGCAGCTAGACCAGCATATTAAATACTTAAGCATGCCTTCTTTCAGTACTTTCAAAAAGTATCAATATCAAAGGAGAAACAATACTTATATTAAAATATACCAGATGGAATCTGCCAAATAGCCTGCTGGATAAACTCAATATTATTTATAGAACACAGTAAGTATATGCCGTGTTTTAACATATGAGACAAGGTCCCTCCCCTAAAGAGTTTACAGCCCAACTCAGACAAATGATAAACTGAATAAAGTATAAAGTTATTCAGTGTAAAAAGTTAAAAATCTTTTTTCAGCTAAACCCCAGCTTAGTCATAAAAACAAGGCATACAGTTTTTAAAACTATTTTTATGAGTAAGCTGCTCTCTGAATTAATATGCCCATTAGTCAGTCCTTTTTTTTAAACCATTCAAAATGTACAAGATCTCTAATGGCAATTGGAGCAACTGTCACTCCACTGCATCAACACCCATTAGTTAATGATTAAAATCTACATCAGTCTTTTCATTTGAGTTTAATAGAATAAAATAATTGTCTTACATCATCACAAAGGGATCAACATCTCCTGTTTTCAAACTCAAATCTCTCCACTTCATACCAACATTTATTTCCACATTTGTATATGGTAGCAGGAGTCCATTGTGCTGCTGAGCCATCAACTGATTCCATAAAGTATTTTTTTTAATTCTCCTTTTTTTTTTTTGGCCAACAGGGAATTAGTGTTGGATCGTTTATCATACATAATAGCAACTGTCAAGGGGAAATAACATTGGTGGTGAAATGTGCCCTGTAGGAGGACATAAAATCTGCCACACCTCCTAAAATTTACTTCTAATTTTTTTCACAGCACTTTGTTCCTAATTACTAGCACCACAGTGACTGTGTCACTGTAACACTGGATTGTTGTTTTCCCAAGAATATGAGAGGCTTTTAGGGTAGAGGAGGGCAGGGCAACAATATATTTTTCCTTTTGTTTTAAGTACTTTTCTAAAATTAAATAGCCCATCAGAATGATATGCCCTAGTTTTACAACTGGGGGGGGGACATTTTATTAAACCAATCTCAACTGTGTTCACAAGTTCTAAAGGGAGAATAAAAAAACTCTTCAACTGATCTGGATTCAACAGAACATAATTTGGTTTTACAGAGTTGCCTTTCATATTCAAGATACGTCAAAGTGCTTTACTGCATAATTAATTAAATACTAGCGCTGCAGTGACTGTGTAAGAAAACACAGTAGCCATTACAGGCCCTTCAATATGACCTTAGACATTAGACCCTGTTTAATTTGAGACAGCAAGGATTTATTTTTCTAGTTTCAGGAAGGGTCATGCAAGGGATCTTTAACTGGTAGAGAGCAACAAGAAATGGTCATCAGGAACCTTGATATTAAGAGAAACTCAAGTGTAATATATTCTAATTGTTAAATGATTATTTAAAAAATGTCTTAAATATAATGCTAAAGAATAATTAACAAAAAGGAATCTGCTATCTTGACAATTTGATGAGGCAAAACAGCTAAAAAGATAGCTTTTTCATTAGAAGTCAGGCATACTCAAAATAACTATTAAAGAGGTAACACTTGATTACTATAATACTGCTCTTAATACTAAATACCATTTTCAAAACATGAATAATTGGTCTGTTAATTTTCCTTTATCTATTTACTGTTGATTAAGAATAAAATATACATGATTAGTAAATAAAAATACCCAATTGCATAAGGATTCAGATATAATAGCAACAATAATAATACTGTGAAAACTTACAGTGCTTTTACTTAGAAGAGCTCAAAGTACTTTACAAACAGCCTTACAACTACTCTGTGAGCTAGACGGGTAGGTACTATTTCCATTTCTACTGGTGGTGAAACTGAACTATAATAAGGCTACCCCCCCTCCCTCAAAGTTACACAAGGAGTGAGAGTGGCAGAGCAGGGACCAGAACTTCACAATGATCAAGGTCACAACTTTATGTTATATGAACACTAATAATTTAGAGAAGAGTGCACAGGATTTGTTTAGCAATAATATCTACATTTTCACTTCACCTGTCTTCCCTGCCTTCCTTTCTCCGTCCGTCTCTTGCTCGCTTTTTCTATTGCCTCCTTGGTCTTTCGTCCTCTGAGGATTCTCTTTAACACTTTGCCTTTGTTCTGGTTCTTTTCACTGTAAATTTCCTCATAGCCTGGCCCCTCCTGCCTGGTTTCCCCTGGGGGAAGGTGGGATCAGGGATCCACAGCCCGTCCACCGACACAGCCTGAGCCACCTGTCTCAACTGTACTGGAACCCTCATCTCTTCAAGAGATGACATTCTGTTGGCCAGTTTTAAAGGGGCCAACACCTGAAAAAGTTTGTCTCCATACAAAACCCTTCAGCACCAGTCAGAGTGATAAAGATTGAGAGAGCTAAGGTCTGTGATGTGATTATCTTCTAGAGAAGAAACAAGCTCTTACTGTACTATACTATAACTGTGAAGGGTCCACGCTTCTCCTGCTAACCCTCCCGAAGTGTCAGCACTGGGGATGATGAAGCCAAATCTTGGTGTGGGATTTGGATTTGAACTCATATCCCAAAGCATTTCAGAATTAAAATTAATGGGTTTAATGCTCCTACATGCAAGAAACAAGCTGCCTAGCACTCAGAGTTTCCTTCAAGGTTTGCTCCCAAGGTAGTTACTCAGAGTTCAGTCCCAAAAACTCACTGAAGTTCCCAACGTGCTGTACTTCTCAGTGACCTTTGTGGCAGCCCTTGGCAGCATGGCTCCAGTAAACCTGCTCCCAGCACTTCCTTCAGTGTGTGGGTGGAGGTGGGGTTCCCCCAGGGCAGAGGGTGAACCCGTGCATGTTAACAGACATGGAACAAACTGGTGATGTAACATATACATTCTCAAGCTCTTTATCCTGTGATCTTTCTGTATTTGAAATACTACACAGAATGGCAGGAGACCAACATATAGTACAACATGAATTATTATAATATTAAAAAAAGTAGGAGTCTTTGTGGCACCTTAGAGGCTAACACATTTATTTGGGTATAAGCTTTCGTGGGATATAACCCACTTCATCAGATGCATGGAGTGGAAAATACAGTTAGCAGGTATAAATATACAACATATGAAAAGATGGGAATTGCCTTACCAAGAGGGGGGTCAGTGCTAACGAGGCCAATTCAATCAAGGTGGATGTGGCCCATTCCCAACAGTTGACAAGAAGGGGTAAGTATCAACAGAGGGAAAATTATTTTTTATAGTATCCCAGCCACTCCCAATCTTTATTCAGGCCTAATTTTATTGTGTCAAGTTTGCAAATTAATTCCAGTTCTGCAGTTTCTCGTTGAAGTCTGGTTTTGAAGTTTTTTTGTTGAAGAATGGCGACTTTTAAGTCTGTTATTGAGTGTCCAGGGAGATTGAAGTGCTCTCTTACTGGTTTTTGAATGTTACAATTCTTGATGTCTGATTTGTATCCATTTATTCTTTTGCGTAGGGACTGTCCAGTTTGGCCAATGTACATGGCAGAGGGGCATTGCTGGCACATGATGGCATATATCACATTGGTAGATGTGCAGGTGAATGAGCCCTTGATGGTGTGACTGATGTGGTTGGGCCCTATGATGGTGTCCCTTGAATAGATATGTGGACAGAGTTGGCAACGGGGTTTATTGCAGGGCTTGTTCCTGAGTTAGTGTTTCCAGTCCCTCAGACAAACACCTACAGGATCTCTATCAGGCGTTCTTAAAAGTACAATTCCCACCCGGGGAAGTGAAGAAACAGATTGACAGAGCCAGAAGGGTACCTAGAATTCACCTACTACAGGACAGGCCCAACAAAGAAAGTAACAGACCACCACTAGCCATCACCTACAGCCCCCAACTAAAATCTCTCCAGCGCATCATCAAGGCTCTACAACCTATCCTGAAGGACGATCCCTCACTCTCACAGACCTTGGGAGACAGGCCAGTCCTCGCTTACAGACAGCCCCCCAACCTGAGGCAAATACTCATCAGCAACTACACACTGCACAACAGAACCGCGGCAACAGGTAGCTGAGGGGGCTCCATGCTTGTGGACACTCTAGGTAAACAAAACAACAATGTATTAGGTATTCAATTCAATAATTCCATAGAGTTTAAAATCATCAAATTTTGGTGTAGACCCATTTATAAGCCGACCCCCACTCTTTTATGCTTCACTTTTTTACCAAAAATATTCGGCTTATGAATGAGTATATACAGTACTTTTTCAGCTGCAATTTCTCAGGTTTGCTCTTACTCCAAAGACGAATTTAGAAAATGTGAAGAAAATCCATTCATTTTTTAAAATGATCTGAACATGATGGTTTGAGAATATAGCTGTCATATTTTTATGCTTCGATAACTGAAAAAAAGGGCTGCATTTTAAAATTTCAGATTTGACCTCTATGGTTCTGAACAAGAAATGCACACTTTGATGAATGTTTGTTGTGAAATAAAGTGAGCACTGCAGTATCATCTTTACAAATAAAGGCTCTGATCATGCAACTGGATCCATACAGGCAAAGCCTTGCACCCACAGAGAACCTCACTGAAGTTGATAGAGCTCTGAACGGATGTCACTGACGGTCTGCCTTTACAGTTCTGATTGCAGAATTTCGGTCTTCAAAAGTGTTTTTGATCCAGTATCTCCTTTTCTTCTTCCTTGCCGCTTCCCTATTCAGGATCAGCAACTTTTATAGCCTTCTTCCAAAATTCATGATTGTATGCCTTGCTGTTGTACAAATTGCTCTCTCTTTTGATCCTATAACTATTGCCTCAGAATTCATTTGGAGTGAAACCACAATCTTCCCCCCCCCCCCACAACATTATTTGTTTCCATGTTTTAATTTACTGTAATCATTTTCCCCCTTCAAATGAACCTCTTCTTCCTGATTTTAGGTGGTATGCCCTTCAATCATCCTAATAGTGATGTCAGGGGTCAGAATCACTTCCCGTGGTAGATATAGGTGTTGTAGTTTAGTTGTAGCAGCTTTTGTTGCTCTTCTTCTTCCAAGACTGCAGCTCAAGGAAGCTGTTGTGGGAGTTAGAGAGGACCCCCATAGATAATATGGAGAAGGGTGTCAATTCTCTGTCTGATGGGGCATGCTGATGGCATCAGGTGCACTGCCAATGATAGAGAGAAGTGTGCTGCTGAACATTAAAGGCCACTTTCCAGTGAAACATGCTGACAAAACAGGAGACTGCTTCCAATGAGAAATCAGCAAGGAGAAACAGGAGGACAGCCCCTTCTAGATGTTTGTAAGCACACATCCAACCCTGGGACTCACAACTCACTCTCCAAATACACACACAACATGCATCAAAATAAACCACATAAGAACATTAGGCAGGGAGAGGGGTTGGAGAAGGGTGTCTGAGCCATTGAATGCTTGAATCCCTGTGACATAACTTAGTTCTAATAAACTGCAAAGAACCCAGAGCCTTTGATAAGAGACAAGCTGAACCCTTGTTTTAACTGTCAGGCACAAAGATAGTCTAACTAGGTACTGCACAACATGATTGATATTAATAGTGTAGACTGGGCCTAATCTGAGTTCTTTAATGCAAGTCTGAAATAAAATTCTGAAATAAGTGGCACTGTTCTTGTAGTAAGACACTAATTAATGTGAGTATGTGAGTGAGGGCAGAATTGGTTCCTTAATTATTAACAAAATGCACAGACTACCTTCTCCTGTGGTTTAATCACTGTTTTCCAAGGTACTTTTTGCTTACCCATCTTACTGGGGAACCTCATTCTCGGGTTCTCCCTTGCACTATGCCTTGTGCAGCTGTTTACACCTGTGCAAGGTGGGTGTAAAACATCACCATTCTAATCTGGCAATGCCATACATCCAAATTTTGCAGGTGTAAATGATTACTGCAGGTGCCAAGTAATGGAAAATCAGATGTACCTGTTCAAAATTAGGATCATAGAAGCTAGATTTGGGAGAAGGGGTTGGAATGGGGGCAGGGAAGGGGTGGGAAGAGGCGGGGCTTCATGGAAGGGGTGGAGTTGGGGCGGGGCCGAGGGCAGCTGGGGAGAGGTGTCAGTAATGCGGCCCTCGGGCCAATGTACTAGTCCTCATGTGGCCTTCATGGTTATTTGAGTTTGAGACCCCTGATCTAGATGGGCTGTGAGCAGGGTTAGGTGACACTGGCCCAGATCCTTAAAGGTATTTAGGCTCCGAATGCCCAATGAAATCAGTGGAAGTTAGAAGCCCAGGAGTGCCGGCAGCCTTTTTGGCGCCCTAGGCGACGGAAAGTCCCGCCCCCAGAATGGCATCCCGAATAGAGGCGATGGAAGGTCCCGCCCCCGAAATACCACCGACGACTGCAGCGGCCAAACATCAGGCCGCCGCGGTCGCCGCCCCCCAAATGTTAGTGCCCTTGGCGACCGCCTAGGTGGCCTAATGGGTTGCGCCGGCCCTGTAGAAGCCTAAATACCTTTGAGGATCTGGGTCACTGTGCTTAAAGCTCCCGCAGCTGCCTGAAGCCCTATCTGCACTGATGGTATACACAGTGAACCTGCACTGGTGGTATTGACACTGGAATATGTTTGGCAGAAAAGTCTGATGTAGATCTAACATATAAGTGCTCCCTAGAAATGTGAAGGTGCAATGGAGCAGACCATGGATGTGGATTCAGAATATAGAGATCATCAGCTGTCATCACCAACTAACTGTTAGCTTTGGGTGCCTGTAGACATTGCCAGTTATGGTAAGAAATCACAGTGCTGTGAGAAACAAACATGCACCTAGAAAGTTGATAAGTGTCTGTCAATCGAACAAAAAAATTCTGAGAAGCAGAATTTAAATGTGTAAATGGAAGAAAGTGAAGAAAAATAAAAGGTCTGATTGTAGCCAACACTCTCCAAGGCCATGTGAAGGATATGATTGGAAAGGAATAAAACTGGAGAACAAGATGTGAGAAAATCATCCATTAGTTCATGAGATCTAACTACCGCAGACAAATTTCAGAGGTTTAAAAAAAAAAAAAAGCCCAATATATTTCAGCTTCTGAAATGTTCAAGAGAAGAGACATATTACTGAATAAATTATTGTTACCGTAAGTGTGCAATTTAAAGAGAAATATTCAGAGGTGAAAGTAAGCCGGTACGGGCGGGTATGGAGGACCGGTAAGAAAAGGAGACTGGCTGAGGGGGAGGGAGAAGCCTGCCCCCTGCATAAGAATAGTTTAAACTCAGCTGTTCCCTGAGTGGTTCAGCCCTCGCGGTTAGGAGTGGTTTCTGGCATCCTTGTTAATTTCACTCAAAGTAGTTGGGGGGAGTGGGGAGGGTGTGTTTGACCATGGCAGGGGCCAGGGGCGGCTCCAGGCACCAGCACGCCAAGTGCGTGCCTGGGGCGGCAAGCCATGGGGGGCATTCTGCTGGTCGCCGGGAGGGCGGCAGGCAGGCTGCCTTCGACAGCATGCCTGCGGAGGGTCCGCTGGTCCTGTGGCTTTGGCAGACCTCCCGCAGGCTGCCACCGAATTCGCAGGACCGGGGACCTCCTGCAGGCAAGCCGCGGAAGGCAGCCTGCCTGCCATGCTTGGGGCAGCAAAATGCCTAGAGCCACCCCTGCAGGGACTGTCCTTGTCTGCCCCCAGGGATGATGAGATCTCTCTCCAATACTAATATACACAACAAATATGAGCATTTGGCTGCACAGCTTAAATCCAGAGCTAATAAAAGCAGGTGGAAGGGGAAAACTCACTGTCACATTGGTTTCTCGTCTCCTCCCGCCCCCTCCTCCAGCCAGGCTGCAGACAAGGCTCTGCATTCCTCCCCCCCAGCAGGGTTCTCCTCTAGGCTCTAGCTTGCAGTAGGGATACTGGCTGAGATGCCTGCTGCTGCTGCCTGGATAAGAACAGTGTGTGACCATGGCAGGGGCAGTTCTTTTCTGCCCCCAGGATGAGGGGATCTCCTATACACAAAAAACACAATCAAAATCAGGAACCATTTCCAAGTTCAAATCTATCCCATTCCCTCCCCAGCAGAGGATCATGGTTGTGATGTCCAAATTGCTTGCAGATCCTCTTTGAAATGTTACTGAACTGAGCAGGGAACAGCTGAGTTTAAACTGTTCTTATGCAGGAGGCAGGCTTCTCTCTCCCTCCCTCAGCCAGTCTCCCTGCTCCCTGCTGCAAGCTAGAGGGAAGCCCCTGAAGCTGCTGAGTGCTAGGCAGGGAGAAAGAACGGAGCCTAGTGTCCACAGCCTGACTGGAGGAGGAGGGAAGACACGGAGAAAAATGTGATGGTGAGTTTTCACTTTTTCAGGCTTATTCCAATAGCAAAGTTTTATTACAGACAGTACTGGTAGTAGTAATAGTAGTTTTATTTTCTCTATCTATGTCATGCAATGGGAGGGATCCATGAAGTACGTAGGAGAGGTGGGTTGCTTGCAATTGGACCATATGGGTAAGAAATGTAAATTACTTTCACCCCTGCCCAAACCCCAGGGCTCCCAGCTGCCTCTGCAGCTGGGAGCTCTGGGGGTGATTTAAAGGGCCCAGCCCCTAGCTTCAGCTGAATCCCCAAGCCCTTTAAATCCTGATTTAAAAGCCCTGAGATTTAAAGGCCCCACCTTTTCCGATAGAGGCCACACCTCTTCTGGTTGAGGCCCCTCGCCCCCGCAGGACTCTGGAGTACCGGCAAGTCCTTTAAATTACTTTCACCCCAGAAATATTAGTAACACAAGCTGAATTTCAGGCCTGAATGGAAGTTTCCTTTGGTAGAGGCTGTACCTTTGAATAACAGATGTGCCATCTCATAAACATCTCCACACTATGCCAGTTTTCAGATGACATCATTTGGCATCTTGGAACTACACTTAGAAAGGCTGGATGGTTCTGGACCTAATCTGTAAACTAATTTCTTATTGTTCCGGAGGGAAAGAGAGATGAGCCACTAGTACAGTGTTCCAGGGGAACAGTGAATCTAGTTGGTAGGAGTTCTCTATTGCATTGTTTCCCCCATATAAGCCCTTCAGTCGGTGCTCTGTGGGATTCAGGTTCAGCGGTAAAGGAGGACATGCAGCAGGGAAATGCTCTACAAAATGTCATCAGCCCACCACAGGACTTTAGCAGGTAAGTTAATACTGTCCCTGTCTGAAAATGTGGAATCCCGTTGAGGTGGGGTTCTGAGGACTGTGGCTATGGAGTGAGCATTTGGCAATGCAGGCTGTTTGGAGCTGTGCTGTCCTGGGGGCTGAGAGCATTGGGGAGCTCTGCAGTCAATGCAGAAGCAGTTGGCATCTTCGAGTTTAAGGGCCTAAACTTCCTTTCTGATCTTGATGTGGTGGAAACTGAGAATCAGACTTGCTGAATTTCCAGTACCTTAAATGCAATAATCTGGGAAGTGAATACAGCGAGCTGCATGTGGGTTAGTCTAGAACAGCAAAGCATTTTCTGAAGTGGGGAAAAGACAGAGGGAGTGAGGGAAAAAAAAAAGAGGAATAGTAGACATTACAGTTTTTGCCAGACTAGCAGAAAGCACAGTCCCGCCATTACTGAGGGTGTGTCTACAATTACGATTTAATGCGCAAAAAGTCCCTTTTTTGGTGCTAAAACTGTGGGAGTGTCTATACTTGTTAATGACTTTGTTAATGAAACTCAGAAGTTTCACCACAAAAAGAAAACCACTTTCACAAGAGGCGTACAGCTCTTACTGCTATTCTTTTTGCGCTGCTGTGAAAGTGAAGACACGTTCCACCAGTGTAAACACCCTTTGACCTCTGAAGGATATCCCACAGTTCCAAAAGCGACCTCTCTGACCAGCATCTCCACTGCTCTCATGCACCCCCATTCGCCCCTCCCCCTGTAAGCCCTGGAGGGTGGTGGTGGGGGGGGAAGTTTGAAGCTCCCTTTCCCTTTGTTTGTAGATGTGGTGGGGAAGTTAGCCAGACAGAAGGAGATTTAAAAAAAAAAGTGAGTACACAAACCAGCGCTTTACTTTTACCGGTTCCGGTGAAACTTACAGCACAAAAACTCTATAAGTGTAGACATACCCTGACTGGTAAAGCATTAACAGGCATCCAGTCTTCCCCTCTGTTCTGACAGCCTTTGATCACTTGTCAAAATGTTTGTCTGCAGAAGTGAAAAGGGCTGCTTTATTATCATTTTTAAAGAGAAGCAGCAACCTCCAGAAATTTAAAATTATTATTACTGAAGCAAGCCTGTAATTCAGTAAAGCAAGGTGACAGTTAAGTACATTAAAAATTGGTTTCTAAGGCCAATGTAATATATGTGTATGTATTTATATGCGTGTGCATATGTGTAGATGATACAGGAATGAAGCAAAAGAGGGGGCATATGTGGATTATTTCTACAGCCAATTATTTGTCCAAGACTGTCCAAGATTATTATAAAACTACTGGAATGATGAGAATGATCTCCTACTTTCTCATTGGTTCCTAAATTGGTCTTTAACTAGAGAAACAAAAAAACCTAGTTCTGCTAGCAGAACACAAAGTTGATGGCAAGATGCTAGCACTGACTCAAACTCCCATGTCCACTTAATAAAAGAAAATGGAACAACCACTGCATACAAGGCTGCAGGAAGTACCAACTGAATACTATATAAACCTCACTCCCACTTCGTGATGCCATTTCTTGTCATGTTATGTTTCATCCAGCTAAAGGCTTCAAGCACTATGAACACTAGACATAGTGCTTACTATCATAAGTGGTCTGATTGACTTCACCATGACAGGCAGTAAATCCCACTGAACTATTCACATTATTAACCACTACAACCAGTCATAAATGTTTGCAGGATCAGGCACTTTGTTTATAGACTCCTTGGGGCAGGGGCAACGTCCATTCACTGTTAAAGCATCCTGCACAGTTATGGCTCAGTGTAAATGCTAACTCATCATAACAATAATAATGTGCAATTCAACTTCTCAAATTTTAACACGTAAAAAGGTAATTTTTTTACGTTTGTAAAAATGAAAAAAATGTACATGGCTTTTAAGAGCAGGCGTAAATTCTGGATCAGTCCAGTAAATGCCCTCCACGTTATTTATTCTTGCTTTAAAAAAATTAACATAGCTGGTGTTATTTCTACTGCCAGCTGAGCCACCATTGCATTTCAAACAATCCCTGATAAGAGTTCAAGTGAGGGGAGGGGGGAGAGGGGGAGAAAGATGGGGTAAGATCCTCCTCCCCCCACAGATTCTTTTGGTTGACCTGCCAGCTTCTATGTTACTACATTTGGACTTGAATTTCTGAGCAAGGTCAAAGAAGATTAGAAGCTGCTTTCATATCTGGCAGAAATATTACTCCCTTGTAAACGGGGGGTGTTCCCTGAACTTCAAGTGGAAAAAAAGTTTCTGTCTCTCTCAACCAGCTATGGAATGAGACACCTCAAGGCCTCTCTGTATTAACTAAGATTTGCACAGGCAGGTCATCTTTCTATAATCTTTTTTTTTCTCTCTTCCCCACCCTTTCTTGCTTTGATTCAAACTGCAGATTCTAAAAGCACAACTGAAAACACTATTAATTAACGGCAGGATTTGGAAAACCATATGATATTCTCGTAATATTCAGAATTCACTGGTTTTTATGTTAATTAGAAAAAATGCACCTTTTTTTTCTAAATCAACCTTGAAACTCAGCAACAGCATTACATGCAGCCAGGTGGGTACTTGGCATTGGGAGTGACCTCAGGACTCTTACCTTTTAGTCTAATCCACATTTGTAGAGAACTTGCTCACTGGGAAGCGTGTTTTCTTTAAATGTCCAATAGCTGCAAAGAAGCAGGGCAGGAAATAGAGCAGAGAGGCAGAGAAAGAATAAAAATAATAGTAATTTGCTCTTCTACAGCATCTTAAATCAAGAGGCTCTGGAGGTGGTTTATAAACAAACCCTGGAAACACTGATATGATGAAACTGAGACACTGAGCTTAAGAGGCATGCCAGAGGTCACAAAGGGTAGAGCCTGGGAATAGAGCCAAATATCCTGACTCTGGCTTTATTTGCATTTGGAAATATTTATAAAAATTTCCCACTGTTGCCAAGACCAATTCTAGCTCCACCAGTGTTTGGAGCCCTAGTGTGGACCAGCCATCTATGTTTTAAGCACTGATCTTACCAACACAGTGCTTAAAACACTGTTGGGCAGCCAGCAGTCCATATATTTGTGGGCTCCTGATATTACCTACAGCAGTGGAACTGAAGTGCTGGTAGCAATGGTGAAATATTTTGAACAAAAAACTTCTAATGTAGACAAGGCTGAGAGAGAAGACCAGCAGAGGAGGTTGGGGGAAAGATGTGCAATAGCACAGAAGGGAGACAACAATTGTATTTACCAACTGGTGGGCACATGCTACAGCAGGTTAACATTAAACAAAGATTCCCATTTGGTTATTGGACTTCTTATGAGTGCAGCTGACCTTCGTTATGAAGATAAAGACTCAACCTGGCATCCTTGTAGCAGGTAAGCCAATAGGAAGCTTTCCCTGCTTTAACTTTCCCTCTTTTAACTGGCAGCAGTTGTGTGAAGCCTCACTCAGCTGGAAGTCAATATTTTATGTCTCCGGTTAAGAAGGAAAATTACTGAGGGGAGAGGAGAGAGAAGAGGGGGTGAGGAACAAAGAAAGGCAGAGAAGTATGAGGAAGGGAAATCAGCAGAGAGGGAAATATGAGGAAGGATGGGGTGGCTAGGAGGAGAGACATATGGCAGCAGTGGGGGAGGCAGGAAATGGAAGCAGAGAGAAACAGAAAAGTGAGAGAGGAAAAGGAGGATAAATAGGAAGGGGGTGGGGTTTGCAAATACACCATAATTTGCTTTGTAAAATTAATGCAAAGTAAACTGAAGAGGTTTAACCAGTCTTGCTGATTATCTCTTTTGCTGCTGTGCCAGTGTTCACTTTCAGGTTCAATTGCTAATCATTGGTCTGTCTCTGTCCCTGCAATTTGTAATATGATTAGTAGACCGAATTCTCACTGTGTGAGTGCGTGTCAGGGCAGGGAGGGGAGTGGAAGCATTGCTGACAGAAATTGATTCTGCTTTATCTGCCTGGCTACAAGCCTAGGTGCACCAATCTTATTAATATTAAAGATGCTAGGGCCACTAAAGGTGCAATTAGCAATTCAAAGCTGCCATTGCAATGATTGGTGAGGCAAATCCAAATACAGGTTTATCCTGGGCACTGTCACGGTCATTCAAAACATGCAAGCTTAGATTCAAATGTATGTATATTTCTGGAAGGCTACTTTAGGGGCAACGACTCTAGTTTTCCAGTCTGACCAGAGGACTGCTTGGCAAAAGTCCAGGGTGAGAGGGGCAAAAGTGGCTTTAAGCCATCATCATGATTATGATCCATCCTCCTCCCATGATCCTGTGGCTGTCCAGGCACCATATCAGTGCGTGGCATACATTAGAGCCCCCATATAGGCTGTTACATAGCCAGAAATCAGCTAGGTACAGACATATCTCAGCCATGCCTCTGTACTCCCACGTTTGGGAAGTGTGTCCTTATAGCTAACATTCACATTTTGCAAAGCTACACTACTAGCAGGGTTAGAGGTTATGACAAAGCAATAAACTTCTGCAGAGAAATGTATGTTCCAAGTACACAAGTAGCCATCTAAGGAAAGATAAACAATTTCTCTCTGGGGTGTGGATGTCACTCTATAATTTACCTCCAGAGAAACAGTGGCTTTGCTTGTCTACAAGTCACTGTTGTATTTGTCAGTGCTTGGAAGAAATTAGAGAACCATCCTGTGATTGTAAAGACAAAAAAGAAAATCTGTCCAGCACAATGTCACAGCAGTGATAAAGCTATTATCAATCATTATCCGGAACTGTTCTGCTGAGCATCAGCCAACTCTTCATAAATCAAATACATAATTCAGAAGCATAATAAATCATTTTGGCCAGTTTGATAATTTACACATGGTTGAGTTGGGAGTAATGGCACTACAAAGTCCACAAGGTAGAAAGAAAAATAAAAACTGGGTTGTAGTAAGTGTTTGATTTTCAAATATTTTCACTGGCCTAACTCTGTTCGCATTGAAGTCAATGGTAAACCTCCCACTGATTTCAGTGTGGATAGAGGTAGGCCAATGCTGAGTGCTTTTGAAAATCCCATCCTAAGAGTTTACTTGAGTTATAAAATAGGGAAGTGCTTATGTAAAGCTTTCCAATGCAGGATTTCAAGTGGCAGGACACGCAGCCAATGACACATTATTAGAGTCATTACATCAGATGACCAGACTCATTTGCAGCTCACACTCTGAGAGCATGACATGCACTTACCAGCTTCTCAAATTAACCTTTTCATGGGGGTCACTCTCCACCCCACAAATCATTCGGAGGCAGTCCCTGTGGCTGTTTTGTTGGGATCCCTGTTTCCCTAATTATATTCTCTTGGATGGAAGCCATGTTGAAGAGCCCAAGGATTATGTAAAGACCCTGAAGTTCTTTCTTGTCATTGTTCTTTTCTTCTGAGGCCTTTCTTAGCTGCTTGCTGTGTCTATGACAGACAGCTAGCTGATAGGTGCCTTAAGAATATCTTAGCTAGGCTCCAATATATACCTTTGATGCATTTTCCCTATTGTTTAATCACCTAGTTTTCATTAATAAGAGCTGTGTCTGCAACCTGCAATGACTGCTTAATGCCTAGCATGCAGTCCTCAGTATATTAATATTAGTATATAAGATCTCCCATGATATTGGACAGTCTACTTGAGATACAATCTATTGCCTTATCTCCTATTTCTCCTGAAATTGGGAGGGTTAGAACTGCTGACTCTCTCCGTGTACTCTTGGAAGGACAGGCATCTAACTCTGGAATGCTCTCTCCTTCAGCATGCTCAAGTGTAAATCTTGAGACAGCCTTCCAATGGGAGTTCATGACTTTGTGGTTTCCTTTTTAGTTTGCGGTTTCTCATGAGTGGTAATTTTAGCCTGTGTATGTTGGAGGTTATTTATTTTTTGAGGAAGGTCTTTTTAAAAATCAAGTTATATGTTTCAGTTCTAGCTTGTTAAGCACACCACAAAGAAAAAAATAGTATAAATTTGTCTGCTTTTGTTGAGATCTTAAAAATAGCAATAAAACTAAGGTCATGACCCCCCCCCCCAAGTGACTGTGTGGGCTTACCCCTACACTCACACACAGCTCAACTGACTTACATAGGTCTCTGTGTGAGTACAAAGAGATCAGTCCGTGTGGAGGCAATTATAGTTTTGGGCCTAAATTGATAAACTTTCCATCAACTTATGAATCATAGGTCAGAAATTATGGGAATGTAGGATTTGTCATACTGGATCAGACCCAAAGTCCATTTAGTCTTGTCTCTGACAGCATTCAGTACCTGACATTTCAGAAGGATAAATCAATAGTGGAAGATTATGGAATAACTTTCCTATAGAATACATTTCTTCCTAAATCTTGTCAATTAGTGGTTGGTTTATGCCTTAAAGAATAAGGGTTTATATTAGGGCTGTCGATTAATCACAGTTAACTCATGCGATTAATTCAAAAAAATTAATTGCAATTAATTGCACCGTTGAACAATAAAACACCAATTGAAATTTATTAAATAATTTTGGATGGTTTTCTACATTTTTCAAATATATTGATTTCAATTACAACACAGAATACAAAGTGCACAGTGCTCACTTTATATTTATTTTTATTACAAATATTTGCACTGTAAAAATGATAAAAGAAATAGTATTTTCAGTTCACCTCATACAAGTACTGTAATGCTATCTCTTTTGAAAGTGCAACTTACAAATGTAGGGTTTTTTTTGTTACATAACTGCTCTCAAAAACAAAACAGTGTAAAACTTTAGAGCCTACAATTCCACTCAGTCCTACTTCTTGTTCAGCCAATCGCTAAAAGAAACAAGTTTGTTTACATTTATGGGAGAAAATGCTGCCCACTTCTTAATTACAATGTCATCTGAAAGTGAGAACAGGCATTCGCATGGCACTGTTGTTGCTGGTGTTGCAAGATATTTATGTGCCAGATGCGCTAAAGATTCATATGTCCCTTCGTGCTTCAACCATGATTCTAGAGGACATGCTTCCATGCTGATGACCCTCGTTAAAAAAATAATGCATTCATTAAATTTGTGACTGAACTCCTTAGGGGAGAATTGTATGTCTGCTGCTCTGTTTTATCTGCATTCTGCCATGTATTTCATGTTATAGCAGTCTTGGATGATGACCCAGCACATCTTGTTCATTTTTAGAACACTTTCACTGCAAATTTGACAAAATGCAAAGAAGGTACCAATGTGAGATTTCTAAAGATAGCTATGGCACTCGACCCAAGGCCAGTAGGAGCCGCGGTCGGCTGAACCTGCCGACATGGCAGATAAACAAACTGGCCCGGCCCACCAGGGTGCTTACCGACCCCTGATATAATCAGTGGATGCTTATCCTTCAGTATTATTAACCCTAATTCAAAAACTATGAGTCTGCCTGTAAAAAATCATGGTGTTGGCATTAAAAATCATGAGATTTTAAAAAATAATAAAATTGGGGTTCTTTGTATTTACCTTACGCGTTCAAGCTTCTTCAGGACCAGAAATGTACTTCTTTTAAAATGCAAGCTCAGCTTCTCACATCAAAACATGGATTCCAGGATCTGCGGCTTTAAAAAAAGACACAAGCATTGTTGGAGTTGGCAAGGTGGGAGACATTGGGCAATCTGTAAGTAGAAAGAGATATAGTTGTGAATAGCAGTTACTGGCTAAGAGGGAACACTGGAGGTGGATAATTTGATTCTAGGAGGGAGCAAAAGAACAATGGTCTCTTTGTGTTACAATCAAACAGCTTCTCAAACTGCTTTTGTTGCTCTTTTATTTATTTGTATTTTTTCTTGTTAAGAATGAAAGAAACAAAGAAATCAATTTTTGAACCAGTTCCTGGCTATGTTGCTGATAGAGATCAGCCCCAAACAATCTTCATCTGAGCATAAACAGTATGGAGACATTACATTCACAAAACATTAAAAGTGAGAGAAGACAGCCTATACAAAGAGCTTGTCTTGTCACTTGCAAAAGTTGCCTTTTAGTACCGGATACAGCTACTGCTTTTGTCAGCACAGTGCATCTCACGTAAAAATTATAGCTCTGTTTCATGAGAGCTGAGAAGTGACAGGAATATAACGTTTGCATTTCCATCCCAAAAAAGGAAAGTAACTAGACATACAGCCTTACCACTATATATGTTATACAAGCCCATTTGTCAAGTAGTCAAAGATCCCAATCACTTGTTTCAATCTGGCTGGTCAGTCTTAGACTTTATAAAATATTCAGATACTGCCTGAATTTAGTTTTTTCAGACAAGCCCTTACCTTAAGAAGATAGGCAAGTGTACTAAAAATAAGAGAACAGTTTAAATTTGGTGGCGATTTAATGAACCACTACTTCAGTGTTTCTTTTCTGATTGACTGAAAAGTGATTTTAAAAGACAAGGATATGTATCATGGGGCAAGTGTCATAATGATTTTCCTCCTAACACCAACAAACATAAAAATATGAAACAAATTATGCTAAGCCTCCACTAGTGAAAGAATCCCAGCAAATGTGATCCCAAATTTAGAGTTAATGTACATTTCGAGCAGCTAGAGGTAATCTCTGAAGAAAACATACAAGTGTCATCCATACATTGTACAGGTTATTATTGGTTGAGCTGGTAGCAGTGCCCATCTGGATACACTGATTCTGGAATCAGAGCCCTTTTTTCCATTTCCCCTTGGAGACAAGTCCTTAATGTGATTGTAAAACTATTTGTAACTATAAATTGTTCATGATGCCAAAGCAAACATGCTATCAAACATAGTTAAAAGCGGTGCTCAAATTAAGGGGAAAAAGTAGGGAGGCCCTGAATGTCAAATGGCTCACTTATTTCGCACAACTTTTTCAGTTGTGAAAAATAAGGGGGCTATAAGGCAGAAGTGATACAGCCCCTAAAAGTAGTAATGGGGCCCTCTCCCCACCCCAATAATGCCGCCCACGTCTTGTTTACAATGCCACCTGAAAGTGAGAACAGGTGTTCACATGGCACTGTTGTAGCTGGCATTGCAAGATATTTACATTACAGATGTGCAAAAGATTCATATGTCCCATCATGCTACAATCACCATTCTAGAATACGTGTGTCCATGCTGATGACAGGTTCTGCTCAATAACGATCCAAAGCAGAGCGGACCGACGCATGTTCATTTTCATCATCTGAGTCAGATGTCGCCAGGTTGATTTTCTTTTTTGGTGGTTTGGGTTCGGTAGTTTCCGCATCAGGGTGTTGCTCTTTTAAAGATATCTGAAATCATGCTCTACACCTCGTCCCTCTCAGATTTTGGAAGGCACTTCAGATTCTTAAACCTTGGGTCGAGTGTTGTATCTATCCTTAGAAATTTCACATTGGTACCTTCTTTGCGTTTTGTCAAATCCGCAGTGAATGTGTTCTTAAAATGAACGTGTGTTGGATCATCATCCAAGGCTGCTATAATATGAAATATATGGCAGAATGCAGGTAAAACAGAATAGTAGACATACAATTCTCCCCCAAGGAGTTCAGTCACAAATTTAATTGATGCATTGTTTTTTTAACGAGCATCATCAGCATGGAAGCATGTCCTCTGGAATGGTGGCCGAAGCATGAAGGGACATATGAATGTTTAGCATATCTGGCATGTAAATATCTTGCAATGCTGGCTACAAAAGTGCCAGGCGAACGCCTGTTCTCATTTTCAGGTGACATGGTACATAAGAAGCAGTCAGCATTATCTCCCATAAATGTAAACAAACTTGTTTGTCTTAGCAATTGGCTGAACAAGAAGTAGGACTGAGTAGACTTGTAGGCTCTAAAGTTTTACATTGTTTTGTTTTTGAGTGCAGTTATGTAACAAAAAAATTTACATTTCTAAGTTACACTTTCACGATAAAGAGTGCACTACAGTACTTGTATGAGGTGAATTGAAAAATGCTATTTCTTTTATCATTTTTACAGTGCAAACATTTGTAATAAAAATAATATAAAGTGAGTACTGTACACTTTGTATTCTGTGTTGTAATAGAAATCAATATATTTGAAAATGTAGAAGAACATCCAAAAATATTTAATAAATTTCAATTGGTATTCTATTGTTTAACAGTGCCATTAATCACAATTAATTTGTAATTGCAATTAATTGTTTTGAGTTAATCGAATGAGTTAATGTGATTAATTGACAGCCCTAGTAATCATATAATTACTAATAAGTATTCATAAACATAATACTTATTAAATAATTGAAATAGTCAAACATTGTATTAATAATCATTTAAAAATCCTAGTAACTCCTGCCAATGGATTTCCTACTGCATCAGGCCACTCTATTTCTGTCCTGTTTGGACTGAAAGCTTTTTGGAGCAGGCCCTGTGTGTATCTTGTGTCTGGTACAGCATGGAGTACATTGTCAGCACTTAGGAACAGGGGTGGCTCTAGGCACCAGCAAAACAAGCTGGTGCCTAGGGCGGCAAAATCTAGGGGGCAGCAGGCTGGGCCGGCGGACCTGCCGCAGTCATGCCTGCAGGAGGTCCACCGGAGCCCCGGGACGACTGGACCTGCCGCAGGCATGACTGCGGAGGGGGCGCTCGTCCCGCGGCTCGGCTGGACCTCCCGCAGGCATGACTGCGGCAGCTCAAGCGGAGCCGCCGGACCCGCGAACTGTCCGCAGCCGCGGGAGGTCCAGCCGAGCCACGCGGGACCAGCGGTCCCTCTGCAGTCATGCCCGCGGGAGGTCCGCTGCTCCCGCGGCTCCGGGGCGCCTCCCGCACATAACTGCTTGGGGCGGCCAAAAAGGTAGAGCCGCCCCTGCTTAGGAAGGTGCTAACATTAATACTCAAACTTTGTGCAGAATCAACAATGCTCTGAGCCAGTTAACATTGTGGTAAAAATCTGTAGTGTAAAAGATTCCTTAGAAACCTGGAGATTGTATTTCAGCCCTTCAGATCCCTGTGTGAATGGAGGCTTATCCAAACCTTTATTGCAAACAAAACTTGTATAAGCACCTCTACTCATATTGTGAGCAAATATGGAAACAAGAAAGCTCAGGTGGGTGATTTGCAGCTTAAGGGGGGGCGGGGGGTAAAATTGCCCAAGCAATTAGGGAGACAGTGGGGCAGATTTTCTGCTAGGCCCAGCTTCCATTCCCCTCTAGCATTAACCTTAACTCCTTAACATGTTTTAAAGGTGTTAAACCCTTTCTACCCTAGTGCTTAAAAACATGTTAGTTAAAATACATTAGCTGACATATTTTTTAACAAAACCTGTTTTCCTAATTTGGACGTGACACTGATCCTGCACTCAGATCTGCTTGAGTTGACTCCTGTGGGTGTGCAGAACTCCATTGACTTCAGTGGGACTCTGCATGGTTATAAACAGTCTGCCCACCTAGAGCTCACTGCAGGATTATGGTCGATAAAACTGGCAGAGAATGAAGAATGAACAAGTAAGGTAGCCGAGAGTGTATAAAAAAAGTAAATTTATTGTCCCTGGTTCTTATGTGGGGGTTATACAGAGAGGAAAGGCCCCTCTTCTCCCAAGCACCTGTGCGATGGAAAAAGAATCTAGGCTTAATCTTAACAAAACTGTTACGTCTTAAAATAAAAAAGGGGAGGGGGCCCATGAGTCTACTTCTTGGAGCAGCAGTCTGTATTATTTTCATAACCTAAATCTATATTGAATTAACTTTGATTTGAACTCAAAAAGTGTCCAAAACTGCAACACTTTTTAAAAAAAAAAACCAAACCAAAACAAAAAAACCCCACTCTCATAACTTTAAAAATGGCCAGGCTGATTTAAACCATGTTTTGAGGGGAAAGAGAGGGGAAAAAGTCAAAGTAAAATAAAAGTTGTCCCCAAACCCTATGATTTTGAATGTGACATTTCATTCCATTCTGCAGCCTGTTTTCAGGGCTGAGCTTTAAATCCTTGGAATTAGTGTTTATACTGGAAATGTTGACAGACCCATAAATACA
Organism: Mauremys reevesii; assembly: GCF_016161935.1. Taxonomy (NCBI): domain Eukaryota; kingdom Metazoa; phylum Chordata; order Testudines; family Geoemydidae; genus Mauremys; species Mauremys reevesii. Next base: position 97,978,438 of record NC_052625.1, read on the forward strand.
GAGGCTCTAGTGAGTGCAGCTATGTTCAACGTTTCTTTTTGAATCACACGCTAATTTCTTATCCAAACTGAGAGAACATTCTGTTGCTAATACAGTACAAAGGGATATTTTACATTGCAAATATATTTTATTTTCATTTTTGATCATTTTAGTTTCAATGCCATCATGTTCTGGGTCCAGAATTGTTCTACAATGTCTCCATTTCCAGTGTTCAGTGTATTCCGAACCAGAGTTATTTGATCATTCACACTCACAAATAAATAGGGGTAGGGGAGATTTTCAAGGCACATAGGTCACTTTGATATCCAATTCTCACTGAAAGCTAATGGGAATTGGGCACCTAGCTTCCATTTTGTGACTTTGAAAATCTCCTTCTTCATCTTTACATACCGCATACCTTTTGTGTGACCAAAATTAACAGAGAATCTTACCATTAAATATAATCCTATTAAGGTGGTTAACAATTTTTGTATTGCAAATAAGTTTACCCAGGTGACAGAAGCTAAAGGGTAGGTGTCTGGGAATGCTTGTCTTTTAATATCCTGTCATTGTTACAAGCATAATTCTCAGGGCAGGGTGGATTTGGTAAATATTTACTCAGTTTGTGTCACTCTCCTGGTTATGTCTAGACTGAATATGAGAATCCACAACTCTGAACCTGAAAAAATAAAACCGATAAATAATTCAACACTGGTTATTGAAATCTGACATAAGGCAGAATCAGACTGAAGAGAGCCAAAATGACCATACATACTGTTTTTAAGGAGCATCATGGAGTTGTTGCCTAATGTCCTGTACAGTGTATCCAAAAAGAAACTTGCTCAGATAAAAATATGCTTTTAAGCAAAATTCCAGCATATGATCATAGTCTGTGACAGAAATGTGTAATTTTACACTATGAATGCACATTGGGGGATGATTACACCTAAAAACTAGCTTTCCCCTTAAATTTTCATATACTCATACTTTAATTTCCTAACCTGTAAGTGGTCACATTAATCAATAACATTATTTTCCAAGTCTTTTTTTGGGGGGTGGGGAAGGAGATCTCTCTGTAGATGGCTATGAAACTGATCAGACATGTGAGATAATGTTATTAAAGGTGCAGTTAGTCTTCAATGTGAGCACAGACTTGGTGGTTAGAAGAGCTTTCATTGATTTTATAATAGCACGTGTTCTTCCGGGAAATCCTTTCCTAGGGTCTGATCCTATTGTCGCTGATGTCAGGGTTAAAACTCCTGTTAATTCAGTGGGGCCGGATGAAGCTTCTAATGCACAAAACGCACACTGACGGCATAATTTTCTTTTGTGAAGGCCAGTTTCTGAGGGTGTTTCATAGTAACAAAGTAATAACCTTCAGCAATCAACTTTGCTTAAAAGGAAACTGTCTAGTTGATTTAGGGTCATATGTAGGTTTTGTAAAATCCATGGTCAATGGAAGTGTCTCCATGATTTATTTATTTATTTATTTTTAATCCAATGAAAACAGATGTTATGGTTGGATTTAAACATTTCCTTGCTGCACTTTCTAAGGCAAAACATTGCAACATTGTGTAAGTGCCTGCCCCCCAGAAGGGAAAGAGACTAGAAACAAAAATAAAACTGATGTCTATTTACACAGCCCAAACTAAATGAAATGCAAAAAATAAACACCAGGCATTAATAAAGAAATTAATAGTGAATGACTCTTGAAAGTCCAATTTATAATCCAATAACACAGGTTGTTTTAAAAAAACAATCCGTTTAACCTGACACCATTTCTCTTTCAAAGGAGCCTTCTCTAGCAATCCAGGGGAGCAGAGAAGCATTACATTCTGTCAACAGCTTAATCAAAACATGGGAAGTGTTTGAAGATAGCTGAAATATGAATTATGTGTGTTAAGTTTGACCTCCCAGGCAAAGCAAGACCACCTTGTGGAGTTGGGAATGTTAGCTTTTGCATGCTTGACCTGGGAAATTTACTTTTCTGTATGAACTTCAATGTAATCTTATTTAATTGGCTTTTTAAAAAAAAATCCCTGCACAAGAGATTAATGGAGAATACTTGAATCAGAAATAGAGGCCTGGGAAAGATATTCTTTTTGATTCCCTGCATCATGCCAAGCAGTGTAATGGGGAAGGGATGGAAGTCCCATCGAGAGGAATCAGGCGAGTGGTTCTATACTAGCTAAAACATATATAATTAAAACCCCCAGAAACAAATGACTGTTTTCCAAGGATAGTGTTATTCAAATGTAAAATAGATTCCCCAGGCAATTAAAATGTATATAAATTAAATCCTGATGGATGGTCTTCTTGTGAGGAAATCCTGCCCGGTTCTCTCTCCCAGTACAGCCTCTTTAAGGTGATCAGGCACAGGGTTGCTACCTTAAAAGGAGATTCTGGTACTGTAGGGAGGTAACAGGCCATTGTGCCATACTCTTACAGAAGAAAGATTGCTTGTAGTGGGAGGGGGCATATACTGGGTGAGGAGACTTCTGAAGCAAGTTTCACAGGGCCTATTGAGAGGAACAAGGAGAATATTTTTTACCTTTTTGATAGCCCCTTTGCCAACTCTGTTTTTCCAGATAACAGCTATCAAGAAATCCATTAAACTTTACTTACTGGGTCAAAGGAATATTAATCGCGTACATTATAAATTTATGGATGCTGAATAACTTTGAAAAATAAAGTGCCATTAGAAATTAGATGTTTTCTTTTTCATCCCCAGAGATAGTTATATTTCATGCCCGTGTCACCTTGCCACTTGATGGCTATAATTGTTTGTTTTTTTCTGTTAAATCTGACTGTAATATTAGGCCTGGTCTACATGAGGATGTTGCACTGATTTAACAAAATGGTTTAAAATCACACCTTTAATTTAAGCTGGTGCAAAATTGGTTCAGGCACTTATTTCAGTTTAAACCAGGTTTATTTTGATTTAGCTTCAGTCAGTTAGCAACTGGCTTAAGCTACACTGAAATAAGCCACTCTTAGGCCTAGTCTACACACACTTTTTGTGCTAGTATAATTATTTTTATTAGAGGTGTTTTTTAACCAAAATAATTATACCAGGACAATCCTAGTGCGTGGATGCAATTATTCCAGTATCAAAGTGGCTTATACCGGTATTGCTTATTCCCCTTCTTGTATGGAAGTGTAGTTAGACTGTACAACTTTTGTGTGGGGACAAAACCTAAACTGAAATAGGAGCATCCACACAGGGGTTTGCAGCCATTTAACTAATCTGATTTAAAAACTGATTTTAGTTAAACTATTCCAACTCTCTCATATAGACTCAGGCTACATCTACACTTGCAGATGTAGAGTGCCGGGAGTTAAACCAGCCCTCGTAGACAGGAGCAGGGAAAGCGCTGCTGTGTGTTCACACTGTGCTCCTTGTGACGGTAGAGCATTGCCACATTAGCTGCTCTTGCAATGCCACAGAGAGCAGTGCACTGTGGTAGCTATCCCAGTGTGCAAGTGGCTGCAGCATGCTTTAGAAAGGGTTTGCAATGCCTCATGGGGCAGGCACAACATCACATGAAGCAAGTGTCCCAATCCCATTGTTCCATGGGCATCCTACTAGCTTGCCAGCTGCTTTTCAAATAAGGAGGTTGGGAGTGTGACAGGGAGTGTGTTGTGGTGTATGTGGGGGCAGGGTTGCCAGTGCAACCACTTGGGCAAACTAGGCAGCTGCCTAGGGCGCCTAGTGGTTGAGGGCGTCTAAAAGTCCGCTCAGGCAAGGAGGTGGAGTGGAGATGAGCTGGGGCGGGGAGGGCCGACCACAGTAACGTGGGGGGGCCACACAGGGGGACCGCTACCCGCCCCAGATCACCTCCACTATGCCTCCTCTTCTGAGCACACAGCCCCCGCTCTAAATCTCCTCCAATCGGTGCCGCAAGCCTGGGAGGGGAGGAGAATTAGAGCGGTGCTGGCGTGCTCAGCGGAGGAGGTGGAGCCGAGGTGAGCTGGGGCAGGCTCACCAGGTGGGGTTAGCTGCCGCGGCAGTGGTCTCCCCAGGCGGGGTTAGCTGCTTCAGGGGCGGGGACTCCCCAGGCTGGGTTAGCTTCCGAGGGGGGGAGTCTCCCGAGGCAGGGTTAGCTGCCGTGGGGGGAGGTCTCCCCAGGTGGAGTTAGCTGCTGCAGAGGGGGGGGGGGGGGGCTCCCAGGCACGGTTAGCTTCCATGGGAGGCGTCTCCCCGGGGGGGTTAGCTTCCACGGCAGGGGGCTCCCCGGGCAGGAGGGTGGTGGGCTCCCTGGGTAGGGGGCTGGGTTATCTGCCATGGGGGGGCTCCTCTGGTGGGTGGGCGGGGGTGTGTGGTTAGCTGCCGTGGGGGGGAGGGGTTAGCTGGGTGGGGGGGTAGCGGCGCAAGGTGGAAGTTTCGCCTAGGGTGCAAAACTTCCTTGCACCGGCCCTGTGTGGTGGGAGAGACAGTGTGTTTTGGGGGGCAGAGAGTGTCAGCATGCTATCTTGTAAGTTCAGACAGCGGTGGGGGAAGAGGGAAACCCGACATCAGCCCCCACCCCCTGCCTCTCTCTCTCTCTCACACACATACACACACCTGCCTCTGCAGCAGGAGCATTCCACAGTAGTGCTTTGCTTTGTGTCATGGAGCAGATAAGCATGCCGGATGTCCGAAACAGAGCTTTGAAAGGGAGTATCCTCATGCCTGCAGCTGAGTTCAAAACAATGACCAGAGTGGCCACTTGACTTCAGGGGATTATGGGATGTTTCTGGAGGCCAATCACAGCGCAGTAATGCAACACGTCATCCACATTGACACCCTGGCGCTCCAACCTGAGCGCACCAAGCTCTATGCTTCTCGTGGAGGTGGATTACCAAGGGTGCTCCAGCTGCAGAGTCCAGGTGCTCTAAGAGCCTTGCCAGTATGGACACCTCAGGAGTTATGGCGCCTGAGGCTGTTTTAATGTGCTCCAACTTGCAAGTGTAGACAGGGCCAAAGCCTTATAGTCAGGCCTGTCTGATAGATTCTCATCTCAAGAATATTGTTAGGAAGCTTTTCTTTCTCATCAGAGTTAACTGGATGATTTTATATCATGACTTTATATCAGTTGATCACTGTAATTTTGTTTCTTGGATTCTGCCACACTGATATGCAGATTTGAGTTTATTCAGAATTCAGCTGCTAGATTTTAAACTAGGACTGGGTGAACTCAGCATATCACCCCATTAGAGTAATTATATTGGCTTCTAGCAAGATGCTATGTGGACTTTAACATACTACTTATGACTTCTAAGAAATGTCCTGAGCTGGTCTTTCATTTATTTATGATTTGCCTGCCTTCCGAGCTCTCAGTGCTAACAAAAGTCCTCTAAATAAATGCTCTGATCTGTTCCATCTTTGAATTTGGCTCTTTGCAGACTGAGTATACATATGTTCTTGTAATCTTTTGTTCCTTGTGTAACATACTGGAACACCCCACTTCCCAGCTGCTCATTTTGAAGAAGGTATGACTAAAATTAACACACAACAGCAGTCTTTCCCAGCTGGGAGTGATGTAAACAAGCTAATGCAATTAATGCAAAACAATAGTGCATGATGTTACAATCCCTCTAAGCAAGTTTGTCTGAAGTATGGAAAAAGCCAGCATTCTAAGGGTTAAATTCTTATGGTGCCAAGAGTTTGGCCTTTGTGAGCCTTATTTATGGAAGTTGTTATCTTCTGATGTCAGGAACTTAGAAACTCACTGGTTTCTAAATCTCATTTTAAGATTTTTCTTTTGAATCTAGTTTTACCCCTAATTTCATTGTAAAACACTGAGACATCTTGGCTCTGATTGTCCTCCCCAGCTCAGTACCTGGAAGGACACACTGCTTACAGATCTCCCCATTCCTCTGTGGAAGAGAGGGTGAGCTGCCTCTGCAATACTCTTCCTACCCCCACCAGACCCTATATCTGTGGGTCTAAGGTCAGTTCTGGTGGAGGGAGTGGAGAGTCACTGGGCAGGCCTGGGAAAGGACTAAGCAGGCTGAGTCAAGGGGGAAATGGCCCACTGGAAATTGGGCTGTATGGTCTTTTCCATAAAGCCCCTCTCTGGGGGCTTCCCAGGGGGAATCTCTCTTAGCATGGCTCCAGTAGAGTAGTGCTGCCAGGGAGTCAGAGACCCAACAGGGACCAAAGCAGGTAGAGAGGCCTTTGGTATGGACAACGCTGGCCTCCTGTAGATCCCTGCTTAGCATCAATACAATTCAAACTGCAGCAAACAGCAACAAGTGACAGATAGGGTTACCCAAAATAGATTCCCAAGGCAATGAAAACACATATGGCTTTGAGGACAAGCCCTTCACAAATAAAACCAGGGCCGCCCAGAGGGCGGGGGGGGGGGGGGGAAGAAAGTGGGGCAATTTGCCCCAGGCCCCGGGACCCACAGGGGCCCCCACGAGAGTTTTTTGGGACCCCTGGAGCGGGGTCCTTCACTTGCTCCAGGGGCCCCAGAAAACTCTTGTGGGGCCTGGGCCCCCGGAGCTTCTTCCGCTCTGGTCCCGCCACCGAAGTGCCGGGTCTTCGGCAGTAATTCGGGGGGCGGGAGGGGGGCCGCTGCGGGTCTTCGGAGAACTTTGGCAGTGGGTCCCGGAGCGGAAGGACCCCCCGCTGCTGAATTGCTGCCGAAGCGGGGGGCCCCCCACCGCCAAAGACCCCAGAAACCCTGAATCCTCTGGGCGGCCCTGAATTAAACTGTGGTGGAAGGTCTCCTGGTGAGAAAATCCTGCAAATTACCCTCTCCAGTGCATCCTCTTCAGGGTGATCAGGCAACAGCAGTGAATATTACTGGCTGTTTTCACAGGCAGTGGTGATTTTAGCTAATATCTCACTCCTGAGGGTGACGAAGGAACAAAGAATCCAGTTTGTGGTGTCCCAAAGCTGACCAAGCCTGTATGCCGCTAGCAATGGTGCCAGCCGAACTCATGGCAGAGTGGTGTGGGGAAAAGTGTCCTATCATGGTGAAAGAATTACAAGGCTGCCATCCTTACAAATCTTTGGAGAGGATTGCAGAGTATCTCCATGAATTCATTAAGATCTCTCAGGAGGGTAAAAGGGGCAGCCTATTCAGATTAGCAGAGTACTCTAACTGTGTCCCCAACAAGCCAGAGAGTGGATGCTGACTCCATCTCTGTTTGCTCCACACAACACTGATCTGATGTGATTGTGTAACTGGCCTGCCCTATAATCCTTTTTAGAATTTGTTCCCTAATGTGTTAGTTATTTTCTAACATATACCAGCAAAGCAATGAAAAGTCAATACTTTTGTCTTAACTTGTGGGTGGGCCAGATGCCATTTTTACATGGATAACCAAGACAGGTGTGGGGAGGAAGATGAGGTTTGAGGGAAAGAAAAAAAAAAAAAGGCAAGGAATAATGTATGTACACACTTACCGAGTCCCCTTCTCTTTCATTGGTGGGCTGATCTGCACTTGCCTGGTGGAACTGGCTAAACTCCTGCAGCATTCCTGGCTCACAGCATGGTTTGAGTCCCCTCTTCCATGTTAGCTCCATCTTGAGCTCCTCCAAGGTATCCACATTCATCTGCGGGTGCTGGTGGGGTCACAGCCCAGCATGGCATGCAGTTAGTTAGAAAAGCAGCTGGTCCACAGGGCAATGCCCTGCTTTGTGGTTTGCCTGGCGTAGTTCCTTCACTTTGATGCGGCACTACTGCTGAGCCTTGTTGTGCCCTTTTACCTGCATCCCCCGTGCAATCTGCTCATAGATGTTGATGTTTCTATGGCTGGTCCACAGCTATGTTTGCACAGCCTCTTCTTCCCACAGACTGAGGACGTCCAATAGTTCTTTCCTGCTCCAGGCTGGAGCACATCTATTACTTTTGTGTGCATGGAGCAGGCAGGGTTGGTTGGGCAGTCGGATGCAAACAAAGGTGAGCAGCTAGGTGTGCTCACCAAGGTAAGCAATCAAGAAAAGGCATTTTAAAAACATGCAGGAGTTTTAAAGGGAGAGAGGGCGGCTTCTGGTCTCTGTGACTCCTGGGCAATGACCAGGGTAGTCACTGTCACGGGGACAGGGGACTGGTGGGACAGCTGCTAGCAGACTGTTAGGGCCAGCACAACTAATGTGCTGTCTACACTCAGATTCCATTGCCCTAAGTTAAGCTGGTTGAGTGTGGATCTCTGTCGTTCGGGGAGGTGGTGTTACTGCATCACTCTACACTGGCACACTTATGTCTGCAAGAGACACATTTTTGTGTAGACACATGCTAGGTTGACAAAAGTTGATTTACGTTAAACTTTTTTAGTATAGACCAATCCTAACAGTATGTGCCAAATGTAGCCCAGTCACCCTACCATTCCATTCATTTTGATGGAATCTGGATAGAACAACAGTTACCAGGCCCATCATCTCAAGGTGGGGGCAGATGTCCTGACCAGGGCTGAAATCAGGGGCACAAACAAAGGGAGAGAGAGTGCAGAGAAAAGGGGAAAAAGAGGAGAAGACCAAAAACTGGAGACAGGCAATGGGATTGCAACAAAAACAGAGACACCTGCAGGGCACAACCAGCGCTGCAACTCCCTGGCTGCAGCGCTGGCTGTACACCTGGCCAGGTTGGGATCCAGCACTGCTCATCAAGTGTGGACACACACAGCGCTTTTATTGGCCTCCGGGAATAAGGAGATATCCCAGAATGCTTTTAACTAAAATTACTCCCTTTGTTTTGTTATGCAGCCTGTCTTTGTTTTGTTGTGAACCTCTGAGCAGCTGCTTATCAGCTCCTGTTTGCTGTGATCAATCTATGAACAATCAAAGGAGATCCTCCTCTATCTAAAAACAAACATAGCTCCTGTTTGCTGTGATCATCTGTACCTGGCTGTAAACAATCAAATGAGAGGCAGGTGTTCTGATTTTTCAAGTCAGGAAGCTAAACACACAGTGTTGGCTACACAGCTGGATGACCAGGCCCAGAGAGTGAAGAAAAGCAAAGGAAGAGAAACAAGTAGTTATTCATCCAATCATTTTCACACCAGGTCAGCGAGAAAGTGAGTTGGTAAGTACTTTAAGTAGTGCTTAATTTGTGCCAGCAGGACTTGCCAGGGCTGAGACCCGGCACCTCTGGGCTTGCCACGTCAGTCATGAAAGTAAAAAAATTGCTTGAGCCCCAGTGCCTCTTGCATTACAAATTAAGCACTGCCTGTAAGGGAGGCCTGGGAGATGCTGTGGGGCTGCAAAAATTCTGTCTGCAGCCCTTGCAGATGCTACAGAGAATCATGAGTGAATGGATTAGCATCTCTCTCCCTTCCTTTGGTTATAGAGGTGTATGTGTGTGTGTTATGGTGAGGCAGGCATTGGCATTTCAATTTCTTCCTTATTTTACGGATTTAATCTTCATGCTCAAATGTTTCACATATGAGTCTGAATTTATTTCCTTCAATACTCAGTTCCTAGAAAAGCAGCTGACAGGATTGCTAATAATCCTCTAAGGTTGGCAACTGTTTTACCAGAGCACAGCAGTAGGATGTATACAGTGCAATGCCTGAGAGGTATGCAAACAGCAGTGTACAACAACTCTGGCTAAACATTAATATACCTGTATGTTAAGTACATTTGGAATGAGGCACACACCAGCTAAAGCCCTGCGCAGATACAAATTTGTATCTGTGGATGCGGATATAAATTGGTGTCTGCAGAAGTGCAGCACTCTCCCAGGAACCACAGCGGCGAAAGGAGCAGAACCTGGGGCTGCTTCTCCTAGGAGCCAGTGCCCTGCACCGGCAGCTCCCCAGTGCAGCTGTACTGCCTGCAGCCCTGCCCCCATCCCTTCCATGCAGCTGTCTGTCTCTCCTGTCTGGGGGTGTGCACGCCGCATAAACACAAGAGCAGGACCAGGGACAGCTGCGGGTGAGCCTGGTGCCCGTCCCAGTGGGTGGGACTTGGGGGTGGTACAGCTGCGCCAGAGGAGCTGCCAGCGTGGGGCGCTGGCTCCTGGGAACAGCCTAGGGTGATCAGACAGCAAGTGTGAAAAATCGGGACAGGGGTTAGGCATTGGCCTATGGAATAGGCGCCTATGGAAGAAAAAGCCCCAAATATCCAGACTGTCTCTAGGGACATCTGGTCATCCTAGAACAGCAGCCCATGTTCTGTTGCTTTCACCGTTGCCGTTCCCGGGCGATCCCTGCAGTTCCGCGGATATCTGCATCCATGGATATAAATTTGTATCCTCGTAGGGCTCTACACACAGCCCTGGGACACAACTTCTGTTTTAATTCAAAAAGGGATGTTAACGTTATGCAAACATAGCACTAACGCTATAATACAGTATATTATTAAGGGCCCTTTATTTTATTTAATCTCCGAAACAGCTACAAACAGCTCTAAATCCACATGCCATACATTCTGAACCCATAACATCACCACTATACTTGGAGTACCCTGTTAGTGCTACCTTGATGCAAGCCACTCGCAAAAGGGGCAGGGAGGGGAAGGCTCTGTTCCTCCCATACCACTGCAGACAGGCAAGCATGGGTGCTGCATGCTTCTGAGGGGTGGCATGAACAGCACACTCTCTTCATGTACTCAGGGAGGTATTGTGCATCTCTTTCCTTGGGGCATGAAGAACTTCATTCTCCCTCCAGCATAGGGCTGTGACTTAATGGCTCAATCTGGCTCTGTATTTACATATTGATGTACAGTGAGTAATTAGAGGAGGGAGCTGTATTTCCCCCTTCCTCTTATCCCTTGAAGCATAACATTTTGGCTGCTCGCCTTCTTGGAGAGGAATAGGAGGCATGATTTGTGTACTATTCCCCTTATCTGGTGAGGTTATTACACATCAGAAGATGAGATAACTCCCTCTCTCAGGGGAGGAGCAGGCCATGTTCACAGGCTCCTGGCCTAGGAGAGGGGAGATTTTGAACAACAAATCTAAGGCATGAGGCTAGGCATGTTTAGGGAGATATCCTCCCAGATTGAGCTGGAATTCTTCAAATGGAGGCCTCTCCCTTTCCCCAGATCTCAGTCATTTGCATCAGTTTCTAATCAGCTACCAGCGAAAGAATGTGTCTGTTTGGCAGCAGAGCATCAGGGTTACTGAAACAGCATTTGAATGACAATATTATCAAAGATCACCATCTGAACAATACCAGACAGGAGTCAGAATGCATTTAAATAGATAAATTATTATATCCTTGGGGAATAGCATTAATAAATCTACTTAGCACGTTGTAAAGAGATTTGCATCTTCAAACAGCTTTGCAAATACCAACTAATCTCGAACTGCTGAAACATATGTAGCTGCTCTAATTTTTTCAGTTTCTGTTCATTCTGGAGAAGAGATGATTATGTTGAAGATAAACATTCCTTTTCTCCTCCTCCTGAGTAATTGTGGTTCTAACACAGTAGATCAGACACTCCTTCTAAAAGCTCTTTTTTATCTGCCTTTAATAAGGAATCTAAATGCACATGAAATGGTTGGGATTTAGCATTTCTATTGGGCACTGACTCATGCTTTCAGATTTGACATTACTTTTGTACTTGCTTTTACACGTATTCAAGAGGAATATAAAATGTGTATAAAGGCGTATTTCCTGGCAGTCTGGCTCCGAAGGAATAGAGTTTAAATTCAAGGTGTAACCATTCATAGCAATGCTCCATGTCCCTCTTTGTCTTGTAGGAGTTTTTGAACAATTAAGTTCATTGGCACACACCAGCATACTAACTGCTCACTAATGGTTGGTGTAGCCCCACTAGCTGAGCATCTGGCCCTTGGGTGTGTCTAGGAACTAACACCTTTTTTTCCTAGTGAAGAGAGATCTGTTGTGTAAATCTGTGCTATAGATGTTGGCTTCTGCATTTCTATTGAATTTAAGGACAGCCTGCAGACAAGATTCTGGAGTCAGGGTTAGCCATAGCTTAATGTGAAAGCTACTTAACATCTTGGAGCTCAAATGTTTACTTTTGTGTCTGTCTGTCTGTCTGTATAACTATATCCTCTGTAAGGGAGTCAGCCCTTCAGTTCACCTGTATGCAACATTTTTGAATCATGCCTGAAAGTTTCTAAGAAAAACAATAATTAACTAGAGGGTATTGAGATAGGGGTGCACTTAAGCATAATGATGAAATATGAGGCTGGGGAGAGAGGGGGTTAAAGTTTGTTTGCACTCAGCTTTTAAACCATCTGGATTTGGTTTTTAATATACATTCCGCAGCATCTGCATTGCAGACCAGAGGATTCCCCTGTTTTCCTTTCTTTCATTACCCCATTGTTGAGATTCTGTATCACAGCCAACTCTGTAGATGCAGAGAGGACTGGATAAGACTGTCCAAGGGGAGCTGCAAGTGCTCAGCAATTTTCAGGGGAAGGCCACTGAGTAACAAGAAACATATGGACTGGGTGTGATCTTATACCAATGTTACATAATGTAATAACTGACTTCAGGGAAGTTATTTCTGGTTTAAATGGGTGGGAGATCAGGCCAGAGCACTATTTTATGGTAACAGGGAATTTATAGTGTACTGGAATTGGTCTCCCCCTACCCATCATTTCATACTGAAATAATATCAATGTTTCCATGCAAAAGAAAATGGAAAAATAAAGTGAGATGAAAGCAGAGCTGTGCAATAGTCTCAAGTTTTTCAAGTGAAATTTTGACTTCAGTAGGCCCTGGATCTGGCCCAAAGTGGCTCCTTGTCAGTAGTTTGATTCCTTCAATAGGAAACCTAAAGTATGTTTACTTTTAAAAGTCCTGATCCTGTGAGACATTATGGTATAGGCCTTTTGTGTGGAACAGAGAGCCCTCAATGCCTGCATTAAGAGCATTCCCTACCTTGCAGAATCAGGTCCAAAGTTTGCAGTGTGTGGTTTTTAAGATAATAATAATACATAAACCACTGGTTAACAGTCAGCATGTGTGATCCAGATACTGGCTCCAGATACTGGCCCCCGTTGTGATCCTGTGGTAATGTTAATAGATGGATTTTGATCAAAGTCAGACTCTGTGGTCTGTATTGTTTCTAACACGCAGTTGAGGTTTGAGATTTCTAAGTTAAATAAAACACAATCCTGAGTCAAGAAAACACTAAACAGCTTTTGTAATCTGCTATATTGCTAGGGCAACATGGAAAATTATCAAAATCTGTCAAAGGTATAATAAAAATCTGTTTTTTTTTTTAAAAGGAGAATTTTATTTTAAACAATCTACAGATGGAATAAAAGGCTATATCTTTAACTGTAGGCAAGGAGCACTCAGCAAAGCAGATGAGTGTGGGGGGTGTCAAAGATGACCGCTGCATTCTCCCAACCTTGGGGAGACTCTGTTGTCTTAACCCATAGATGACTCATGCCTTCCCATATTGGTGAGGGGCACACACTCTAAAGGGGAGGACATGTGACCGCCCCACATGTCTTCCCTGCAGGGCTGGCTCCATTTTTTTGCCGCCCCAAGCAGCGAAGAATAAAAAGAAAAACCCGATTGAGCTGCCGCCGAAGAGGAAGAGACGGAGTGAAGGATCCGCTGCCGAACTGCTGCTGAAGGCTCAAGCGGAGTGCTTCAGCTGCTGCCGAAGTGCCGCCAAAGACCCAGACATGCCGCCCCAATAATGGAAGGAGTGTCACCCCTTTCTACTGGCTGCCCCGGGCTCCTGCTTCCTTCATTGGTGCCTGGAGCCGGCCCTGCTCCCCTGCCCAATGACACCACCCCTCCACCCACTCCAAAGCTTCGGCATTCTCTGTCCCCACCCACATTACCTGCAGGGGCAGGGCCCACTATGTTCTCTCCCGCAGCCTCCCCCACACAGGTTCAGCTGCTCTTCCTGGCAGCCAGGTGGGGAGCGGGATGGAACTGCTTCTGCCTGAGAACGCTTGGCTGGGAGGCAGTGGCAGCCTGCCTCCAGCCCAGGCTCGGCTGCTGGGATAGGAGCTGAGCACGCCAGGTGGGAGTGGGGGCTCCGGCTCGCTCAGCCTCTGTTCCCAGCAGCTGAGCCCAGGCAGGGAGAGCAGTGAACATGTCAGGGGGAGGTGCAGGGAGAGAAGGACACAACCCCTCTCTCTCCCCCAGCAGGCCAATCATGGGGGCGGGGGGCACTTGATTGAGCCTCCATACCTCCCCACATGCATTGCCTCTGTCTTAATCTGCAGTAGGTCAACAGCCCATAGAGCTATTACAGCACCTAGAGATTACTGGAGCTCCAGCCACACTCTTTAGTCTCCTGCCATACACCTGATACCAGAGGTTCTATAACTTTTTACTAAGGCAACCGTCACGAGGTGCACTCACCCACCATGGGTGCCTCCTCCTAGCCACTCTGGGAATTAGCAACACTCAACTCCTATGCCCTCTTCTTGCAGACTCTCCACCCATTGTCTTCTCTCACTCTGAGACCCCTCTCGCTTCAGGAGCTGCAGCTTCATCTTCATGACTTGGGGCCCTCTGCCTGGTCACTAGGCACATTTCCCCTTTCTGGGATATCAAAGTCTTTCCTCACTAGCAGTCTTCCACTTCACTGCCCCATGGTGGCACTTCCCCAGTTGCTAGTTGGGGAACCCAGGCCTGATCTCTACTCTGGGTTCCAGCTCAGAGCCCCTCTAGTCAGCAGCCAAGGTCTGTTCCCTCCTGGATCTTGCTGCCTTTCCCTGAGCTACTTCTGTTCCTTCTGGCTGTCCACACTTCTCTGTGTTTGCCAACCTCACAACTCCCTTCTCCAAGGAAGTGGCTGCAAACTACTCCCCTATAGCCCCCTAGCTGTTTTCAGCTCCTGGGCTTTATACAGGCCTCTCTTGTTCCTGGCCAGATGAGCCTCATCTAATTAATCCCTGCTCCTTGGCTTCTCCTCCAGGTGCAGGCTGGGCAGTTAATTAGCCTACCTAGCCACCTTAACTCCTTCAAGTCTTGTGTGGGGTGGACACTCCATCACAGCAACCCACCAACTCCATTTTGTCTTTTTGTGGTAACCCATTGTTACATATATGCATCCTCTGTCCCAGCACCACAACCCTAATCCTGGCCTGGTGTAGAGGGGAGGCTGCAGTTAGAGAGGGAATCTGCCCTGCACTCACCCTGCAATGGTGGGTCTTGTCCCATGGGGCTGGGCCTGGGCTTGGGCCTCTGCTCTGGGTGCTGCAACGTGATGCACAGGGTCGCAGCACCACTCAGGTTTTCTCAGGTGCCCTTCCTTCATGATGTAGGGATGGTCAGGAGAAACCTGAGTGCTGCTGTGACCCTGCGTGCCAGTTTGCAATGCCATTCACTCAGATATAAGTATATGTTTGCTCTGGGCCCTAAGACTCATATAGAACCTTCCTGGGACCTGTGTAAAAGGCTTCTCTTTCCTCTAACTACTCGGACTGGTATACACAGACATACACTATGATCAGTGTTGGTCAAACCTCTTAGAAATAAGGTACAGCTTTTCACATGATCAAGAATTCTCCCTTTATCTGTTCCTTGATAGTTAAAGATGAAGGAGAACATGTGCTGATAGCAAATACCCTCTGTCACACCCTATAGTTCAACAAGCATCAAGTACTTAACAGCCCATGAAGCCTAAATTGATCACTAGATGGCATAGGGCATATAGCGTCTTAGGGCTTGGCTACACTTAGAAGTTGCAGCGCTGGGAGTTACAGCGCTGGTCATGCAGCTGTGTAGGGCCAGCGCTGGAGTGTGGCCACACTGACAGCTACCAGCGCTGCAGTGTGGCCACACTTGCAGCACTTTCCAGCGCTGTATTGAGAGGTGCATTGTGGGCAGCTATCCCACAGAACACCTCGTCCCATTTTGGCGCTGAGTATTGTGGGAAGGGGAAGGAAGTGTGCGGGTCATTCCGCTTCCTGTGTGCCAACGCCCCGTGGTGCATCGCTTCACATCCCAGCATTCACTCTTTCCGGCAGCGTTTGGCGCCATTGTGAGTGTCTTTCTGTTTTACTCTCTGTGTGAATCGCGATTTCTGTGGCAAATGGAGCCCAAGCTGCTGAGGACTGTGCTGATGAGTGTCGCCAGCACAACACGTTTGGCAGTCGAGCTATTCCTTCAGCTCCAAAGTGACAGTGAGGAGTCTGACGATGATATCGATATTGATTCTCCTTCCGCGTGTGACACCAAAGTGCTTGTGGCATTCACAGAAATGCTCAGCACCGTTGAACGCCGCTTTTGGGCTCGGGAAACAAGCACTGAGTGGTGGGAACACATCGTCATGGAAGTCTGGGATGACAAGCAGTGGCTGCAGAACTTTCGTATGAGAAAAGCCACTTTCATGGGACTGTGTGCTGAGCTCGCCCCCACTCTGCGGCGCAAGGACACGAGATTGAGAGCTGCCCTGACGGTGGAAAAGTGGGTGGCTATTGCAATCTGGAAGCTGGCAACTCCAGACAGCTACCGGTCGGTCGGGAACCAGTTTGGTGTGGGAAAGTCGACCGTGGGAATCGTTTTGATGCAAGTTTGCAAGGCAATTAATCGCATCCTGCTAAGAAAGACCGTGACTCTGGGGAGCGTGCAGGACATTGTGGATGGCTTTGCACAAATGGGTTTCCCTAACTGTGGAGGGGCGATAGATGGGACGCATATTCCTATTCTGGCCCCCCCCCCACCTGGCATCAGAGTACGTTAATCGTAAGGGGTATTTCTCTATGGTTCTCCAGGCGCTTGTGGATCACCGCGGGCGTTTCATTGACATTTACACAGGCTGGCCTGGAAAGGTGCATGATGCACGCATCTTTCGGAACAGTGGCCTGTTCAGGAAGATGCAGGCAGGGACTTTTTTCCCAGACAGGAAGATCACAGTAGGGGATGTCGAAATGCCCACTGTGATCCTTGGAGATCCCGTGTACCCGTTACTGCCTTGGCTCATGAAACCCTATACAGGGAAGCTTGACAGGAGCAAGGACCGGTTCAACTACAGGCTGAGCCGGTGCAGAATGACTGTGGAGTGTGCTTTTGGGCGTTTAAAAGCCCGCTGTAGATGTCTGTATGGGAAGCTAGACTTGGGGGAAAGCAGCATCCCCGCGGTTATATGCGCTTGCTGTACCCTCCATAATATTTGTGAAGGGAAGGGTGAAACATTCAGTGAGGCATGGACCACCGAGGTTCAAGTCCTGGAGGCTGAATATGCACAGCCAGAGAGCAGGGCTAATAGAGAGGCCCAGCACAGGGCTACAAGGATTAGGGATGCCTTGAGGGAAGAATTTGAGGCTGAAAGCCAACAGTAATGTTTGCTGCCTTGCATGGGAGTGAATTGCACTGCTTACACTGTTATTCTATTATCCATAATAATAATATGATTTGCAGTGCCTCTTTCTTTACTGGGCTAAGGTATCTTTCACTATCTGCTATAATAAAGACTGTTTTCAAAGCCAAGAATTGTTTTATTGAAAAGAAAAAAACTTCCTTGACAGACAGACAGACACACAACATTTCATGAACACAAGAGGGCAGGGGTGTGGGTTGGTGAACTGTACAGTCACAAGTTTGCATATGTCCTGTCTGGATTGCTGTTTAATGAATCCTGCACTTCAGGGTGCATATACTGCATGGTGATGGGGGTTGAATGCAGAGGGTAAGGGTGGTAGGTATCAGGGCTGGTTGGTGAACGTACAGCTGTTGGAGGCAGCTGGTGGTGGTAAGAACCTGGATGCTGGGGAAAGGTGGTTTGAGCTGACATTGGGGCACAAGGCAAAAAGCTTTGGGACGGGGGGGGCTGTGGGGCAGCACGGGACTGCTCTGCCTGCATGGCTACGATAGCCTGGAGAGAGTCCGCTTGGCGCGACAGGATCTCTAGCAGCTGGTTTGTGCTTTTCCTCTTTGCCACAGCGTTTCTACGCCAATGTCTCTGGCGGATCATGCTTTCCTTCTCTCTCCACTCCTTCAATTCTTTTCTCTCTGTAGCAGAGTGATGAAGAACAGTTTTCAGCATGTCCTCTTTGCTCTTTCGGGGATTTTTTCTCAAATTCTGAAGCCTCTGTGATGTTGAACATCTGGGCAGTCCAGTAGTCAAGGTCACTGTAGAAACACAGAAATGACAACATTTAACACGGGCAGCATTGTATCCACTATCTCCAGACATGAATTGTTACACTGAGGGAGTTCTCACTTTAGCATTCTTTTCCCCACACGCATAACACAACAGAAGCCACGAAATGGTGAGTGAGGGGTGCTTATATAGGGAGAAGTGGGGCTTGAGTGATAGAGGGGAGCTGGTTGCTTCGGGTAATCTGGAGTGCTAGAGGGGTTGAGTGAAGATGCAGCTGCAGGGGTGATCTTATCTCCCTATCTCTTCACTAAAGAGTCTCCCAACATTTTTCACAGGAGTTAATCCTGGAAGATGTCTCCCTACTGCGAGTCACTAGGGAACAGCGGGAGGCTCTTTTAGAGCAATGTGGATTCCGCCCAGGACCCTATGCGGCTTGCCTGTGTTCAGAAATGGTCCCCCCACCACTGGCAGCAGAGTGGCGCGGACGCGTCACCGTCACTGGGACAAGGGACACAGTGGCTCTGCCTATAAACCTGCGCAGGCATATTGCCCACGCTCTGGATGAAACTTTTGCTGAGATAACTGAAGCAGATTACCGCGACGTGATAGACCACATCAACGGGCTATTCCACATCTAGATGCTGGCATGCATGCAGCCATAACCCCCCTTCCTCTCCAGAAACATTTCCACCCAGAAAATAAAAGCCGCTTACCGGTAACCCGCTCCTCTGCTTGTCCTTCTGCAACTGCTGGCTGCTGCAATTGGGTACTTTCCTCCTGGCTTGAGAAGAGCTCCTGGCTGCATGCCTCCAGGGACTCTGGGGTGTCTTCCCCCATCCCAGGAGCTTCACTCGCGGTTTCCTCTCCCCCCCCCGCCGCCTCCTCCGCCTCCTCCTCCTCCTGTCCCCCAGCCTGCTCAGAAGTGTCCATCGTTATCCTGGGATTGGCAGTGGGGTCACCCCCAAGTATCTTGTCCATCTCCCTGTAAAAACGGCAGGTCGTGGGGGCAGCTCCGGATCGTCGATTCCCCTCTCGGGCTTTGTAATAGGCACTCCGCAGCTCTTTAACTTTCACCCTGCATTGTAGTGCGTCCCGATCATGGCCCCTATCCAGCATGGCCCTTGATATCTGCTCAAAGATATCGTAATTCCTACGGCCGGAGCGCAGCTGTGCCTGCACAGATTCCTCACCCCAAACACTGATGAGGTCCATCAGCTCGCCATTGCTCCATGCTGGGGCTCGTTTGCCACGTGGAGGCATGGTCACCTGGAAAGATTAAGTGATTGCACTCCACACCTGGCTGCAGCAAACAGGAAGGAGATTTTTAAAATTCCCAGGGCATTTAAAGGGCGGGTCACCTGAGGCAAGAGCAGTAGAGTGCAAACTGATGAGCAGAGTGGCTGAACAGGAATTCTGGGATACCTCCTTATTCCCTGGAGGACAATTAAAGCGCTGGTGAGTGTCCACACCTGCTGAGCAGCGCTGGATCACCAGCGCTGCACTCCTTATACCCCTGCCGGGATGGGTTTTCAGCCAGCGCTGCAACCAGAGAGTTGCAGCGCTGGTTGTGCCCTGCAAGTGTGGACGGGGTGTAATTGCAGCGCTGGAAAGCCTCCACCAGCGCTGCAACTTGTAAGTGTAGCCAAGCCCTTAGTTATAGCATAGTGTCATTAGGTGGCATTTTATTTAGAGTGGCCTTTATCACTTAAAATGTACAGATAGAGAGCCCAGGAATAAGATTTGACTCAAGTAGGATGGGAGTCTGTTCAGTGCACAGTTTCACAAGTGCATAAGTTGACTGTGTGAAAAAGTTGGTCACCATCTGGGTCCACACGGGACAACCCTTGAAACAAAAGCTTTGATCTGAACGAGAACTGTGGGAATTCTGACATAAGACAAGACATACTCTGAACCTAGTTAGTCCCATGTTTAAAAAAGGCCTTTTTCTGAAGGTTCCATAATTAGAACCTTTCCAATTGTTTTGCCAAAGGCATGGATGACACCAGGCCTCTATTAAAGGACATCACATCAAGCCATCAGCATAACAGACAATTACAATTAAGAGGTTGCAAGGTCAAAAAGTGACATTGTGCCCCACCGAAAACATATTTATTCAGCTTTTTTCTTGTTTAGTCAATTGTTTATGGATGGAGGGGAGTCAGTCCCCCAAAGCATTAAGTATTGAATTTCACTTGAGGATGGAACATGGGATGCAGAGTTTCAAAGCCCAGAAGCATTCCCCCCCATATACAATGCCAAACTGGCCCCCAAAATATACTATGCAAACCCCAGGCAGTGGTCACTAGAATGTAAATGAATACAGAAGGTTTCAGATGTTTGTCTGGGTTTATGTAGTCTAATAGGTTTTGCCATTGGGGGGGGGGGGGAAATAAAAGAAAACAATAAGAACACAACACATTTTTGGCCAATTGTGGAATCAGTTCCAAAATGGAGGCCAGGACCCTCTTCCACTACACTCAGGTGTCCTGCCAGCAGTAATCTGTATAAGTGAGGAACAATTTCTGATGCTGAGGTGATACCAAACACCTCTGTGTTCTTGGGGAACCAGGGTGCAGTATCCAGCCTGACCCATGAAAGATACCGCCCCCCCCCCCGCCCCAAGCCTCTACTTAAACCAAAACCCATCCGAGGAAAAAACTTGCAGAGAGCAAAAAATCTTGCAGAGAGCAGTGAAGGGCCTTGAGAGACACGCCTAGACCCCTCCTGACAAAGGTGACAAGATTAAGACATCTCCATTAGCATACAGAATGGAGAGCAGAGACAACTCCCCTAGCCTCATCTGCATGAAAGATGGGACAGGAAGACATTTCAATTTACATACATAATTCTGGGCAGCAGTCACATTAGTAATATATTTAGTTAGGAATTCATGCATGTCCTCAATCTGTAACAATGCTGTGCTCTGGTGGTGTTAAATTGTTTTAGGATACATCTGACCCAATGATAGATGTATTGTATTAAAGTTCATTTATTGGAGATAAGGGAAAGGCTAACACTATTTAGTGGAGAGACAGCTGGGCCAATGTAGCCAATGATTCACAGGAGAGTAGTACCTGTACCGCTATCTATTATTTGTTCACTTCCCAGAGTCTGGGAGTTCCTGTGCAAACACATGATATCATGTCATTATCCGTACTAATGGTAAGTATCCAGAACGCTTTTTCTCTATCTATAGCATGAGTTCTGTTCCAATATATTATATAAAAAACAGCACAACACATTCATTTTTGCCAAACAGTTTTGCATGCAATTTGTCAAGTTCTCTTATATCTCTGGCACAGTTTCAGAAGCCTCTAAGTAGTTACAACTTGCCTGGTTGTCTGTTAAATGAAGTATAATGGAAGATTATCTTTAAATCAAAGCTATTCCTATATGAACCATAATTTTAGGTCATTGGTAGATTTCACCATATCCCGACTAAACTCTATGCTACATTCTCTCTACACAAAGGGACTCCAGCCTAATAATGTCTGTACTGTATTATAACACCGACAGTTGAGTGGAGTGAGGCACTACCAGCAATGGGGTTGCCATGTAATCAGGAGAGAATAGAGAATTTGAACACAGACTTGAATATCATACGATGAATGAATGAAGAAAATTGACTTCAACTTCTTCTTTATCATCACTAGTGGTCTGATGCAATCTTTGAGCTTTGTTTCCTGGGATGAAAGAAGTAGGAATTCATCTCTTGCTATCCCTAGTCACAACAGCTAGAGTTGAGCATTTTTTTTCCATATTGAACAGAATTTTGGGTTCTGAAAGAAGTCGCCTTCTGCCTGATCATGAGCATATCATGAAGAACTGGAAGTACTGGACACATGAGAAGCCACCAAAGATGATCGCACTGCATTTGAGTTCATTAATAGAGTTGTGCAACATTACAACAAGAAACCAAGAAGGATGTAGATATAGTGCTTCAAAGTAGGATTGAATAGCCAACTTTAATTTGTGTGATGATTTTAAAATGCGAGTTAAATCTAATAAAATGGTTGTGAAACATTTTTCAGTTTTTACTATGGTGTCATACAGCCCACCTTCACCCTAATGGTCTCACCCCCCCTTTAAATTCAAACACACGCCCCTCTAACCCCCAATTTCAATTCCTGGGGAAACACTGGCCTCAGGAGCAACTCTGATGGAGCACTGGAAACACCTCCCATTTTCCCTGCTTTATCCCCTTTTCCCTTTGAAGCAGCGGCTGGAAAGGAGCCTGTCTGTCAGAGCTGCTCTCAGGGGTGTTTCTGATGAACCTGGGATTAGGAAGGTGATTTTTTGGAACAGAAATTCTTTTAAAAGTATGTAATAGTAATCCAGCTATTTTAGGGTTTTATACCACTGCCCATCGCTGTAGTATCTAACTGCTGTCCATGTTACATCAATAATGATAATACCTAGCTGTTATATAGCACTTTTTAAGCACTGATCTCAAAGCACTTTACAGAGGACATCAATAGCCTTATCCCCATTTTACAGATGTGGAAGCTAAGGCATGGGAAGGTGAACTGACATGTTCAAGATTTCTTAGCAAGACACTGGTAGACCTGAGAACAGAACACAGGTCTTCAGAGCCCCAGTGTGGTGCCCTGCCCACTGTATCACACAGTCTAACTCCATAATCCGGTTAGCAGGGCATTTAGTTTCCATTTCCAAAATACTCATAATTTTTAGGTTTTATATTCAAGTCACTCACCTCCATACATCTCACTCCTTGCTACTTACCTTTCAGGAGCTTTTTGAATAGCACCTGTTACCATCATGGGCCCCGGGTTATGGGCCTGTGGGGCCTGGGCACAAGCAATATCCAGGACCTGGATTGGAGTTGGCGCCCCCTAGAGGGGAAATGCCCAACACCAGTGCTGGAATGCTCTAGAATGGTGTTCCAGCATTTTTGGGGGGGGAGCTGGAACATTTTTCTGGTACTTCTGACCTGGCTCTCCACTCCAGGAGGAGTTATGGGAGCTTGATAACCTGCCCAGGTTCCTAAGCCGCCACCTCTACTTCTGGAGAAGGGAGCCAGCTCCCTTAGAGTTCACCCAGGTTATCACAGCACCATCTTTGCTTCCAGAGCTAGGCCTGGAGGGCCCCTGAGGTCTGCCAGGTTACCAAAATGCCTGAGCAGGGAGCCAGGTCTGGAAATTATTTTCAAATATTTCTCCTACTGAGGGGGCTTCACACACAACCCCAGCCCCAAGTACAGAGGATTCTGTCCATTACATCCTGCTGGGGGATTTGCCCCCTGACCTCTGAGCCCCATCAGAAATGCTACAAACATGACATCTATGATTACCACAGTACTTGGAGCAGGTTGAAGGAAAATAGATGTTCTCATTCCTCCATGTTAGTTCTCTTCCTCAAGCCCATTTCCACCCCATTCATTCCCATGTGTTCCCCCCACATAACCTTTTTAGCCCTCCCTCATTCCCCTGTCCTTCCCTCCATCCTCTCCTCTCACCCACTATGTCACCTCCCTGTTTCCAGTTTGTTTGCTCCATTCTTGCTCAGGCCTCATCAGTCTCTCTGCTACCCACATCTGTCTCTCTTCTCATGGCCACATCTCAGGAACCAGATCTTTGAACTCCTCTCACAGGAACGCCTTCCAGTTTCTGCCACATACCCCATGAACCACTCTTCTGCCTCTACCTTTCTCAATCTCTCCTCCCTCCTTGTCCTCTTCCCGTTGTCCCCCATCTCTGCCTTCCTCTTGCAATCTCCTAGGGACTCTCTCCACTTTTAGCTGTATCACTCCACCTATCTCCCAAACTCCCTCACCCCCAAATCACTTCCCTGCCCCACCCGCTCCGCCCCAGAAAACCACCCCAATTATTTCTGTCCTGCCTTCTCTGGTGTCCTGCTTTTGCTCCCATTTTCTGTGGGGATGGGGTGGGAAGACTTAAGGGCAGGCTGAGTGCATCCCAGCTCATGTTGCCTCTTCTGGACCCAGGTGTGAATTGTTTGCTGGGCTCCTACTCTGCTTAGCTACCTGGCTCCCTGCTGGCTAGAGGCAGCAATAACATCACAGCTGGAGCAGCCAGATGGTTGAGCTGCAGCCAGCCATGGAGTAGTTATGGATGTAGACGCCACCAGCATTTGTTCCCCTCATTCCTTCCTCCACCTTTCTGAGACTAAGCATGCTGTCATGGGGGTCACTTCTCCCTCTATTGGCCTGGGAAGAGAGACCCAAGGACGGCAAGTCATACACAGGTCTCCCACATGGCAGTACAGAATATTATGTCTGACAACAAGCTTGGCCTACAGAAACTGTTTATAATTTTCTTTCTCATTTAAAAGAAGGCTCTCAGACTTAAAACAATACTTTCAGCTCAGCAGTTAAAGGCAACCGGTTTAAAAAAACCCATCTCCCAGATCTGGTGGTAAAACAAAATGATGATAATAATCTTCTCCCTGCTTGTTAATAAAAAAGTAATGATACAAAGTCTGATGTAATGATACAAAGCTCCATAGATAGTCAAGTATGCATCTGTCAAGAAAAGCTGTCATGTCAAGCTTTCTGAGGCATATGCAAGCTATACTCAAACATGGCTCTTCAGTCCATTTAAACAATACTGCAGGTAAAGGCCCTGGATTATAGCTATCTGCTTCTTTAGATTGGTCTGAACAGCTTTTTTATGGTATGTAACTCAATAAAAGCACAAAGCCAAGTCTTTGTCATGAGGATTCATTTATGATACTTACTGTAAACAAGAATAATCACTAGAATTATTTTCCTTTCTTACTCTAGGAATGGAATGCAAACCAGTAGCTTCACTGTACAAACGCACTCCCTATTCTGTCCTTTTGTTTAGAATCTTTCAAGCTTTTTCCCATGTTTTTGGACAACTTCATAAGGAAGCTTTAAAAAATGTTGTGCCATAAAGGAGCTATGCCAGGGGTGGGCAAACTTTTTGGCCTGAGGGCCACATTGGGTTTAGTAAATTGTATGGAGGGCCGGTTAGGGGAGGGGGTCGTGGCCCGGCCCCCACCTCCTATCTGCCTCCCTGGGACTCCTGCCCCATCCAACCCCCCCGGTTCCCTGACGACCTCCCTGGGACCCCTGCCCCATCCACACACCCCCACTCCCTGTCCCCTGACCGCTCCTGGACTCCTGCCTCCCCATCCAACCCTTCCTGTCATTCCTGACTACCTTCCCGGGACTGCTGCCCCATCCAACCACCCCTTCTCCCTGTCCCCTGACTGCCCCCGGAACCTCTGCCCCTGACTGCCCTCTGCAGCCCCATCCAACCCCTCCTTCTTCCTGATTGCCCCCCTCCCCAGGATCCCTGCCCTCATTCAACCCCATTCTCCCCCAATCGCCCTGCCCTCTATCCAACCCCCCCTGCTCCGTGCCCCCTTATGGTGCACCGATGGCTGGCAGCGTTACAGCCATGCCACCCGGTTGGAGCTGGGCCATGCTGCCGCCGCTGCCACCACCTTGCAGCACAGAGACTGGGTCAGGCTGGGCTCTGCAGCTGCGCTGCCCCAGGAGCTTGCCGCCCTGCTGTCCAGAGCATTACGCTGGTGGCGGTGGAGCGAGCGAGCTGAGGCTGAGGGGGAGGGAGAACAGCAGGGAAGGGGCCGGGGGCTAGCCTCCCAGGCCAGGAGCTCGGGGGCTGGGCAGGATGGTCCCGCAGGCCACGTAGTTTACCCACCTCTGAGTTATGCCAATTTAAATTAGCTGAGAATTTGTCCTGTTGACTTCATATGAAAATTTGTGAGGTTTTAAAATCTCCTGTTAAAATAGTGGCCTTTAAATAGTTTTATTCATAACCTTATCTCACTTTGTAGTTATACTTAATGTAATAGCAACATGAGTCTTTTTAATGCTGTATATAATACAGTGAATGTAGTTTCCTATTTCATTAAACTGAGATGTAATTATGTACCATAGAAAGAAAATACCATATTCAGCACATTAGTTTCCATATCAAGTTATGCCCTAAGAAATGAACTGTAACAAATAAAAATGAGAATTCTGCAGACTCAAAGTGCAGAACTTCTACTGATACAAAGTAGAATGGTTATAACTAGAAATTATTAACAGAAGCCAGTGGAAATCCTTACTCTGTCTTCTGCAGATTTTATTTTAGGTTATGAATGAAAATTGGATTGCATTCATTAACATTTTTTAGTGGCAATGTTTTCAAATTTCTCAGGCTAATCTGCAAATTGAATTGTTTTAGTGTTACTAAAAATGTTCATAAGTTAAAATTCTAATTCTCCTGGAGCGAAGGAGAGCAGGGGCGAGTTAAGTTAAGTTAAGTGGGATTTTCCTCACTATTCTGAAACCCAATTTTTTTTTAAAGGGACTATTTTTTCAAATGCATCCGAGGAAGTGGGTATTCACCCACGAAAGCTCATGCTCCAAAACTTCTGTTAGTCTATAAGGTGCCACAGGACTCTCTGCTATTTTTTCAAAATGTTTCATTTGAAATACTGTATTTAAAAAAAAAATTCATTGAAAATGACAATTTCCCACAAAAATACTGTTTTTGACCAACCCCCTTTTCTGACACAAAAATTTCAACTACTCTGCTTGCCTTTGTAAGAGTGAATGACTCACCCATTCTCCAAGTAGTCAAGACCTTAGTGCTAATAATGGCAGAGATACTTGGAATGAAGGAACCCCGCCCCCCCCCTCCAATCTGTCAACACACATACCTTGTGTTTTATCTTATTCTAAACCCTTAGCTAAACAGGATAAAATCCACACATAGCTTTGGTCAGTCTATACATTTTTTCAAACCTTAATCACTAACCAAGAAAACAAAAGTGTTTAGAAAGATGAAAGGGGAAGTGTTCCTCACCTCCTTGCAGCCTTCTCTGACAACATTTACATTCAACAAAAGGTCTCACTACAAAGCATTTTTCCTTGGAATTTGTTTTAGAACATCTCCTTTGCAGCCCCACCCTCCCTTTTCTCCTGGTTCCAGTCCTTAATTTGTACCAGGGCTCATAGACCAGTACAGGGGTAGGCAACCTATGGGACACTTGCTGAAGGCGGCACACGAGCTGATTTTCAGTGGCACTCACACTGCCCGGGTCCTGGCCACCGGTCCAGGGGGCTCTGCATTTTAATTTAATTTTAAATGAAGCTTCTTAAACATTTTAAAAACCTTATTTACTTTATATACAACAATAGTTTAGTTATATATTATAGACTTATAGAAAGAGACCACCTAAAAAGGTTAAAATGTATTACTGGCACGTGAAACCTTAAATTAGAGTGAACAAATGAAGAGTCAGCACACCACTTCTGAAAGGTTGTTGACCCCTGGACCAGTAGTTCTCAACCTTTCCAGACTACTGTACCCCTTTGAGGAGGCTGATTTGTCTTCCCCATTCGAAGTTTCACCTCCCTTGAAAAAACTACTTGCTTACAAAATGAGACATAAAAATACAAGTGTCACAGCACACTATCACTGAAACCTGAGCCCCAGGCAGCAGGACTGAAGTATGTAACTTAGCTTTGCGTGCCCCCCCCCCATGGCATGGAGTCCTTGGCATTGCTTTGCTTGCACCCCCTAATTCCAGCCCTGCATTTGTGATGCCCCTACACCTGTCTCATGAACCCTCCTGGGGGCTGCAACCCCCAGATTAAGAAACACTGATTTAGATGATTTGAGTACCCCCTGGAAGACCTCTGGGTATCCCCAGGGGTACACAAAGGGTTGCCAACTTTCCATGTTTTCAAAACCAAACACTACAGTTCCCTGTTGTTTACACCCCCTCAGCGAGAACAGCTGAACGTGCTGGGGAAGAGGCACGGGGAGAGAAGGACAAAGCCCCTCTCCCTCCCTGCCCCTGGCAGGCCAATGACCCCACATGTCCACCTACATGTGGTCTCTGCCAGGGCTTGCCAGGGCTGAGCCCCGGCACCTCTAGCTTGGCAGTTCATAGCCGCAGCACCTCTGAGCTTGTTGCATCAGTTATGAAAGTAAAAAAATTGCTTGAGCCCCAGGACCTAATGGCTTGAGCCCTGGCACCTCTTTCATTACAAATTAGCACTGCCTGGAACCAGCGCACAGCCCGGCAGCTCCTCCTACGTGGCTGTACTGCTCCCCCAGCCCTGCCCATTGCGAAGGGCACCAGGCTCACCAACAGCTGAACCTGCTTGTGCTAGTGTGTGCAAACAGCTCGTGCAGCTATGTTCCCAGACAGGCGTCCCTTCCACCTAGCGGTGTGCATCTCCTGTCTGGGGCGGGCCCAGAAAGTCAGGGTGGTGAAGCACCGGAATGGGTTACCTAGGGAGGTGGTGGAATCTCCTTCCTTAGAAGTTTTTAAGGTCAGGCTTGACAAAGCCCTGGCTGGGATGATTTAGTTGGGTTTGGTCCTGCTTTGAGCAGGGGGTTGGACTAGATGACCTCCTGAGGTCCCTTCCAACCCTGAGATTCTATGATTCTATGAAAGTCCCATGGATAGAGAGCACTCAGAAGACCAAAGTTCTAGTGATGTTACTCTGTCACTGACCTGTTGTGTGCCCTTGAAGAAGTCATTTTGCCTGTTTCCCCTCCTACACTTTGTTTGGTCTTGTTGATTTAGGGCAGTGATACTCAGACCTCAGTGGTTCAGAAGCCAAATCAGTGATCAGCAATATGCAAAAGAGCCACAGTAGTGTAAATTCATTGTTTCATTTGTCTGGGGGGGAGGGAGGATGATGCTTTCCCCCATCTATCTGAGGGGAGAGTGAGCACTGGCCTGCCACATTGGGCCACCCTCTAAATGGACCTTTGGACCCTCCAGACCCCTTGGAGTGTGACTCTCTAGTAGGGGCAAAGGGCAGTAGTAGCAATGGACCAGGGAGGGAGCCATGGGATTTGGAAAGGATTTTGCAGAGAAAGGAGAGACTCTTCTTTTCCCTCATGAAATGTGCCAGCCATTAGCTGCACAGTTTGAAAGTAATTATTTAATTGATTCCGTTAATACTGTTTATTGCCCTGAAACCCTTATTAGTTAACCTCTATTTTCAGTTGCCTTGATCCTATGAAATTCTGAGTGCCTCAGCATCCCCTGAATTCAATTAGTGCTTCACAGACGTGGGACTAACTTCTTCCTGTTGATTGTAATGTGAGCTGGATTGGACTGTACACAAGGGCAAAACTACACTGAGTACTTTTTGTAGATTAAGTGAAGTGATGCTTTCATGTTTTCCTGTTCTCTTCTTAAATTATAACCCATTAAATACATATCGAACCACGAGGAGTAATCCATGACTTCCTCTAAGTGCCCCTATCTTAAACATGTGAATTAAAACATTTGTGTTTTTTTAACCATTTCTGGACCAAGAACAGCTTCCCCAACCCCCCAGTGTCTCCTACCATTGTAGACCATTGCAAAATTAAAACCCCAATAGGGATAGAATTGTTCTAGTCTTCAGAGCAATTTTTAAATAGCATTACATCGGGCTTGTCTTCACTGTGAAGTCAACTCAAGATATGTCTCAAGCGTTGCCCCTAACTTGAGTTTTGTTCACACACAAAACCCTTTAACTCAATTGTGGTGGTGTTTTTAACCTCAATTTAGGCTAGCTACATTCAGATGCCCCTGGTCCTGTAATGCCTTGCCACAATTCCCTCTCTCCTCCCACATGTGCCCAGAAAGGACAGGCAAGTTCTTCCCCAAGTCACTGGGAAAGAAAGAATTGATAGAGCAACTCAACTTACTGTCAGAATGGCCATTCTTATGTTTCATTTGTCTTATGTTCTGATTGGTCTTAAAATGTAACTGTAAATGGGGAATTGTCATCAAGTGGGTGCAGTTCCAGTGGAGTCTGCACGGAACAGTTCTTGGCCCAGTGCTATTTAACATTTTTTTTTATCAATGACCTGGAAGGAAATATAAAATTATTGCTGATAAAGTATGCAGATGAAACAAAAATTGTGGGTGTGGGCAATAATGAAGAGCTCAGGTCACTGATACAGAGCAACCTGGGTTGCTCAGTAAACTGGGTGCAAGCAAACAAAATGTGTTTTAATATGGCTAAATGTAAATGTATACATGTAGGAACAAAGCGTATAGGCCATACTTGCAGGTTGGGGGAATCTATCCTGGGAAGCAGTGACTCTGAAAAAAGATTCGGGGGAGCAGTGTTGAACATGAACTCCTACGGTGATGTTGTGGCCAAAAGAGCTAATGTGATAATTGGATGCATAAACAGGGGAATCTTGAGTAGGAGTAGAGAGGTTATTTTGCCTCTGTATTTGGCACTCCTACGAATATTTGTGGAACACTGTGTCCAGTTCTGGTGCCCACAATTCAAGAAGGATGTTGATAAATTGGAGAGGGTTCAGAGACGATCCATGAGACTAATTAAAGGATTAGAAAACATGCTTTACAGTGATAGACTCTAAGAACTCAATTGATATAGCTTAACAAAGGGAAGGCTAAGAAGTCATTTGATGAGTTTATAAGTATCTAGATGAGGAACAAATATTTAATAATGGGCTATTCAATCTGGCAGAGAAAAGTATAACATGATCCAGGAGCTGGAAGTTGAAGCTAAACAAATTCAGACTCGAAATAAGGCAAAAGTTTTGACAGTGAGGGCAATTAACCACTGGAATAATTTACTAATGGTTGTGGTGGATTCTCCATCACTGATAATTTTTAAATCAAGATTGGATGTTTTTCTAAAGATCTGCTTTAGAAATTATTTTGGGAAAGTTCTATGGCCTGTGTTATACAGGAGGTCAAACTAGATTATCACAATGGTCCCATCCGGCCTTGGAAGCTATGACTCCATCCCCTGAATTTATGGCAGCCTATGCTATTTTTGGCACTTTTTTCTTCTGGGGTGCAGTACTACTAGGGTGACCAGATGTCCTGATTTTATAGGGACAGTCCTGATTTTTGAGTCTTTTTCTTATATAGGCTCCTATTATCTCCCACCCCCGTCCTGATTTTTCACACTTGCTGTCTGGTCACCCTAAGTATTACTGCCCCCAAATGCTCAAAGATCTTGAGCCAGGACTCCAAAAAATTGTGAGATTTTAAAGAAAATATTAAATTATGGATTCTTATTTGCCTTCTGAATTCTGAGCCTTTAGGATGTACTCAGGTCATGTTTCTAAGCTTTTCCCTGCAAACATTAGGTCTAGAAGCTTTCTTTTTTTAAGAAATGAAAGCCAAGAGACTCCCCCGATAACTTGAATATTTTGCATGCAGACATTTAGCCTCCCATTCCAAAATGTCCCTTGGCACTTTCACAAGAGTTTGGGTACTAATTCTGGTGTATTGGCCAAATTCCAGTTGGAAAAATTCCCGATTCAACTGGACATGGCATGTCTCTTCACTTCCTCTCCTGAACTCTCTGAGCTAAGAGGTGAAAACTTTATCTGTGGTGTTAAAAAGTTGTTGCATTGTACCTTAGAAATGGTTACACAGTGGTGATGGTCAAAGTGACTCCTAGTAATATAAGTTCCAGTGGTTTGGGATCCTTCCAGATGAAAGGTACTATAAACAACTCTCTCACACACTGGCAGCCCTTTACTGCAGTGCCCATCCTATTACTTTCCTCACCCACACATAAGTATTTTCAGGGAGAAGCTGTCCAAGTTTCTGCGACAGAGAACGGTACCTCTCTAAAGAACATTTGGTTACTTGGGGGCGGTATGTATTTGAAACTCGCTGAAGCAACAGAGGTCAGGGAATAAAAATACTTCAGTTACTTTCCCAGACACCACCTCATCATGGATAAACAGGGACAAATCCTCTCCCACATAGACTTCATGCCTACTCCAAAGAAAACTCAGGGCAATTATTAATCTTGCTCCCATGGAGAGGACAAAATTTATTTAGCATTTTTGCTCAGATAACATGTTGAGCGTATGGTTTACAACCTTAATTTCTCCCCTCCATGTTGTAGCTGTATTGCACTGCTGGGCTGCCTCTAAACCAGACTGTATCTCCCAAGAAAAAGGGTAGTGAATAACTAGGGTGGAGACTCAGCATGCTTCTTCATTTTGAAGTAATTAATAACAAAGCTGTGAATAGCCACATGCTTCTGATAGACTGAGTCAAGACTGTAACAGCTCAAAGTGTTATTCTGAGTTGGTGGCTTCCTGTGGATGCACTGATCTGTAGTCTTAGCATGATGCACATGTCTGCAGTCACAGGAGATGGGCCTTTAATTAGCATTGAAGCTCTGACAAAATGAAGGCCGAGGCTTCAGTCCCTGAACCTGGAGCAGAGATTAGTTCTGTGTTGTGTGGAATGTTCTTTGGCTCTTTCTTGTACAGTAGCTGTTGTGCTGCAAGGAAACAAAAGCACTGAGAAAGAGAGAGGTTACAGAATTAGGGTGAAGACAATACAGCAATATCTTCTTAAGCCTACAAACTGCAACCGGGGCCAGGATCAGGGCTGTTTTAAGATTGTTAGGCACCCAAGGTTTGAAATTATGTCTGTAGGAGTTTTATACCTTCAGAAATCAAGTGAGGGTCCTGCAGGGATCAATTCTGGCTCCGGTTCTGTTCAATATCTTCATCAATGATTTAGATAATGGCATAGAGAGTACACTTACAAAGTTTACAGACGATATCAAGATGGGTGGTGTTGCCATTGCTTTGGAGGATAGGATTAACATTCAAAATGATCTGGACAAATGGGAGAAATGGTCTGAAGTAAATAGGATGAAATTTAATAAGGACAAATGCAAAATACTTAGGAAGGAACAATCATTTGCACACATACAAAATGGGAAATGACTGCCTAGGAAGGAGTACTGCAGAAAGGGATTTGGGGGTCATAGTGGATCACAAGCTAAAGAGTTGTCAACAGTGTAACATTGTTGCAAAAAATAAAACATCACTGTAGGATGTATTAGCAGGAGTGTTGTAAGCAAGTCACGAAAAGTAATTCTTCTGCTCTACTCTGCTCTGATTAGGCCCCAGTTGGAGAATTGTGTCCAGTTCTGGGTGCCACATTTCAGGAAAGATGTGGACAAACTGGAGAAAGTCCGGAGAAGAGCAACAAAAATGAATAAAGGTCTAGAAAACATGACCTATGAGGGGAGATTGAAAAAACTGGGTTTGTTGAGGCTGGAGAAGATAAGGCTGAGAGGGGACATGATAACAGTTTTCAAGTACATAAAAGGTTGTTGCAAGAAGGAGGGAGAAAAATTGTTCTTGTTAACCTCTGAGGATAGGACAAGAAGCAATGGGCTTAAATTGCAGCAAGGGCGGTTTAGGTTAGACCTTAGGAAAAACTCCCTAACGGTCAGGGTGACTATGAATTGGAATAAATTGCCTACGGAGGTTGTGGAATCTCCGTCATTGGAGATTTTTAAGAGCAAGTTAGACACCTGTTAGGGATGGTCTAGAAGATAATACTTAGTCCTGCCATGAGTGCGGGGGACTGGACTAGAAGACCTCTTGAGGTCCCTTCCAGTCCTACAATTCTATGAAATAGCAAAATTCCCAGCTTCTGGATGAGAGACACAGCACTGGCTTCTAACCAATGTATGAAGCCTGTACAGTAACATTCGTGATACTAACATATTATCCCTTGTTTACAAGCAGACAGCTATAAAAATATTCCGAATCATTTGAAAGCAAAACAAAACCAACCAACAAAAACACCCTCTTTAAAACATTCTACAATAGTTTTTCTTAAAGTGTGTGATATGTACAGAATATATTATAGTGTAGGGTAGTATAAACTTAATTAGTACTCGTTTAGAGGTGAGCTGTATAACTCACTTGTGGCCATCCCCCAACTCTCTCTCGCTCTCTCTCTCTCTCACACACACACACAATTTGTTGATATAAATTGTCTATTGAGAATCATCAAATTATAATTACCCAAAAGGCAAAGGTCCAATCAAATTCAAGGTTTATTTTAAATCTAGGAAAAAAATACATTTTGAATAACCTATGCCATGACCTCTGAAACCTAATTGTCTAGTCAGTAGTAATTATCCATAGCCGATTAAATTAACAGACTGTTAGGTAGTAATGTTTTGTATCTCTGAAGAAGTATAGGGATTAAACAGACATTGTCCAAATACCAAGAGACCAGCCTGCACTGTAATGACTCCAGATGTAAAGCATACAATCCCAAGTAAACTGAGCATTCCTTCCATCCCCTTTCCTCCCTTCATGCACTCTCTAGAATTATGAATGCATGTCACATGCCTGTGATTCCTCACAGCTGATTTATCTAATTGGATGCAAATGATGTCTGAATACCAGTATTTGGTCTGTTTGCACACACTCAGTTTTTCAGACATTTGTTATTGTAAACAACCTCGTGATTAGGTCCTGTTATGTGACCGTTTTCATAAGCTAACCCCACACCTGCTTACCCCAGTGGCAAAAGAGACATTTCATATTAATATGGCATTACATTTTATTTTAAATCTTAATGTTGAGAAAAACCTCTTCTCCTCAAAAACCATGCAGACTTCTTGTTCTAGGAGAAATGCATCTGGTCTAATTCAGAGAGTCTATCATGAACAAAGGCGTGAGACGCCACACACATCACCCAGTTCTGCAGATTGCCTTCCTCTTCTACATCAATAAGCTGAAGTCACACTGCTCAACTCCTACTTATAATAAATCATGAAGACATGGCTGAATGTTAAAAATGGAGATGGGCCAGAGTTATGGGGCCAATATGCGTGAGGCAAGTGGGATTCTGAATTGGTGTAACTGGCATTTTTTTCTGTGCCTTAAATATATATGTCACAACAACTTAACAATGTTTCCATCAGTTGCCCTAACTACTGCACCTGTGGGGGGGACTACCTACAGTGACAAAAAAACCCATTCTGTAGGACGTGTCTACACTATGGGCGTACAGCGAGCACCTTGCTATAGCACTATCGTTGTGCTGCTATAGCACCCATAGTGTAGACATGGCCCTAGACTTATTTACCCTTGCTTATATTCACATCCCCCTTCCAATGTGCAATGTACACTCCCCTTTACACTTTGTCTATGCTGAGGCCTATTTTTTAAAAAATAACATCTGTAAAAACCACATCTAGACAAGAGCTATTGCAGGCATATGTATGGGTATACCAGCAAAAAATTCATGTTGCCAGGATAGCTTATTTCATTCAGGGAATTGGTTTCAGCTCTACCAGCTAAAGAACTCTTGGACCAGTATAAGCCACATCTCCGCATAGCTGCATTGGCATATGCTTTCTAGTCTGGATGAGGCCTGAGTATAAGGTGGCAGAAGAGAGGAGGATAACAAGAAAAATAAGGTATAAGAATGCACTAGTTAAAGCAGTGTGCCACCTGGCACCTAGATTTGTAATACTCTATTTGTAGACTCTATTATTCAACACTAAATGGTTGTAAGTATGATTAAAAGGCACTGATTCTCCTGCCACATGAACTGTTTTTACATCATGGTAATTTCATTGACTTCAATAGAGCTACTCCTTATTTATAGTGGTGTAAGTGATAGACTCTTTGGACACAAGTGTCCTAAGTGAATGTAATTGTAAGGGAGCCTGAGTTCCACTACCTTACATATCACCTCTAAATTTGGCCTGTGGAGTTTAGATGTAGAAGCTGGGAAATCTTAGGATCTGGTCTTGGCTATCGTTTTTTAAAGAAACAAATCTAGGTAAAGAAAAGTTTTCATTGTTGATGTGATAAAGCATCATTTGGTATTTGATTCAGCTATAAATACAGACAAGCTGAGTTGAATTAATTGAAGTGTGATGTATGTATAAGAATGAATTTTGAATAATTTCATACATAATGTATGATGATGCATGTCACTTAGAGCCATGGCATGCTAATATTAAATGGTCTGTCATGTAGAATGTTGACCATCATGACAGAGTCTGCATTCTGATAAGCCAATCCTGTATGACTTATTGAGATCCCTGCATTTATATCTGGCTGTTTACTATAATTTATTATTATTTGGAAGGTGGAAGCACATAGAGGCCACAGCTAGGAATGAAGGATTGAGTGTCCTTGGCACTCTATATACATAGGCTAGATCCTCAGAAGTCAATGGAGCTACACTGCTTTACACCAGCTGAGGATCCTAGAAGAGAGAGAACGTAGTCCCTTGGTGAAGCGGTGATAAGATATGCAGACTTAATCGGTGGTGGTGGTGGTGAAGATTGTCTGACTGCTAATGAGTCTAGACCTCATTGATCAAATCTCTTCCCACTTTTTTCCTGCAAACAGTGATTCTTTATATTTATGAATAAGTGCTAAAATATTAATGATGTTACAAACTGCACAATGGAGCTGCTTTACACTGGTAACTGGACCCAGAACAATACAACATACCTTTTTATTTTGGGGGGGGGGGGCGCGGAGGTGCTATTCACTGGATCAATGACTAGCTCACCAGACAAACTTTTTGTTTGCTAGTAATTACATACAATTACTAATAGCAGGGTCTGTACTAGATGCCTAGTGAAAAATGTATGCTATTTTTTTAGTCTAAGTAAATAGTGTATTAATCTGTTAGCATAACAGCTACAAACTCTCTCAACTGCTAACTTTTTTATTTTAAAATTATTACATATATAGAACTTTTTAAAAAATATGGAACATTTTAAAACAAACTGCATACTTAAAGTACTAGAAGATAAATTTTAAACAGGGCGGCGTAACGTCTCTGAAAGAGAGGACTGAATGCATAGTTAAGAGTTGCAATAGGCAGCTGTGGTTTTCTTCATCAGAAATCCAATTTACTTGAATAGGACTCCTATTTGGCACAACCAGACTTCAGAAAAATGCTACACTCAATTTTACATTGATTTCAAAGTAGTCTTGGTCTCCTCTGGTCGCTTGTATTAGTGTCCAATTTTTTATTAACTGTTATATACTACATTACATAACTGTGATAGGACAATGTGTTTTATAGTTGAACACACACTTACTACTTTCCTTTGTTTAACCCAAAGATATATGGGGAGAGCAACTCGTGTGTGTGTGTGTTTTAAAGGAGTTGCATTTGGCTAGCTAACGGTGGTTTTTATTGTCACCTTTTTAATACAGAAGTCTACAGCATATACACAGAACTTGACTTTGTTCATAATAGCTACCAACCAAGAAGTACACTCAACTGCTCCCTGGTGTCTATTTGTGAACAAACAATTTATCATCGTTGTTTATTTCTGATTAACGACAGCTGCAGGTTTCTGGCACAACTTCAAGGTTTCTACATAGACATGTAGAAAAGCCCAAGTGTAAATCTGACAAAATCTAGCGTCTGGTTCAAGAAGAAAGAGAACCGTTTATTTGATACATATCAGCAACCATACTTTTGTAAATCATGGCTCATATACATTTACGTAACTGGACTGGAGTTTAAACAAAGTAATGAGAAATTAAATGTGTGAGTTTGAATGTTGGAGTTTAGTGTGTAGCTTTAGAAACCTCAGAGTCATTATGAAATCAGATGTTACATAACTGCATACATGGCAACAAATCCATTCATGTTACCAGGCCTGCCTTGATCCTGCAAGTGACTGGAGAGACCAGAGATTGTTTTGGGGCAGGGGCTTTTTGTTCTGTGTTTGTACAGCACCTAGCACAGTGGGGTCCTGGGTCTCCTACATTCTACCACAGTACAACTAACTAACTAAATAAATAACGAATGAGATAAATGTAGCTGACTCATCTGTAGTACATTTGAGAACACAGCAGAGATAGGCCTATTTTTTCCCCCTTTGACTTATTTTGGTTCATAAACACGAACCACATTTTTATGACATCTTGGTCTCTTTTTCAGATGATTGTTAAACATTTAAAAACTTACCAAATCACTTATGGCCCATACAGGAGCAATATAGAATATGCTGTACTTTGATACTTTTTTGGTCACTTTTCTTAGCGCTCGTCTACACTTGAAATGCTACAGCTGCATTGCAGTAGCACTTCATTGTAGACACTACCTACGCCAGTGGAAGGGGTTCTCTTGTCGGCATAAGTAATCCACCTCCCTGAGTGGCAATCCATCGACCTACCAGTGTCTACATGGGGACTTAGATTGGCTTATCTCTGTTGCTCAGAGGTGTGGATTTTTCACACCCCTGAGTGACATAGGGAAGCTGACCAAATTTTCTAGTGCAGACCAGGCCTTAGCAGTAAAAGCAGCTTCCTCTTCCCATCCCTGATCCGCCCTTTCCCCCCGCCACTGCCCACTGCTCACACTTCTCTGCCTCTTTGCCCCCTGAGAGGCAGAGAAGTGCAGGGGAGGGAGGCAGACACAGGCGGTGGATGGGGGGCACCTCAGGGGCAGAGAGAGGCACAAGTGGCAGGGGAGGGGGCAGAGAGGTATGGGCAGCAGGCAGAGGGGGCCTTTGGGATGCAGAGGTGTGAGCAGAGGGGGCCTGGGGGTGCAGAGGTGCAAGTGATGGGCAGGGAGGGCCTCGGGGGAAGGGATGAAGAGGTATGAGAAGTGGGCAGGAGGGCCTTGGGGGAGGGGAGCTGAACAGGACTGGGGCTTGGGGTGAAATGGAGGTGAAGCATGGGGGGAGCTGGCCAAGTGGGGGTGGTACGGTCTGGGAACCAGTGGCCCCTCCCACTCATAGGGAGCTCTGGCGCTCAGACACAGCCTCCCCAAATGCGAGAGTCATGTGTCACCCATGCACTAACCCTTGAACTAACCCCCCCACCACTTTATTTAGATTTAGCAATATTGTGCCTCAGATACATGGTTAAGCAGTTCTGATTCCATATCCTACCTTCTGTGTATGATCACAAAAACTATCCCAAACTCTTGAGTTTCACAATGCACATTTCAAACTATGATCTATGGGTCTTCATTCTGTGCTTACTGAGGTTGCTAAACTTCACTGTGAATTAAGAGGAAGACTTTCAACAAAAAAAAAGGGAAAAAAATTAACAAAATAAGACAAGCATCATAAACAAAATGTGTGATAGTGTGGAGTAGTGCTTTCTTTGATGCCTGCTTAGGAAAGGTTTCATCACATGGTATTAACATGGACATCCCAGCTTCATTCCAATCCTGACTAGCACTTGGTGGAAAGCAGTTTTCCTACCTCAAATAGTTTTCCCATCTTGACTTGGGTCAAAAATGTGAAATCTCAACATTTTTCTGGTGCCAAAACACCAACATTTTGTTGGTTCAGGTCAATCAAAAGGTTTAGTTTAAAAAAAAATTGAACTGCTTTGATTTTGACCTTATTAGCTTTTATTTTTTGTGTAATTAGCTTAAATTTCTAAATGAGAAGTTGTTTTGAATCATAATTTTATGTCAAAACAAAAGTATTTTGACTATTTCACAAACTCCCCCTCCCCGCAACCTTTTTTTTTTTTTTTTTTTTGAGTCCGGCGATCCTGCAGCTGATTTGCAAACAGTTTCCGTTTTGACAAATCACCATTTTTTCCAATGGGAAAAAAAAATCAGTTCTCTTCACTCCCAGCCTGATGCCCTATTCACTGGACCATACGGTCTTCTGCTGGGAGCAATCAGAAGACTACTTAGGCAATTGAATGGGTGACAGAAGCCTCCAGATGGTTGTTGAATTCTGTGGCACATCCCATCCCTCAGTTTATCATCACTAATATTGATGTTATTGATACTGATCACTAATATTATGTTACAATATCTAACATTTAGGTGAACAACAAATGACAAAACATGTACCAGTGTTTTGAGTAAGTTACCATAGCTTCAAGATATGAGCAAACTTCATTCAATTTTGCTACAGGGAATG
Organism: Mauremys reevesii; assembly: GCF_016161935.1. Classification (NCBI taxonomy): domain Eukaryota; kingdom Metazoa; phylum Chordata; order Testudines; family Geoemydidae; genus Mauremys; species Mauremys reevesii. Next base: position 98,018,025 of record NC_052625.1, read on the forward strand.
GCTGTGAACATTTCTGTAACTGTTCAAGCTCAAGTCAAGCTGGTTGTTGCAATGTGAAATGCAAGGTCAAGAGGTGAACACACTGCAAAACTTGAGCTTAGTATTTATGTGTATGAACAAATGGCTATTTGGAATGGTTCCATTTAAAGCACACTAAATAAGGCATAGCTGTTACAATGGAGAGTTTTTCTTTCCAGCTGGTAATGTGGTAATTTTCACAGAAATTAAGAGTTGAAAAAGCCTTCATGGGGCCATATTTTCATGTGTAATCACACACATACATTTGTATGCACCTAATGTAAATGCTCAGATCTGATCCCATAGGTTCATTTGTCCACCCCACAGCGCAGAAATAGTCTTACTGTATTTACCTGCATCTTATTTAAAAAAGACAAGTAATTGGCTTCCTACTGCTTGTCTTCCAATATTGGTAAAAGCTCAAGGATCAGATGGATAATGCAAGGAACATACATGAAATATGCAAGTTCCCTTAATTAGATATGATCCCGGCATGTTCTTTGCATTAATCCTGGAAATGTTGGAAGGAGCCTCTTGTCTGATTTAAGAAAATCCTTTCTTGGATACAGAAAGCAAGAAAAAAAGCAGAAGTGCTACAGGACTTGGTGATGACAATTCAATAGGTGTGCCACTCTTTTTTTTCCAGATCAGTACTGCACTATTACTCCAGACTGGTGATAGGCTGCATGGTGTTGCTGAGAGTACTATCTTTTGAATGAAATGTCAAACCAAGGTCACCTGTTGTTTTAAAGAGCCCATGGCACTTTCCAAGAGATTAGGGGATGGTGAGCTGGGTGTCCTCACCTAATTCCAATTCAGGTAATTACAGTCTACCTACTGAAATCCCCACTGCAGTTTAAAATCACACAAGATTCTTTTTCATTTCCTCTTCCAAACTGGTCTGTAGTATTGCTAAGTACGGTTAAACAGTAGCTGTATTTCAGTACACAGGTGGCTGAATTTCAGTAGAGGAAGTAACACAAGTAATGCATTTTGGGAACTGTGGAGATGAGAGAATTGCCTGAATATAAGATGAGTCACTCTCTCCTGCCCACTAATAATTTGTTGTACTTTTGTTAATTCCTTTCAGTTTGTCAGTAACTTTCCAGCACTGACCCATTCAGAACTGGCTGCTATATCCAGGTGTAATCTTGCTAGGACAATACAGAGAAATCTGAGACACTTCTCTATAAATTGTCAAAAATTTGGTGGTAAAATCACATTGCAAGCTCATATCTAATTTGTTGTTCACTATCAGGTAGAACTTTCCAAATATATTTCTCCTGTTGAATTGTGAGATTTAAATCTAATTTTATCAATCCCTGTCCATATTTCTAACCTCTTTATCTCCTTTTATACTTCTTTCCTTCTGACAGTCTTCATCACCTCCCAATTTAGCATCATCTGTGAATTTAATTAGCATGCTTTCCCCTACCCCACTCATTAATAAAAGCAAGCCTAACACCAATCTCTGAAGCTCCCTCAAGATTTATACTTCCTCAATTCAATACATCATCATTGATCAATGCACTTTAATTAAAAGTCATTGATTCAGTAGGTGCTCATATCCACTTGAAGTTTTTCTAATAAGATTTGGTGAGGCACTAAGTCAAATGCTTTTCTGAAATAAAGATGTATCTACTGCATTCTTTTAATCCACTGGAGGTATCATTCAGTCCCCAAAGGGCTCAGATTTGTCTAGAAAAACTTGTTCTTATAAAGCCATCCTATTTTTTATCCAGTTTTATTATCCTCTAAGAACTTTAAATTATGTTAACAAATTCCTTTAGAGTATCATCCATTGTTTTACAGGGACTGAATAGTTTCCAGTTTTCAATTTATTTACTTTTCATTAACAAGAAATGTAGGTGAAAAGCTGCTATTAGACTTAGGAACTGTGACTGTTTGAATCAAAGTTTAAAGTAGATCAATTTATGAAGGAGAGTTCACCACTTCTGGTGGCTGCATGTTGTCATGGTTTTTATAAAAAATTAATTACTGTTCCATAAATAATGAAAATTAACTGCATGCTATATACCAGTGGTCCCCAAACTATGGGGCATGCCCCCTAGGGGGTCTTGGAGAAACATTTTGGGGGGGCCTGGGCCTGCCCCCATGGGAGGCAGTGAGGGAGCGCCACCCAGCCCCGCTCTGCTCCGGCTCCAGCCCCGCTCTGAGTTACAGCCCTAGCCTTGGACCCTAGCTCCTGGCTTGGCCATGGTGCCACACCTGGCCCCAGCTGCTGGCCCGACCACAGTCCCACTGCTGGCCCCCCTCCCCAGCCTTGGCCCCCAACCACAGCTCCACTCTTGGCCTGGGCTCCAGAGACACCCCCAGTTGCAGCCCTGACCTCAGCCCATGGCTCCCTGCCCAGCCATGGCTCTTGTCCCAGCCTCGGACCCCTTACCCTATCCACACCCCTCTACTCCGGGAGCCTTGACTTTATGTTGCTTCTGCAGGTGATGTTACTAAAGCAGCATAAAGAGGCACTTATGTCAATGGTAGCCAAATTTAAGTGAAGACACTTCCACAGCTAGGTTGATGCAAGGCAGCTTACTTCTACGTCACCACCTAGCGTTGACCAGGTTTAAGTCACTGCTTGGAAAAGGGCTGTTTTGGCATCATACCTTGAGAAATACCAACATTTTGGTTTAAAGCACATTAAAAAAAATTTACGATATAAACTGAACTGTTTCAATAAATCCTATTGGTCTGGAGAATAACCACATATTATTTGTATTGTGGTAGTTTCCAGAGGTCTCACTTTGGAACCAGGCTCCTTTGTAGTACGTGCTGTACAAACATATAGTGAAGAAATAGTCCCTTCCCTAAAGAGCTTACATTGTGTTGTTGCACTGGCAATCTACCTCCAATGGCAATTACTAATACATTATCGGTTCATGTTAACAATATGGTTGGTGCTGCACTATGGAAAAACAGATGGTGACAATTTAGCTTCTTCAATTAATATTTCATTATTATAGAACCTCAGAAATGCAGGGATGGAAGGGACCTCAAGAGGCCATTTTGTACTTAGCCCTGTGCTGAGGCAGGAACACGTATACTTAGCTCAACCTTCCCCTCCTATAATTATAGACTCACGTCTTCTGAGTGGTGTATAAGGAATGGGTTTTACATGGGCTTTGGATAATTTTTCAGATGTTCTTTTCTTCACTAACACTTTGCTTTAGGAAGAAAAATATACAATTTCTACATTTCTTTTAAAGTCCATAAGGTTTGCCCCATAAGGTTTTGCACTCTCATGTTGTTAATCCCTTTCATTGTTCTGGCAGGTCCCAACTGTATTGCTGCTTACCAAAGTGGAACTTTGTCCAAACATTTCTCAAAGCTTGAGAATTAAAAAGTTTACTGGGTGAATAAATATTTGAGTTTTTACATGAAAACCACACACACGCACAAATACATATCTACTCACACACGGCTGTGTGTGTATAATACATTACACTCAAGTGTATTGGGCAGAGGAACACTATTATGACCACACTTGTAGAAATATTTTAGTTTGACTGATTTGTTACATAAACACTGAGGCCTCAAGCATTGTGTAATCACACTGCTCTGTTATAGCAGTCCCAGGCTCAGCCCTAAAGCCAAAGGCGCTTTCAGTGTTTCTAAGATCCCCTCAGTTGCGGATTCTAGTTCAGCCCCTAAAATTTAAACTCAGTTGAAATTTCTTTGGTTTAAGGACTGTCTTCCTTTGTGAAAAACTAAAAAGAGAGACAAATTGCCTGCAGCCCTAAGAAGTTAAAGTGCCACACAAGGTTGGACTTAAAATCCTTAGAGTTCAATGAAGTGGTGATGCTGGGGGAGTGAGGGAAAGTAAGAAATCCAGCCTCCCATTTCAAATCCACTTGCTCTCCTTGATTTTAGGGCTCAGTCTTTGAGCCCTATGCAGAGCTGTGCTTGATGCAGGACCTGAGCTGTCCATCACCTGTGCTCTCTGGCAAGTAAGAGGAATCTCTGGGCTTCTCTAACTTATGTGATTTGGTAATAGCCCTCAAGGGGACACTATGCCCTCCAAGGAGTGCTGAAGTGCAGCAGTGCTCCAGCTTCACCTCCCCCTCAGCTATGCTCCTGGCATACTCTTGATGCTGGACAAAATACTGTAGAGCTTTATGCCACTGGGGGAGCTCTCAGCTGCTCTGCATCCGGCACTGACTATGGGAGGCTGTGGGGCATTGGAAGGAGCAGTGGGGTGTGTCTCAAGAGCTTGGTGGTGTTTTGGCAGCTGACAGGGGTCAGGATCAAATGTGAGATGGGGTAAGAACTAGAGGATTTGGCAGGTGCAAGAAAGTTTGGATACAGCTGCTCATTGAAGTTTTTGGGAGAGGCAGGAAAAACTGGGAAAATTTCGCTGTGAGGAGGGGGTTGGGGAACTTGGATGTAGGGGAAGGGAGGTAAGTTCAGGTGCTTTGCAGAGAGTTACAAATAGAATCCTACAGGTGACCCCAACAATCCTGATCAGCTACAAGAGACATAAACCAGCCACACACAAAGAATTAACTCAGCTGCCTGCAAGTAGACAAAGACATGGCTGTTTTCCCTCCTCCTCCTCCCTTCCAAACTGAAAATGCTGCAGAGGGTGAAGCAAAGTTTATTGTTTGAACAGGCTATTGGAGATCACCCATTACAAAAGACTATAAAACTCACCTGGCCAGACACTCCTGAGGGCTTGGCTACACTTGCGAGTTAGACCGCATTAAAGCAGCCCCAGGCACCCTAGCTCACGACCTGTCCACACTGGCAAGGCACGTAGAGCGCTCTGTCTCCACAGCTAGAGCGCTCCTAGTACTCCACCTCGGCAAGAAGATTAACACTTGGTGTGCATTGGCTGAAATGCCCACTTCACTTCTGCTCCCTTCTGCCTCCTCCTCTGAGCATGCCCTGCCCCCGCTCCTCCCTTTCCCCCAGCACCTCGCTGAACAGCTGATCACTGGTGGGTGGGCGGTGATGTGGGGGAGGATCTGTTTGAAGGGGTCCATCAGTAGGTGGGAGGCACTTGGGGGGAGGAGCTGACCAGCAGGGTAGCTGAGCACCCAGTTTCCCCCCCCAACATAACGTGGAGTAAATTGAAAAGAGATACTCTGTTAGGGAAAATTTCTAAGCAGCATGTGTTTCCATGTTTCTGCCAACTCTATATCCAGTTACCTTCATTAGGATTTAGATTTAAATCTGAGATGCCCTGAATCACAGTGAATGCTTGTGTGCACCACTCTCTCCCAATACAACTTTGCTATTAGAGTGAACATTGGGAGGGGATTAGTTACTGCTCTGAATATGCAGTATCCAAGGGAGTGTTGTGACAATGGAATGCTTATTGGATTTATGGCCTATGCACTATTATCCTTGAATGTCGAGCAAAGCCTAAAAATTCACTTAAATTAAGTTATGCTAAGGAAAGCCCAGTGCATGCTGGGAACTTTGCTATGAGAACTGGGCTTTGTATAGATGTTCTGAGATTGTGTTCAAGGCACTTTATGAATATTGTTTGGGTTAAACAGACTATTGAACTCTAGTAAGGATTACTCTGGACAGGCTGGGTACTTTTCTGGGGACAGAAATGCAGGAAGGAGACTTCATTTTCTCTATTTGTTTTGTGTCCTCCCATTTCTTGGCTTCTCTTTGTTTTCTGCTCTAGTTAGGGCCCAGGAAGTGCAGTGTCTACAGTGCCTGGTATTTCTTGGGCTTAAACACTATACCCTAAATAATCCCGGATTTGAATTTTGTTTGCACAATTGATGCTGCCTCATGTGGTTGCAGCTATGAGAAGGAAGGAGGAAACTTAGTCCAGGAACTGACTTCTCACCTGTGATACAGCCTTCCAACTTGACTGACGTACTAGTGACACCGCCTGCCCAAGGAAAGAATCACAAAACTGGCACCACTCACTCCATTACCTATTTCCTTTCCTGCTTTCCTTTCCCTGTCTCCTACTGGTCTCTCTTTTTTAATCTGTGATTGGTTGGAGAAAAGCACTTGACAAAGCTAGCAGGTTTATGAGTGAACTGTTTATCTTTCCTGTCAGAAATGGTCTAGTTATTACGGAGTCCTGCCTTGAGTGCAGGGGACTGGACTAGATGACCTACTGAGGCCAGGGCCACCTGGAGGGAAGAGAGGGGATAAGTGGGGCAATTTGCCCCAGGCCCCGCAAGGGTCCTGCAAGCCCTGGCCGAGAATCCCTTCCCTGGCTAGAGGCGCCTTTTTAATTTTTATTCACCTGGTGGAGGTCTTCGTCTTTGGCGGTGGGCCCTTCACTCACTCCGGGTCTTTGGCGGCACTTCAGCAGCGGGTCCTTCAATGCTGCCGAAGACACAGAGCAAGTGAAGGACCCGCCACCACCGACTCGGAGCGCCGCCTGGTGAGTACAAGTGCCGCAGTGGGTGGCACCTTTTTTATGTCTGCTCCCACGCTTTGCCCCAGGCCCCCTGAATCTTCTGGGTGGCCCTGCTGAGATCCCTTTCATTCCTACATTTCACTGATTGTTCCAATTAACATTGCCATTGTAACCCTTCTGCAAGTCAGAGTTGGCAGCAACAAGGGCTGGGTTCAGTATCTAGAGCAGGGATAGGCAACCTATGGCACGGGTGCCAAAGGTGGCACGGGAGCTGATTTTCAGTGGCACTCACACTGCCCAGGTCCTGGCCACCAGTCCGGGGGCTCTGCATTTTAATTTTAAATAAAAATTCTTAAACATTTTAAAAACCTTATTTACTTTACATACAACAATAGTTTAGTTATATTTTATAGACTTTTAGAAAGAGACCTTCTAAAAACATAAAAATGTATTACCGGCCCCCAAACCTTAAATTAGAGTGAATAAATGAAGACTTGGCACACCACTTCTGAAAGGTTGCCGACCCCTGATCTAAGGGTTCCTTTTCAACAATACAACATAAAACCGTCTCGAGCCTCAACCCAGTGACCTGGGACAATTACACACCACCCCCTGGGTGTCTCTAAGAGGCGATACTACTTCTCTCACAAGCACAGAGTCTGAGTGTAGCAAAAACTTTCAATAAAAGGAGGGAAGTAACTTGGCATTATTTGGGGGAAACATGCAAGCAGGGTTCACAAACAAACCATGAGCAAATGACCCACCTCTAAATAAGTTGGGCAGAGTCCTTTTCCACTCAGATCCAGCAACCCAAAAGCCCCTTTCACGTGCCCATCCCTTCTCTGCTCCCCATTCAGAGTTGCTGTCCTTGGCCCGTGCAGCCCCAGAGTTCAGAGGTGCATCTGCAGAGTTCACCTCCCACCCTGGGTGGAGGTGGGGTAAGGAGGCACCTTACTTGCTCTGCAACTTGGGCACTCACTCGCCACCCTGCTGGCTGCTTGCCAGGCCTTTCCGCCAGCCACCCTGCTGGCCACTCACCACACCTCTCCACCAACCACCTTGCTGGCCTCTCACCAAAATGTCTCCAGGGCCCATCATTTAACACAGCTCTCAGTGATGTCAGCTGTTAGTGGGCCTCACTGCTGGTGCGCACACTGGGCAGTCTCTTGCATCAGAGACACTGTCCCAAAGCAGGTCATACTTAGACCTAGGTATCAGTGATTTCAGCTCTGCTGCATGTAACAAGACTCTCAGTTGAGTCTAAATTAGCTCTGTTATTACACACTGGAGAGACAGAAAGGGTCAAATGGTGTCTGGGACCCTTCAATAGGGCCCACATCACTGGGCACAAAAACCTGTCCCCATCCTCTCTCTACTCACTTGGCTTTGGAACCCATGTCCCTTGCCTAGTGAGTGCCAGTTCTCGTGTCCTTGAGTCATGCTGCCCTTGCTTTCCTTTATTACATCTGCCCCAAAACCAAGGAGACTGGGGATCCCACACTAGCCAAAAGTGACCATTTGGACAATCAATCCCATTATGCTGAGCACCTAGGCAGGGTGGGTGTGCCCATGCAAATAAGATTAGCTAATGAAGTCGTCTTCCACAGCTCATCATTAGATGTAAGGGAGTGCTCATTCAGACTCTGCTTATCATCATCATCATCATCATCAAGAAAAAGGGTCAGGAAAGGAAAAGCTGGTTTTGCAACTTGGTTGCATCCCTGACCACTTGGCTAATAGCCATTGAGGGACTTACCCTCCCAGAACTTATCTAATTCTTTTTGGAACCCAGTTATACTTTTGGTCTTCCCAGCATCCCCTCTGGCAATGAGTTCCACAGGTTGTCAGGGGATTAAAAAACTTCTGCAAATTGTTCATTGGTATCCATAAGGAGGTATATACTTTATTTTTTTTTCAAATGTACACACCACTGAGAGTTTTGGATTTTAAAATACAAAAAAAAGGACAACAAAACTTACATGTAGCTTGAACATATTTCTGTGCTGTCAGGTTTTTACTCCAGCGGTAGCAAATACTAAGTTTTAACTGAGTACAAAAAAAGCAGATTTATAAATGATAATACAAAAGTTGCCATGTGGCTCCTAACATCAAAAATAAGAAGCAAAGAAAAATGGTTCACGTCTTTTTGTAAAGTTGTGATTATGGAACATATCTTAAAACTGGTCTGGGGTTACAGCCAAGAACAGGGAGTCAGGTCACCTGGATTCTATTTCTAGCTCTGCAGCAGACTCACTGTGACCAAGCACATCACATTGCTTCTTTGTGCCTCATATTGCAAACCAGTAACCGGGGAGTACTACTGGCTACCCGCTTTTGCAAACTCCTTCGAAATCTTCCAAAAAAGATTCTATAAAAGTATGTCATTGCTTGATTTCCTCTCTCCACCCAGGATATTTTTCTGGATTTATCTCTTGAGACTGCTGCAGCTTTTATAAAGAGCTGCAGACTTCACAAATGTTGCTATATACTATGCAATGTGAAAGGATTCCAAACCTTTTATAGCAATATGTTCATGACCACTCATACCTCAGCGTGAAGTGTGTTTTAAAAGCTTTTTACATTCCACAATACTTTGCAATTTGCAAGCATAGTACACAGGTCACTTGTAATATTTCGTAACAATTAGATTCTCTACAATGAGCAATATTCACTGCCTTCTCTTCTGTAACTTCAATCCTTTCTCTTACATTTCCTCCCCAACCACAATCTGTTAGCATCTGTGCTAACCTCGTGTGGTTTGAAAAGTCCTCAGGCGAGGGACTTTATCTTCCTATACGTCCATAAAGCACCAGTAACACCTACAGCACTATATAACTAATGATACTCATGATAATTTTTTCCACTTTAAAGAATAAATAACCTAGAAGGCATTCAAAATAAAGCAAACGAAAGGAAAAACAACACACTGAGGGCAGGATTTTCAGAAGAGCTCAGTGATGGCTTAAGTCTGCTCCCACTCAATGGTAAAACTCCCACTGATGTCAGTGGGACCAGAATGAGGGCAGTGCTGAGTGCTTTAGAACATCTCACCCTAAAACTTGAAAGGATAAATAGGTGAAGAAGCTGAAACTGGTTAGTTCAAAAGATTTTTGCAGATATTTGAGTAGGGAAAAGCAAACCTGGGAAATAATGAAAGGTGATTGAAACGGCTCAAAGATTTCTTGGTGATGAATACATCAGCACATTGTAGCATTAAAAAAAAATTCTCTACCCAGATGACTGTCAAGAAATCACACACACCTCATTAACTCCTGGCTATCTTCACTGGCTCTTGTGCTGCGGTAAGATAAATAAGTACCAGAAATATTGTTCAGGGAGGAAAGACAGTATGGTCTAAATTAAAAATATTTACCTGGAACACATGCTATGGGGACCCATGTGTATATAAAATGGGAGTTTGGGGAGTGGTTTGTTAAATCCTATCACTCTGAGAGCCTCATATTCCTCATGCAGCGTTCACTGGTCAACAGCAGTGGATGCTTCAAAACCAGGAGTGCTTCGAATCCACACTGCACTGAGGTCAGAACTGATTTAGCTATGGTAGAGCCACGTATAGAACATTTCTTTAGCAGTTTCTTTAGGCAGTGTGGAGCAGAATGTTTTTCTGACAACCACTCTAGGAAACCCCTCAAGTGTAGATTTATATTTTTCGCCCAGGTGGTGTTCAAGCCTGTCTACACGACAAATACAAATGAGTCGTGGGATTAGACTACAATATAGGTATAAATATAGCGTAGATTGAGCCTAGGGGACAGTTTCATAAAATCTCTCAGACCAAAAATCTCTGCCCACAATTGTCTGGAAAACTGGGCTCAAATCTTGCTAGTAACAGCCTTGTTTATACATCATTGTAGCTGGTATGGGTATAATCACAGAGTGCCCAGAGTCTAGCCTGGCATAAGCTAAATTTGTGAAGTGAACCTTGTTAACAGAACATGTCAAATGCCTTGGAACCATCAGAGTCCCATCTTTACTGTAACTCCATGCTAGAGGTCTAAGTTACAACACAGTAGTCCTCATAGCTAAAATATGTTTCACTCTTGCACTCTGGAAGGAGCATTATGTCAACTGTGCTCCAGTACGTGCTGCTGTCTCACTAGAGTCCAAGGCTCTGGCACAGGTAGGGTACACAGTTAAAACAACGTTTCATCCCTGCAAGACTAAACTCTTTTAAAAAAAAACAGGTTAGAGAACCATGTGATGTAATGGAGTCCCCAAACATGGTGGGAATGGTGATGTAAACAGGACATATATAGACATGAGTAAGCTGGGTGGAGCACCACTGGAGGATGTCACTTGGGAAATAAACCATTTCTGGTCATTATTTCACTGTTTTCACTTAAAAGGACAATGATATATTGTCTCTCCGGACCCCATTGTTTTGTTGCTCTTTTATTGAAGGAACCAGTCCATGAGCATTTCCTGAGAAGGAGCACTTTCAAAAGCTTGAAAATACAATATTCTGTGTATTTTCAGACTCCTCTTTTATTCTGGATTGCTGCCAGAAAAAAAGTCCAAAGCAAGACGAGTCAGTTACTGTGGTGGTCTAAAAGCACACTGCGTGAGATTCTACTCACAATCTGCTGAATACTTCTTTAAATGAATATCCAATTCAGCTATGAGGCACACTCAGTTTTACATGTTAACTATGATGGTTAAAAATGGAAAACATGATCTTGAGAGGCCCAAAATTCTGTGTCATATGAAAGCGCCATGGTTTCAAGAATGCTCTGCTTTTGTGACTACACATATGTATCCTGTTCACTACATACAGGATACACACTATATAGAAAAAACAGCATAGCAGGAGAAAGCCAGAACCATGTGCCTGAATATAGCCAAGGACCCAAAAAAGTGCAACACCCTGCTTTAGCAACCAACCCCACCACCATAACCACCTCATCACACAGAAAGCTTGTTTTTTTCATTGTGTGCCTTTCTTTTTGAAAACCAAACCCTACCAGCTTGTAGTTCTTGAATACAAGCGGAGAAAACTGGCTCCATCTCTTTTTTAAATTATAAATTGCATGTAATAATCAAACTAGGGAAGTGTTGAGAAAATGAACCAAATAATTTTAAAAAATTGGCTTATTAGGGTTCTTATCAGCCAGATCCTCCATGGCAGAAGTGGTGTCCTAGTGCAATGCATTCTCAGGTGACAGAGAGCAGCTGGAGCTCACTAATGTGACTTTTGGAGGTTCAGGGCTTTTGTTTGTGCCCAGAAATAACTGAAAGGTGTCAACATTTTGCTACTGGAAACCTAAATGAGGCCATATTAAAGTATTAAATATGAGCATTATTTCTGCATAAGACACCAGACATTTTTAGCAGCTGGCCCTTACAGCTAGTGAGATAATTATGTGGACTTGGTTGATGATGTACAATGTATTATCTGAGTAGCATGACATTTTGGGCTGTTCTCCACTTTACTAGGTGGTGGTGTAATAATGTGTTTTCAATGTCCAAAATATTGCAAAGGAGTTCACTGAATGGATTAGGTCAAAAGAACATGTGCATTAGGAGGAAGACCCTTCTTTCAGGGAGATATTTGGAAAATAAACAGTAATAATGAGAAAGGAAATACTCAAAAGTAACCTGATAAATATGTTCTGTGTGAAAGTTTGCTCTACTGTAGCAGTGATTCATTCAATAGGCACTCAAAGAAAGTCAAAAGAACTGCTCCATTTTGGATTTTTGACATGCTACAGCACCCAACTGTCCCTACAGAGGGTGGCTGGAGCATGGGAATAGCATACTGCAACCCCCAAATAAAGAATGGTCCATTTTCACTGGCAGTACCACCTGCTGACTGTAAATGCAACACTAGACCCTCAATTTTACACTGTAAGAAAAACACTCCAGAATAATGACACTAACTCACTTCACTGGGAAACAAGGTTGGAGGTTGATATTTTTAAAAAAACTGACAAGACAGACATTCCTTCTGTCTCCTTAGACAGCTGATTTTAAAAAGAAACAAAGCTTGTTGACATTTGGGATTTATAGCCGAGATACTGAACAAAATAGACCCAAAACACTGTAGAACTGGTAACAAGCACCTTTGACAGATAAAAGTACCTTTGACTATAGGACACACTATGTTTTAAGTTTTTCAAAGCTGTCTGCCCACAGAGGAAATACAAATTCTGTATTAAAAAAGTCTTGTTTGTTATTCTTCAACAGTCCCCGCATTTGAAATTTGGCTCTTCCCCAGCAGTGCCCATAGCAACACTTGCTGATAACTCAGAAATGTGCAGCTAATTTGTGTGTGGTTTCAGCTCCTGAATGCCAGCAGCTGAACTGTACTCTTTCAAGAGCAACAGGCTTTATAAGGCCGTGTAATCCTGTTTATGTTAATTTTTTAGATGGCCATTGACGAGGGAAATACTTTTGTTAGAAGCTCAAATAAAGAATACAAAATCCTGGAGTGGAAAATTTCACCTTTCTGTTCACACCATTTCATCGACAAAACAAACATTCAGAAATGCAAGCAATAGTAAGCATGGCAAAAAATTTCTCTCCACTAAACCAATAATAAATTAGTTTGTAACAAACTTTTTTTTATGTCATAAAAATGGGTAGAAGGAAGAGTAGATTTTTTCTCTTTAGTCTATCTTGATATCCCTCCAGAGACACATAACAGGCATATTTCAAATTCACTCTTGTCTCCTATTGCAGGAAACAGTGAAGTAGCAGTTGGTATTTTCAGAATTCTGGAAAAGAAGAAAAGTATTGCAGTAATAATTTTCATTGGTTGAAGAAACAGGAATAAAGAAACAAAAGCTTTAACAAAATAAAGAGGCTCTGTAATGTTTCAGTGGTAGAAGTTTTTACCCTGAGCAAAATTAGATCAAATATTTAACTATACCATGTGCTACAAATAACACACACCTCTACTCCAATATAACGCGACGCGATATAACATGAATTCAGATATGACGCAGTAAAGCAGTGCTTCGGCAGATCAAAGCAAGTTCGATATAATGCGGTAAGATTTTTTGGCTCCCGAGGACAGCGTTTTATCGGGGTAGAGGTGTATTTCCACTTAATACAAACCCTTTCTGTATATCCATTGGAAGTAAAACACAAAACACACACACATATGCTAGTACTACTATGGGCTCTTGAAGAGTTGATATTTTGCAACAAAGAGTTCCACTGACTTAAAACTTGGTGCATAGAATTTTGGAACATTTTTGTTAAAGTGATTTAAAAAAACCCCAACAAGATGCATTTTCAACAAGAATTGATCAAGAAACTACAACAATATAAACATTTGTGGTTTTCAGATCAACTTTTAATTACCCTTCCAAGAGGATAACACAAATGATTCGCTAGTAGTGAAGACTAATTAAGAATAATCTCAACCCGTTTATATGGGGAGAAAGTCGTCAGCAAACGGATCTGGGGGAAATAGTGCATAGAAAGTGACAATCCCAACCCCAATATCTAACAACAATTAGGAAAACAACCAGAAATCTGGAGTGTATCAGCAGCAGAATAAAGCACAACTCCCAAGAGATAGTTATGGCAATGTCACAAGGTGGCTGGCGGGGTCACAAGTGAAGTACTGTGTTATAATTTTTGATGAGGTAGCATCTACCACGCCCATTTGTAATTGGATCCCATTGTGCTAGGTACTGTATACGGGATAAAGAAGATGGGGTATTTGTTAAATCTAACAGGTTGAAAGGGTGAGGATCGCTGTTGACTTGCTTTGTGTCACCTGTTCCTCGATTTAAATATACGTGAGCCCACAGTGAAAGGATAGGTAGGCTTTTTTAGAAATTTAAATAAATATATTGGTGGAGTCATATTACAGGGATTCTAGCGAAGAATTAGGAAAGATTCAAAAGGGGCACAATCAAGAGTCACCGGGGTTATCATTATGTGGAAAGGTTATTAAAATGGGCTTAGAGGATGAAGCCCTGGCCCATTGAAGTCAATGGTAGGTCTGCCAGGCAGTGGGGCTAGGATTTCATCCAGAGTCATTAAAAATCTGAATAGGACATGACTGAACTTCTCAAGAGTAAAATTTCTAGAGGCTAACAGATACAAAAGAAGGGAACTGGGAATGGAATGTGTTGGGAAACATTTTGCTACACAGGCTGTAATTAATGCATACAATGCACTAACAAAGGCAGCGGATGACTCTACAATGTATTCTCAAGGAGTTATACAGGCAATTAAAAGACCCAAACATGACAAGTACATGCAGCAGCTGGGAAGGTAGAAAGACCATAACAGACTAAGTACAGTTTAGTTCGTCCCTCTCTTTCTCACACATACCCTGCTTTAACAATCTTTCTTCCTCACATGTTCTTGTCCCTAATTCTCCATCTCTCCCCAGGGTAGCAATGTAAGGAGAGTGTACAATCAGCAAAGGTTAGCAGTACAGTAATATTTGGATGTAAAATCAAGGGACAATTCTAAAAATGTGGATTTGTATACATGCAGATATAAGATTCTTCTGTTTTCTTAAGGGGGCTTAAAGTGTAGGAAAATGCTCCGTCCCCACCCATATTCAAAGGCCCATCGTGGCTGGCCAAAGGTAAACTGGATAAGTTCCTTCAAGATCCAGCCACACTGTGTTTATGATATTGCCAGGTAGTGACATGAGGTACTTGCTTCTCCTTTCCCTGTGGCAAAAAGATAGTTTCTTCTACAGACCTGCAAATTCCTGCTGCCTAAAATGCAAGATTGGTATAGACTGGAAGGGGAACAAAGGTAAAGTTGGAAAGAAAGGGGAGGGGGAAGAATAACAAAAGGAGAAAAAAGAAAGATTTCAAGAATATCTTTTCCAGGTGACTATGTCTGAATGAATACAGGCTAAAACTCCTCTCAAACAGTTTTCTATTCTCTGCCATCAGGCAGTTGTAGTCTCCTGTTTTGTGCTTCCTTCTGGGATTTATGCACCTCATAATGCCTTGCATAAGGTGACCTAGGTTAACAGCTCTTTAGAAAAGCTGCAGAAGTGTCACAGTATCAGTTCTTAATGCTGCAAAGCATCCTGCTTCACCTCAGCCCTGGAAGGAAGTGTAAAATGCAAGAACATGACTGATAGCTGGGGCCTTGCCTGGTTACAAGAACTCAAGGACAATGAAAGAATGGAAGTCTGGTAACTGGTAAGGGGAAGGTAGATACAGGAGACACCTACTACATCTAGTTTCAGAGAGCTGGACCAAAAGACAAAGTGAAAAGGGATTCTTGTCACCCATAGCGTGGGATCCCTATAGCCTTCTCTTTCCCAGCATGGGTCTGGTTCTCAGATCTTATCAGATCCAGAGCACAAATAACCCAACAGCTTGCTCTTCTTTTAGCTCCTCCAGCTGGCACAATTGCCTCTATTTAGCCCAATGCCACTGGCTGGTCTCCCTAAGAATCTCTGTAGTGAGGGTAGATACCTGTTGTAGAATCTCTGCTTCGGGAGCGAGTGTCAACTTTTCCCTGTTAAGTATCTCATTAAACAGTGGAGGTTGGGTGGGGCAATAATGAGTGATGAAGAATTATATAGTAGTGGGGAATTAGCTCATTCCCTTGAATGCTTGTTGCCAGATTTTTAAAGGCTTGGGTGTTTTTTAATGGTGCACGGTACATTTTGCAAAGAAAGTGTGAAGTTGTCTTTTGAGTGTTGGCTGCGTTTGATTGAAAAACATTTTCAGCCTTGACTTTTTTTTCCAATTAATTTTTTGGTTAGAATATACTCTAAAAATTCATACAAACTGCAAGCTACACCACAGTACACACCGTGGCTTGTACTATTCTGCAGAATCTTGTAAGAACTTTCACCAGCTTTCTTAACAGTATTGACAAGTAAAGCAGACTGATGGACTCCAAAGCTTAGCTCAGTATTAGCAAGGCACACCAGAGAATTGTTCTAGCAGCACAAACTTTGCCTATCTGAATATCCTTATAAAGCCTCATGAGGTTAAGCACGGTGCAGAGTGGGATACAGAATGCACATTAGCACAACTGTTCTCAGTTAGGCATGTGTGTTTATAATGAAACAGCTGTAGTTCTTGGACTAATCTCTGAATACTTTACAACTGCCACATCTTAGCTGGCAAAACACAATATTACTGTAATTTACATTATACACCATGACCACAACAAAAGTATTTCAATCAAACAGACAGAAAATTACTGTATCTGTCATCATATGAACACACCCACGCATACCTCCGTGCAGTCCATCTGCCCTTGGGGCAGACTGCTTCAGTGCTGAGACCTTTCTCATGGGTGAAAAATGAACTCAGAGAATGATTCTTGACTAGGCTAATATAAGTCAGTTTATGATAGCACATATAATTTGTGGCTGGAAAAAAAAATGAAAGCTCAAACTTGGGGGAAGGTTGTTGTTTTTTTTTAAATTCTGCCATTTCTCTTATTACCCTGGCTTTAGCTCTCCCACATTTTTTCCAGGTTCCTAGAAAGCCTAATGAACTTCTTATTCAGCTCTCAGTATTTTGGGAGTGAAGGGAAGATGCACAAAGACCTCACAGGGTAACAGTCTTTTTCTGAGGTGCTGAACGCCCATCGCTTTCACTGGAGTTAATCAGACCAGTGTATCCATAGCACTTCAGAAAACACTTATTAGGTGCCTAACTATAGGTACCTAAGTTGGAAAATCTAGGCCCATATTTTTCAACATATTATGGTCAAAATGTCTTCAGAATTCAAACTCACAGGGTTCTCTCCT
Organism: Mauremys reevesii; assembly: GCF_016161935.1. Lineage (NCBI taxonomy): Eukaryota > Metazoa > Chordata > Testudines > Geoemydidae > Mauremys > Mauremys reevesii. Next base: position 98,035,118 of record NC_052625.1, read on the forward strand.
CATGTGGTTGATTTTACCAGCACATCCTCAATGGATTAATAGCTTTAGTATTTTATGCTGGGATGCACGTGAATCTTAAGAACCTGATTTGAGTTTAATTTACTGGCATTTCCTTTTCAACCCCAAAAGATACCCAAGCTGATTAAAAAACCAAGTTCAATATTTTCACTTTGTATATTACTCCAGAGCAAAGTCCTTTATAGTTGGAAGGAGAGTTTCTTATTTGTTTTCTGACTATTGTTCTTGAAGATATATGTAGCAAAAAAAAAACAACAACAACAACAACAAAAACCAACCAACCAACCAACCAAAAAAAACCCCAAACTCTTTCTTGCCCTTTGGGTATGATGGCCTTTAACAAGACTAAAAGTAGCAAACATGTTGGTTGAACCACTTCACTGAAGAAAGCACATGCGTCTGTATATAGGTCTTACCTTAGGATTCTGCTGTCATTTTAGATTGTTCAAAGAGGATCACATGCCACTTTCTGAGCAAATACCCATCTAGTTTATAGTGTTAATAATTCCTCCCAAAATAACAGGGTATGTACCAAGAAATACCATGCATAGAGCTACACAGCAGTAAAATAGCCAAAGGCACTTAGTACATAAGATAATTGTCGAAACCTATCATTTAACTTTCAGTCTAACCAGTTTTTGCTGAAATAGAAAGAACACAGGAAAATGTAAGAGTCTGCTTTGACCAGATTGAAGGATACTATCTTATAGCATAGGCAAATGAACAGTTACTTTTGCTTTTTTGGGGTACTTGGGGCACACTAAAATGAAGTAAACCTATTTATCCTAAATATAGGGCAGGCAAAGAATAGCTAGAATGTAGCATCACTGTGAAGAATCTGAGAGTTACCATGTATGATATACTGAATGAGTAACTAACAAAAAAGCCACATTAGTTGATTTTATACAGGCTTATGATGTCTAAAGAGAGGCAATTATTCTACACCACTTGACATGTTCTAAGCCTCAACTGGAGTTCTGAATTCAGTGTTGGTAACCACTTTGATTTTAAAAGGCTGGACAAGCTAGAGGAGGTTTAGAGTAAAAAGGATGAGGGGCTTGGAAAACGCACCTTCTCAGGAAAGATTAAAAGACCTGTATTTGAAAAGTGTGCAGAAAAACAAATGAGAAAAAAAAAGGCTTTAAATACATACAATAAATATATTGTTTGCTGTGTCGTAGCCATATTGGTCCCAGGCTATGAGACAGACAAGGTGGGTGAGGTAATCTCTGTTATTGGACCAACTTCTGTTGGTGAGAGAGACAAGCTTTTGAGCTCCGCAGAGCCGTTCTTCAGGTCTGTGAAATGTAATCAGGTAGCTGTGACATGCTAATAACCTTTCCTACACCTGAGGAAGAGCTCTGTGGAGCCTGAAAGCTTATCCCCTCTTTCACTAACAGAAGTTGGTCCAATAAAAGAGATTACATCATCCACCTTGTCTCTCTCAAATATATTGTCATATGATAGAGAGGACAGGGATCAATTAGTCTCTATTTAAGAGGACAGAATGAAGAGTAATAATGGGGCAGATTTTTTTCTGGAAAAACTATTGGGAAAATCTATGTAACAACAAAAACAGGCTGTGAAAGGGAATCACCATCAGAAGCAATATGCGAGATCAGACTAGACACATCTATTAGGGATGATTTCAGAAAATAAAAGCCCTGTTGTTTGGCCCTGTGGAAGGCCAGATGCTCACCTGGTATAGTTTGAAATAGCTCCATTAAAGACAATGGGCCAAGCCAATTTATACCAATTGAGGACTTAGTACCAGCCATTACCATATACCGATACAATATGATGCAATAATGAAATAAATATTTCCCAAATCTCAATACTGATTCCTTGATGTATCAATGACAAAACCTCTACTAATTTCTTACTCCTGGAAATAATTAGTAGTTTTGTAAAGTGAGAAAGAAAACAGCCCATTAAACACTGTTACACATAACCCACCTGAACTTGGATACCTCTCTCAAAACAACCCTTTAACTTGCTCTGTGTCTGGGTCAAGGTCAATGTCATAGAAGCAAGGCCTTGTAGGAAGTCCTGGCATGGTGCTCATCTGTGGGGACAATAAAATAAAGTTACACTCCTGCAACTGTAAGCGGATAATCACACTGTGCATATATACCTTTGATGAAGTGAAAGGCTAGATTGTTCTTCATGGACTCAACAACTACAGCTGCAATTTTTTTTAAAATGTCAAACCATCTGCTACTTCAATTTATTTTTTAAATCTGAGCCTATGAGAGACAGGAAAGGGGAAAAATAAAAACTATTACAGTGTTTAAGGTTGTAAACTAGGAAGATACAAGAATGACCTTCTTCACAAAATGCAGACACACTCTGGATTTCTTTGTGCCTCTGAGTATTTATCCATTTAAAGTTATGATACCAGGAATGTTGTAGATCAAAGTATAGGGCAATACTACGTGAATTCCCCTGGTACTACACACAAGTTAAACTGTGTGTCTTTTGTGAATGAATGCAGTACATGGCAAAGGAATTAGTCTTAACACCTTCATGACTATGGATACTTAATTAACACCAAGAGTGAACTGAGATAATTAAAATAAATTATGGGTGATTCCTAATTCATCATCTAGGAGTTCCCAGCTCTTGGGCTCCATGCATTTTTCCTGAGAGTTCCCAGCACCAAGAAGTTATAGAGCCTGCAATGAGCGCTACAATGCACTAAAGCAGTAACAGTTCTGGCAGAAGATCCAATCCCTATATGTTGGCTGAAATATAAAGCCACAAAAGCCCGATTAGTTTTAATTATGCATAATTAAGGCCCTGCTCCAGGATAGCACTTCAGCACATGCTTAACTTTAAATAATGGGAGTAGTCTCACATACTGCCTACTTCTAGCTTCACCTGGATTACTTATGCTACTATTATTTATTATCTGTATTGCAGTAGCACCTTTCAAAAAATTGCTAAGTGACTTAGGGGCCCATTTTCATAAGTGTTATAGGCACTTAGGAACTCTACATCTCATTATGCTTCTCAATTGCTTTTGAAAATAGGACTTAGGCTCCTAAATCACTTAAACATGTTTGAGACTTTTAATCCCTGTCAAAACATGCAATGAAGTAATGCCCCTTGCCCCAAGGAGCTTACAGTCTAACTAAGGCTACATCTACACTATGAGCTTGGGGTGCGATTCCCAGCTTGTGCAGACATACTCACTCTGAACTAGTGCACTAAGAACTGTAGTGTAGCCAAGGTACGCAGGCTATCTGCCCTGATTACAAACCCGCCCACACCCTCCGGGTACATACTCAGTGTGGCTAGAACATGCTGCTGCCTGTGCTACCCTGGCTACACTATTATTTTTAGTGTGCTAGCTCAGACGAGAGCTAGCAGGAGTATATCTGTGGGAGCTGGGAATCACACACTTGGCTTGTAGTGGAGACGTAGCCTATATGTGCTTAAAGTTTAGCATGTGCTCAAGTGTTGAGACTATTTGCACCAAAATTTTATTAAAAACAAAAAAAATCTATGGACTTTTGAGGACCAGGATCTCAGCCAGGATAAATCAGCATAGGTCCACTAAAGCCAATGTTCAATCTGGCCCTGAGGGTCTCTCCTTAAAATCAATTTATGTATCTGCTAGGGAAATGACATTTTCTCTGGCCACAGTGAGAGCTGCACCATGCTGATGGGTCTCAGAAAAGGAAAACATATGCTTGCTATTTTAGCCCCAGAGAGCCAAATTTAATGGCCCCTCTCTGACTGGAGTTGTTTCTAGTTCTCTATAAGTCAACCTGTTTTAATGCATGTACAATGATCTAGTTAGCATTACCCACTGCTTTACACTGCAGCTGTGCTCTGAAATCTACTTTAGTATTACTATTACAATAGTGGAAAAGAAACAACAATATCACTTAAAACTCCCTCACAGAAACTTAAATACTCATGTATATTATATAAAGTAACTCCACTTTCCCTCCTTGCGTTAATCCAAGGGGGAAAGGAGTTCAGTTTACATGGATTAGTGATATAGTCTGGCTTCTTCTAATCTAGACCAACTGCTGATGAGAAAAAAAACTTCAGATATTACATTTCCTTCCCCCCCCCCCAAATAGTTTCAATTTAGTCATTTGTGGTCTTTTATTACATTACAGGGATATGAAACCCTGCTAGTTTGAATTAAACAGAGGCTCTTACTCAAAACACAGCATTAATTACATATGTACAGTAACTGCTCACTTAAAGTCGTCCCAGTTAACGTTGTTTCACTGTTACACTGCCAATCAACTAGGGAACATGCTCGTTTAAAGTTGTACAGTGCTCCCCTCTTAATGTCATTTGGCAGCCGCCTGCTTTGTCCACTGCTTGCAGGAAGAGCAGCCCATTGCAGCTAGCTGGTGGGGGCTTGGAACCAGGGTGGACCAGCAGCCCCCCTATCAGCTCCCCGCTACCCTAAGTTCCCTGTGCTGCAGCCCTCCAGCAGGCTATCAATTGCCAGGCAGTTCAGCTGTCCCTCCCCCCACTGCCATGTGCTGCTCCTGCCCTCTGCCTTGGAGCTGCTCCCCGAGCCTCCAGCTTGCTGTGCGGGGGGAGGGGAGGAGGGCTAATGTCAGGGTGTCCCCCTCCCCCTGCATCCCACTTACCCCTTCTTCTCCACACAGAGCAGGGTGGGTACACAGACGGAGAGAGACAGAGAGAGCCTGGGGCAGCAGCTGCTGTCTCAACTTCCTGATCCACTTAAAAAGACAATGCACTTAAGAGTGGGTCAGCTTACTTAAAGGGGCAGTGTGCATTTCTCTCTCTCCCACACACAAGGTGTGTCTGTCTCTGCCATGCTGTCTCCCCTCCCCTCCATTCCCACTGTCTTGTAGAATGAGAGGCTACATTAACAACGTGTTAACCCTTGAGGGCTCAGCCAAGTGCTAGTTCATCATTTAGCACAGGGGTTCTCAAACTGGGGGTCGGGACCCATCAGGAGGTCATGAAGTTATTACATGGGGGGTCGCAAGCTGTCAGCCTCCACCCCAAGCCCTGCTTTGCCTCCAGCATTTATAATGGTGTTAAATATATAAAAAAGTATTTTTAATTTAGGGTAGGGTGGGGTGGGGTGGGGGTGGCACTCAGAGGCTTGCTATGTGAAAGGGGTCACCAGTACAAAAGGTTGAGAACCACTGATTTAGCAGTAAGACATTCCCTGGGAAATATCCCACCCTCTTCCACCCTCTAACTTCACCACCTCAACCAAGCTTCACAATCATCATAGCTGTGAACAGTATTAAATTGTTTAAAATGTATACGGTGTGTATATCTATATAATATATAGTTTTTTGTCTGATGAAAACAATTTCCCTGGAACCTAACCCCCTCCCCCCATTTACATTAATTCTTGTGGGGAAATTGGATTCGCTTAACATCGTTTCGCTTAAAGTTGCATTTTTCAGGAACATAACTACAATGTTAAGTGAGGAGTTACAGTATTATGTTGGCTTGGCTTCTTGGGGAATGCTGACACTGCAATCTCAGGTATGACTGCAGCACTGATAGATGTACCGACACTAGCTTTACCTGTGCTAGCACAGCCAAAGATAACAGTGTAGACATAGCGGGACAGACTTCCGTGTGGACTAGCAATGCAAGTATGTATCTAGCATCTCTGGTTCAGCCCTTGCTACCACATTGACACTGCTGTTTTTAGCCATGCTAGAATGGGTATGTCTATCCATGCTGCAATCACTCCTCAGGTTGCAGCACAGACATACACTGGGCTAAAATCTGGGATATTGTCTTTTCTCTGGTGACCATATCTCGCAATTGCAGGGGATGCACTAATTGGGATAGCAGGTTTTTTCCCATTTGTGACTTCTCAAACTGAAGGACTTACCTTGATATGAAATTGCCTTAATAAAATTTACAACATTACATGTATACACACCTCCCCTGAGACTTTGGTTTCTGGCTGAATTGGAGATGGCCTTGCTATAACCCAGAGAAAGTGAGCTCCCAAGTTCCCTATAACTTGTAAAGTAGATCTACAGATATGTACATCCAACCACATGGACAGTCTTCATTCCCTCTATATAAACATCACATCCTAACAGAAATAACATTCTTAAAATCACCGATTCTAAATTAAAGTCAAACATTTTTTTAATTAGTTAATACCGTGGGCCAGATTCTCTTCTCATATAAATCACTCAGAGGCCACTAAAGTCAATGGAGTGATGCTGATTTACACCAGTTGAGGATCAGTCGCTGTGCTTCTAATTCCTTGCAGAGTGACACCCAATATGATTTTCATTAACAGATGACAAACATTTAAATTTTCTGAAGCGTGAATTCCAAACACTTTAATATTAATGCAGGGGGCTGTAACTCTTCTGACACAGAGGAATGAAGTCAACACAAGGGAGTGATTTCAACTGTATTAAAATCCCTGCTGCATAAAAAAGTATATTTTATCTAAATCACAGTACAGAAAACATCTTCTATCTCAGTGTATCACAGAGTAATACTGACATGCCTTGTGAATTTCACCATTGCCCACAGTTCTGAATAGCAATGGTGAACCTGAGTAGATTCTCTGCTGTTGCCAGTTGTATGCACAAATGTAACACAGGACAGAATTTGGCCCTTTATCTTTACTACAGGGTCACAAAGGAGGAGATGGCTGAATGGTTTATGGGATTATTACTGAATGATCCCCTCACTAGTGCTCCACTACTTTATGAAAATTAAAAGGAAATGATAGAAAGAAGGTTGCTCAGTAGATTGCAAAGCAGTGACAATAGGTTTGACAGGCTTACTTTCTGCATGGCTGCATATTCAGAAGCAAAGCTCCCTCCCCTCCACTGATTTCTACTTTCTCCCAAAAGAGTACAGGGTGGGATTAGTGTTTGTGAGTTTATAGACTGACCTCAAACCCAGCAGGTAGAACTCAGCAGGGCCGGCTCCAGGCACCAGCCGAGCAAGCTGGTGCTTGGGGCGGCAGATTCCAAGGGGCGACACTCCGCCCAATCCCTTTTTTTTGGCGCTTCGCTGCTTCCGCCGCCCCTGCAGGATTTTTTCTTTTGGTTTGCTGCTCCTGCCGCCCTGTAGGGGGTGGCAGTGCAGAGGAGGGGAGCTGCTCGGAGCGGTGCCAGTTCTGCAGCAAGCCCAGCACGGCAGCCCGCGTCCCTCCCTGCCTGCCCCCCGGAGCGGCGCAGAGCCCTCCCAGCAGGCAGCGTGGCAGGAGGGGCCACATGGCGAGCGCCTCGCTTAAGGAAGCCCTTGCTGCCCCCTTCTCTCTCTCCCTCTCCCCCCCGCTAGCTGGGGTGTGCACTCCGCTGCCTGGGTTCTGCAGGGCTGGGAGACCCCTGCACCCACGCTCCCGTCACCCCGCAGGTATTTTTTTTCTTTTTGGTTTTTTGTTTTTTCTTCCCTTTGCCACTCCGGCCAGCCGGGCGGTTTGTTTCACACCCCTCCCCCCCTTCATTGCTCCGACCGGCTGGCAGGTTTCCTGGAATTCCTGCCCCCCCCTTTGCTGCTCCAGCCAGCAGGTAGGTTGGTTTCCCGCCCTGCCCCCCCCCTGTTTTCTGCTCCAGCTGGGCGGCAGGTAGGTTGGTTTCCCGCTCCCCCTCTTTGCTGCTCCAGCCGGCCGTCAGGTAGGTTGGTTTTTGGGCCCCCCCTCCTTTGCTGCTCCAGCCGGGCGGCAGGTTGGTTTCCTGCCCCCTCCCCCCCCTTTGCTGTTCCAGCCGCCACGCAGGTTTTTTTTTGTTTTTTGTTTTTTTTTCGCTTGGGGCGGCAAAAAAGCTAGAGCCGGCCCTGGAACTCAGAAGCCCTCTGGAGGTAGTGGGAGCCTGGATCTTCATGTACAGACAGTCTTGTTAATCTGCCATTGGTTGCTACACATGCTGTACCCTGCTCAGTGGATAAATAAAATACTTCAGTCTCCAAGGCTTGTTCATCTTAAATAAGCACTAAATTGACACCAGTATTTTAAAGTAAAAAATAGAAGCAAATAATGGGCTTTGAAAGAGCAAATTCTCCTATGAAAAGAAATCACTTGGGCAATTGGCCAGTCTTCAGCAGGGAAAATGCACTGAAACAGCATATAAGAACTTCACACAGTGCCTTTCACGCACACCAGATCCTGATGTGTCTCACAGTTTACACATCATATATACTACACAGGGATCACTTCACCCACCACTGATATTCAGTGACCTCTACAATGTAATGTGGCTGCTAAGTAACACCACACAGCAAGGCTATAAAAACAGGTTGGGGTAAGTAGCCGTGAATGAGAATGTTATCCAAATGAAACTACAGGTGGAATTTAGGTAGGCAGAATAAAACTACCCAAACTAGAATCTAATGGCTATCACATCTTCTCTTGCCAAAACTGCAATGGAACTTCAATAACCACGGGTGGTGTGGACTTCAAGTTTAAACTCTTCATTCAATATATCTGAATGTTTTCTCCATCCAAGAAATCTCATCCACCAAGAATCCACACAGCTTTTAAACATATGCTAAGAAATGCAACAAGGGAATTGGGGGCAAGTTTGTAGGAACTCACTTAGATCAATAATTTCCAATAAGATATTTGCAATTCTCTACAAACCCCTGAAAGCTTTTTTGTAACTCTGCAGTACAGCCAATAATCCTTTAGAAAGATTTTGTGATAGGTGCAACACTTGTGTTGATGGCTACACTATTATGTGCATGTAGTTATAGTATTACACAAACAATGCGGTTTGGAGGAAAAAGCAATATGCTTTAAATATAAAAGTTATTGTGGGGATTATGTTAATAATTATACTTCTTGGAAACCAACACTGGCAAAAGTAAAGCATGATTTTAGTTGAAAAAGGTCTAATACAACCACTATCTGTCTTACGTATTTATGACGTCGGAGTTTCAAAAAGGTAGAAGGATACTTATGATTCCTTACAAGAGCAGGGTGTCAGTTATTCTTAAGGAAGCTTCATTAAGGCTGTTCTCAGAAATCTTGCTAATATTGAGCTACATCTCATTTTCCTTTTTGGGGAAGGGTGGTGAAAGTTCATTTAGAAAGTTGTGGTAGTAGCACTCTGGTAGTTTCTGCAAACCTCCGGTCTCCTCAATCCCAGTCAACCATGTTTTAGGCTTTGGTATTGGACAGAAAATGCTCTGGTTGAGTTTAATGATTAATTCTTAGTGATCACAGAAGATAAAAGGATTTTCAAAAGCCCTCAGCATTAGCCTAACTCTGCTATCACTGACATCAAGGGGAGATTTACCATTGGTTCCCAGAGTGTCTTCCGCTGATTGTTATGGATGTGACAAGCAGCCTGTGATATCATTAACCGCCAGGTATTGCTGAGATGCCTGCAATCACTGGAAGAGTCGGACTAACTCATGCTACATGGCCTCTGTTCCTTTCTTCATGAGAGGTCTCAGAGGCTATGGCTACACTTGCACTTCAAAGCGCTGCCGCGGCAGCGCTTTGAAGCGCTAAGTGTAGTCAAAGCGCCAGCGCTGGGAGAGAGCTCTCCCAGCGCTGTCTGTACTCCACCTCCCTGTGGGGAATAACAGCGCTTGGGCTTTGACCACTCTGGCGCTTTGCAGCGCCGCAATTTGCAGCGCTGGAGAGGGTGTGTTTTCACACCCTGCTGCAGCGCTGCAAATTTGCAAGTGTAGCCATGGCCAGAGAGAATCTTTGAACAATTGCTTGTGGCACTTCTAGAATTGAATCCCACTGTCCGCTAGCGAAAATAACATTTTAAGCTATTTAAGTCTCAGATTAGTTACGTACATGTGTTTGTTGGATATGTCCACTACAGATAATTTGTTATATCTGTAACAGATTTTATTCATGCAATAATGTCTCAGAAAATTTAAACAACACATTAAATTATTGTTGACATACAGATCTCTATAGAGGATACACTAGTTTCTTGCCAAGAACTGGTTGGAGGATTTTTTTTTTTTTATCAGTTTTTAAAAAGGACTTATTCCATAAAGAGGAATTTATTTGCTGACTTCCTTGGGTGCATATTATTCAATCAATATAATTGATCTAAACAGTTATTGTATATACAGGACTCGGCTTTGCTGTAGCTGTGAAGTTCAAAGACAGTCAATGACAATACAGGAAAAAGGATGAGCCATTTCTGATTCTCTTTTCCTCCATATTACTGGTATTTCACTTTTGCTCAGCATTGCTGACTCGCCTACAGGCAAATTGATCTTCTGAAGTCACAGAGAAATGTGTTGGAGTTAATGTGGCTACGTGGGTGAGTAAATGTTCGCTACTTACCCCCTTACCAGCTTGACCCCTGTGCAAAGGGCCAGACAGAAGGCCTGTATACCATTTAAGTCTCACCTAAATGCTAATCTGAAGCCGGAGGTGATGCATAAGGCCTAGGCACAGGGATGAATTTCACCCCAATGTGAGTTACAGTTTCACAATCAGGCTCTGAGATTCTGTTAACCAGATTTGTCAAGGTTTCCCAACAGGAACTATTTTGCTTAGCTTCCTCATTTTATTATACAGCTGCCTATCAGTGCTTGACGTAACCTGCCTCTTATTTCCAATATATAAACAAATAAAATTAAAAATCCTTATCGGAACTGACAATGCCTTAGCCTTATTAGCACAATGGTATGATTTTAAAACCAGATGGCTTGAGTTCTACGAGCAATTCATGTTTAGTGACTTTCAGATACAGTTCAACATCTGTCTGCTTTACAAGCATGGTAAGATCTGTAAATTAGAGGAAAAAACCAGGAGATTATGCTTCTTAGGCGAAGAGTTGAAACCAAAAGAATACAGGATATGAAAAATCTTTGAAGAACTCAGTCAGGAAATTTCTCCTTGTTGCGGTTTATGGAGTTATGTTGCTCCCACTGTGGAATCTGAGTTATTCACATTATCTAATTGTGTCCTTTTGCTAATTAAACAATCTGAGACAATTCTGAATCCCTTGAAACTTTGAAATTGTACAGAGAGCAGATGATGTTTCTCAAGGGAACACGGCAGACTTATAACTTGGGATAGTTTATCAATAAAATCCTAAAAGGGAGGATTGTATATTCTCTACCCTCTCAACTAAAATCAATACAAGAGAAAAACTCCATTTATGAAGATCACTGCACGCATGCAGGCGTTATGTTTAACTTGGTTTTATTATTACACATAAACATACAGGGGCAGCTCCTAAACCAGTGGTATTCAAACTTTTCCTGTCACACACCCCCTTACCATGGAATCTGTCCATCCCTCCCCCCATTACTGCATAGTTGGCTCATCAGAGGAGCTTGGGCTGCAGGCAGAGCTGGAGGCTAAACTGGGGATGGGGGAGGAGCTGGGGCTAGAGGCAGAGCTGGCCTGGGAGTGGAGAGGGAATGAGGGCAGAGCTGGGCTGCGGGTGGCGCAGAGGGTGGAGCAGAGTTGCGGCTGGGGCCAGAACTAAGCTGGGGTCAGAGTGGGGCTGGGTGGTGCTACCTCCCTACTCCCCACGAGGGCTAGCCGAAGCCCTGCTGCACTCACCCCTGAACGTTCCTCTGTGCCCCCTAGAGTGGGTGCACCCCACAGTTTGGGGACCACTGTCTGAAACTGATGTAAAGGAACTATGGTTATTTACACCAGCTGAGGATCTGGCCAACAATTTTCTTTGCTTGAATTACTCACCGTCTTAATGCCTGTGTTGCTAAAGAGACCTTGTTAGCCAGAAGCAATCGTGTAGGTCCCTGATACTGCAAATACTTACACAGGTTCTTAATCTTAAGCATGGGAGTAATCTCACTGACATCAATCAGACTTGTACATCAACACACGTCAGTTTACAGAATCGAGGCCCTATAAAACTTCAATTGTAGCTCACTTTTTCAATAAGGAAGTAAAATAGCATAAAAGTGAAAGCAGAATGAGAGTAATTACAAGAAGAAGAAAAGCAATATTTAATGCAAAGAAATACAGCTGATATGGCTGCCTTGAAGCAATAGAGGAAATATATACCTGCTAAGGGAATGGTGTAGAGCTATCCCCAAAACAGAATTAGCTCTCTGAAGTGACCTTCATCCTGCCTCTTAGAAAAAAAATAGAACAAACCCTCAGAGTGGAAAAACACATGGATAATGCAGGCAAGTTGGGGCTTTCTTGGAAAAGAATCAACGGTTTTAAAAAAGCCTAATAAATTAGACTTAGAAATTACACTATTTCTCAAAAAAGCTATTGTACTAACTAAATAATATTTTAAAAATATAATTTCAGCATGTTTCAGTACCTCAAAACAAATACGTGGTTTATGAAAGTTGCTCAGCAACAATTTTTAGTCAGTGCTTAAAATAAAAGTTTAATTATAAGGTTTTATGAAAATCTGTCCAAACCTGGTAATATTCAGACAATAAAATGAAGTTCACGTTTCTTCTTTTTTGGGAGGAAAGCTTAATATAAAGGAGGCTTCTTGCACTCAGAAGCCTCATAACAAGACACATAAAATGTTAATTCCTCCCAAAAGAACAAAATAATGCTTATAAAGAAGATCTGCAACTTTAATCAATTCTATTGTCTGCAAAGAAGAACTCTGCTTCACTGGCATGTTGCCGGATTTTAGGCACCGACTACCCCGATATCAGTTTTTCCATTGATTTTTTTCTGTGATGGCTTCTTAAGCAAGGGTCTGGGCCCCCACATGTTTGAGGTGTGCTGGAGTTGCTCTGCCTCAAGGAAGTATTGATAATCTCTGGCAATAAAAGAGAGACACATTCCTTGTCTGCTTTCACCATCCAGCTGGAATTTAAGATATTGGTTACACTACAGAAAGCCCTAAATGGCCTGGACCAGCCTACTTGAGTGATCACCCCTTTCTCCCAATTGCATATTGTCACAGTTCCAGACAGTAGATCGCTTGAACTGGATTGCCCTTATACAAAAGAGGGGCGGGCGGGGTGTGACTGGCAGGGCTCTAGGACTCTGGAATTTGCTTCCCCTTTGGTCCGAAATAGTCCAGCTTTTGGTGACCTTTTGGGAACACCGCAAAAGACATCTGTTTCACCGGGCTTTTGGAGAAGGCTCAGGCTATGCTTCCTAGATGATGGAAGGGCAGAAAGAGGTTTTTTAGGTATATGGCTGGGCAAGTTCCTGTTGAATTTTAACACAGTTGAGATTTAAATGTTATTGTTAGTGAGTGTGTTAGAGAACATGGAGGCTTGGATGGGCACATCTTTAGTTATTTCAAGAAAAATAAGTAATTTTACATAAATAAATAAGTGAAGTGTACAGATATAACTCACAGGTGAGTTGGGCGAATCTCCCTCAAAAAGTAAAATATATTTGTGCATCACATACATGGCAGCAATTTCTCTAAGTGGAATAACTCTAGCATTTTCATCTTTGAAGATACAAAAGTACATCTGAAGCTGGAGATAATTCGCCCCCTAATCACAATACAATATCAACCTTTTAGGTTTTACTTGAAAAATAATCACCTATTCTGAGATTGTGTGGGTCAAGTATTCAGATGCAGCTTCCAAATTTGCATGACTATTTTGGGGACACACAATTCTCATAGTCACTTGTCCTAATATTATTATTTATCCACAGCAGCCACAATATTCTTGGATGCTTTACAGATAATACAGAAATGTTGCCTGTGCTGAAGAGCTAACAGTCAAGGACAAACAATGCAACAAGTGAGAGCTACAAACAGTAGGTAAAGAAATATGAGGATGAGAAAACTAGGGTTACAAATCTGAGGTGACTTGTTCCAAAGTATGTTCCAAATCCCCCTGCAAGTATAACATGCTCCATTACCCAACCCCCACATCCCCTCTCACCAGGCAACCAGCCTGACTCCACACAGCAACTCTGGATAGAGAGCATCTACACCTCCCATGAATGATCATCCTCTTCCTTCTACTTCACTTCTAATAGCAGAGCCTCCACAGGCTGTTTCCATTCCTGACAAGCTGCCCGATGATCAGAAAATGCTGATAAATTCTCTCAGGAAGAACTAGTTCATCGGAGGGGGCAGGAAAGGGGGTCCTATTTCATATGGCTTCAGGGAGCATGGGTATCATTGATGCTTGGTGGCCTTGGGGTATTGTCCCTCAATTATCTGGTGACCAGGACCAAATGTCAAATAACAGGTTCATTAACATCATAGGAATCCAGAGGCTGACAAGATAGAATTAGGTAACAGTTTTCAAATACATAAAAGGTTGCTGGAAGGAGAAAAATTGTTCTGAGGATAGGACAAGAGGCAATGGGCTTAAATTGCAGGAAAGTGTGGTTTAGATTAGACATTAGAAAAAAATTCTTGCCAGGATGGTTAAGCACTGGATTAAATTTCCTAGGGAGGTTGTGGAATCTCCATCATTGGACAAACACCTGTCAGGGATGGTGTAGATAACACTTAGTCCTGCCTTGAGTGCAGGGGACTGGACTAGAAGACCTCTCGAGGTCCCTTCCAGTTCTATGATTCTATGTTCTATGTAACTCCTCTCTCCCCTGCTGGTATCCAGGTTCCGTAGAAAGAAGTGTTTTGGGGTGGGACTATCCCCCGAGCCCTGCTAGTGCACCATCTCCAAACTAATTTTCTCTGCATTTATTGAAACCTGTACATTTCACACTCACTATTTTCCCACAAGGGCCAGCCCTCTATAAATCAGGTATCATGGGGGAAAGTCCAATTCGGCACTCTGCTGCCCTACTATGGCATTTTGGTTAAAAGCCTCTTCTTTTCACATGGAATTTCAGCTGATTGCTGCTGACAGATTGACACCACTGCTGAAAATGTGAAACTGCTATAAGTCTTAGAAGATGAAGGAAAATGGTAGCAGGTAATTGCATAAAGCAGACGCAAGGTGTGCTCAGTACTCAGCAAATTTCACTCCTTCCAATTACTGATGCCTTGGGAAAATGGCCAGGTTCACCTAGAGTGACCAGATGTCCCGATTTTATAGGGACAGTCCTGATTTTGGGGGCTTTTTCTTATATAGGCTCCTATTACCCCCCACCCCGGTCCCAATTTTTCACACTAGCTGTCTGTTCACCCTGGGTTCACCTGCCCCTAACGGACACCAAATTTCAGCATTGAAAAACCCAAGAACGCCGCAAAATTTTACTGAATAGAAAAATATGTAACTGTTGATAAAGTAGCAAAGAATCCTGTGGCACCTTATAGACTAACAGACGTTTTGCAGCATGAGCTTTCGTGGGTGAATACCCACTTCTTCGGATGCAAGCCTTCGGATGTTGATAAAGTGACTCCCTCAAGTATAGTTAACCAGATCCACCAGCCTCTGAACAGATAAAGAGTTTTCTGAAGTCTGAGGGTATAACATACTGTAAAAAAACCGAGCTAGTTCTGTACAACGTCAACCTGTAGGTTACCCAGAGAGGGGATATGGCAGAGGACCAGCTTGCTATTTTTTTTTTTAAATCACAGTCATGTTCCATTTTTAATCCTGACAATGGGTTGATTACATGGTCTCATAATTTAACTTCTAAAAATACTTAAAAAGAGCTAATGGCCATCTATTAATTACCCAAAAGGTTGCAGTCTTTCGGAAAATATCTGAAATGAGAGGTCTTCATGAGGAGGGGGAGAGGGAATTGAGTTCATCATGTTAATCTCATTTCAGCAGACATTACCTAGCTTTCAGGACATTGGAATAACAAAATCCAGGATGCAGATTTCACAGAACAGCTCAATTTCTCTGTCTTTGTCATTATTTGTTTCTCATGAATGGTGCCTAATGGAAAGCTCCAGAGACTGAAATGTTTGTTTTAAGAACAGGTGCACTGCAGACAGCAACAGCACAAACTTCTCCATCACTGCAACATCAGTGTGCCTCCGCCTTGACCAGGGGATCAGCTCTAGACATCAGAGACTAGTTAAGTCTCCACATCCATGTGGTTTAGTGATGTGAACATCTATCCATTAGGACCTGCATTGACACCACCAATTTATTTTACATAAGCCATGAACAGCCACCAGATGGTAACAATTTTAAGTCACTAGTTGCCTGGACTAACAGTTTAGAGGTATTTTTTCCTCTTCCTTTCCTCTTAACAAAATAGTAAAGGTAACTGAAATAAGACCCTTGTGACTCTATAAGTGAAGTTAACGGAAAATACACACTCATACAAACAGCCACTGATTTTAAATGTGGACAGGGAGATTGCTTATTGAAAAACAACAGTTTTGTTTGCCTCATCTTTGTCATCCAGACAAATTGTGGTTATTGCATCACTGATCAGAAACACAGGACTGGAAGGGAACTGCTGGGTCCTAGAGTCCGGTTCTCTGCTATTGTAGACAGCCCTGCCATATACTACCATTCAGACATTTATCAAGCCCCATATTAGTCAGATTACCTGCCCCCACAAATCCTACTGGGAGGCTGTTTTGGAACCTCCCTCCTCTGATAGTTAGGAACTTCTAATTTCCAGCCTAAATTTATTCATAGCCAGTTTCTTCCCATTTGTTCTCATACCAACATTGTCCTTTAGCTTAAACAGCTCTTCTCCCTCCTTTGTGTTTACCCCCAGATGTATTTATAGAGGGGAATCGTTTTTCTCTCAGTCTTCATTCTGCAGTCTTCACCACTGCTTGCATCCGAAGAAGTGGGTATTCACCCACGAAAGCTCATGCTGCAAAACATCTGTTAGTCTATAAGGTGCCACAGGATTCTTTGCTGCTTCTACAGAATCAGACTAACACGGCTACCCCTCTGCTGCTTGACTAAACAAGTCAAGCTCTTCCAGTCTCTTCTCATTAGACAGGCCTTTCATTCCTTCATCATCCTAGTAGCCCTTATTTGCACCTATTCCAGTCCGAATTCACTTTTCTTGAACATGGGTGACCAGAATTGTACACAGTATTCCACATGAAGTCTCTTACCGGTGCCTTGTAAAATAGCATTCATACTTCTTTCTCTCTACTGGAAATGCATCACTTGATACATCCTGGAATTGTATTTGCCTTTTTTGGTGCTGACATGCCATACCACACTGGTGGCTCATACTCATCTTGTGATCAACCAATAAATACACCCAGGTGTTTCTCTTCCTCTGTTATCTCCAACTGATGAGCCTTCTGCTTTATAGCAGAATTTGTTTGTTATTAGTCCCTAAGTGCATGACTGTGCCCTTTGTACTATTACATTTCATCCCACTTCTATTATTCCAGTCCTCAAGGTCATCCCATTCTTCCTGGGTAAAATTCCAATGATCCTCTGTATTGATGATGCCTTCCAACTTGTGTCACCAGCAAATTTCACTACTCACTCCTACTTTTCATGCCAAGGCCATTGATGAAAATATTAAATAAGATCAATCCCAAGATTGATCCCTGAGGGACTCCAATAGTAATCTCCTTCCAGCAGGAAGTTCTCCTTTCAGTATAATCCATTGTCATCTCTCTCTTAGCCACTTCCTTACCCACTTTACAATTCTCATACTAATCCCCATCTTCTGCAGCTTAATTTCATATGTCGTACTATGCCAAATACTTCACTGAAGTCCGGATAGATTAAATCTACCACATTTCCAGTTATCTTATCAAATAAACAATGGATCCCATATCTAAAGAAGTGGAAATACTGCCTTTTCACCCCCACTAAAAAAATCAAACTTTTCCATAGTTACAACATATTTAAACTTTATTTTATTTTTAGTTCTGGGTCAATAATAAAGGTTTAATACTCTTGGCCATCCAACATGGCGTTCTGTGTCCGGGCTACATATCATGCCCCAAGCTAAGTGCCTTTTCTAAAGACTAATTTTCTCCACTTTTTCCATGACTTGTAAGCTTTACATCAGCTCATTCTTAACTGAGATGATCCAGAAAGGAATCAATTTGTCTGGACATATGAACAGTAAACTGTTGATTTCTCAGACTCAGTGAACTGGATTCCCTAACGGGTATTCTCCTAAGTGTATCACAGAACTGATAACTCTGTTGAATGTCAAGTTCTGCCATATCCCTTATACCAGTCCAGACCGTACAGCAATTCCCGTTGACAAGTAGGTAGAAATATAGAAACAAACTATAGCTCTGCTGAATGTCAACTTTGCATGGTAACTTCTGTGTTTTGTTTCCATGGGATATCATCCCTGATACAATATGCACTCTGTATGTGTTTTCTTTCTGCTCTCCTTCAAAAAAAAAAAAAGAGCTTTTAAAAATCTATATTAATTTTTTCAAAGTAGTCAGACACATTATTTATATTGTGATAGCACTGAATGGCCCTAATCAGGATGGGGTTCAATGCTGGGTGCTGTATGAAGGCATGGTCCCTGTCATGAAGCACTTAGAATTGAATTAAAAACAAGGCGCAAGTGACTGTGACAAAATAGGAGAGAAGGGGAGAAAGAGGATGATGGTATCGGTAGTAAGTTTATGGGGTTGCACAGAGTTGCACTGGGCAACACTTAATGGTTCCAAATCATATACAATATTTTATTATTATTTGAACAAAGATCAAATATTAGTTGGCTGATTTCCTGTAGGAGCCATGGCAAAAGTGAGACCAGAAGGTGAGGAGATAGTAGTTCCATGAGTAAAGGACAACTGGTTGTGGGACAACTAAGGAAGGGATGGTTGAGACTAGCAACTGGTGGAACGGAGAGAGCAGCAAGGACAAATAAGTGGGGAGTGGATGTGTGGGCAGAGTCATGAAGGGTCCTGAAGTTGTGAACAAGAAATTTGAAATTGCAGTGGAAAATGGGGGGCCAGTGAAGATATTTGTGGGCTTGCATGTGATATAATCAGCATGACTGGAAAAGTGGAAGATCTTAGCAGCTGCTAAGCTACTTAATGGAGGAGGATGATTGGGAATTGAATCAAGGAGACTGGTGAGGGGGTTACACGAATAAAGACACAAGATGAGGAGGCCCTAGACAAAAGGTTTAGTTGAGTGAATAGAGAAAAGGTCACTGTTTAGAAAAGTTATAATGGATAAAAGCAGAAGGAATTAGACTGGGCCTGGGTGATAAGGAGAAGGTGGTGTTAATAACAGAGAATATTGAAGGTTTTGGAGAAAGTTGCATAGGAGGAGGGGATCCAGGACAGATCTTTATAGTGTATTAAAAAATGGATCCCCTTATTTTGGAGAGTCTTATGCTTACACCACTGTGGGTACTACGTGGAGAGATCTGTAACATAGATGTCGAAGGAATAGAAGAGATCTCCACATATAAGATTAAGAATTAGAAGCTTTTTTTCTTTTTAAACTCTGGATAAACTCTGACTCATGTTTTTGGATTTATTCCTGCATTCTAATTAAGAGTGAGATATCAAGATGTTTAATGACTGCAGTCTATTGAGTAGGCACATCTACATGCCTGCTACATTGAATGATGAGTCTTGCCTGATTTCTGATACATGAGCCTGGAGCTGAAAATGAAGCTATGAAAATGAGCAGTGTTTAAGGTAGAAAATTATTCATACCACTATTTTAAAGGTTTTCAAATAAAAAGACCTTTGCAATTTCTATTAGTGGATAACCAGCTTACTTTTACAGCCATTTTTAAAACAGCTGCGATGAATCTACACCCTGACACTACCAAAGTATTAATAATTTCCCCTCTGTGCCTGATAAATGTGGTAAGATTGCAGAAAAACTGCAGGCTGTCTTGTAGCCGGTGACTATTTATCTACTTAGTACAAAACAAATATGCCCCTTCCTTACCCCATTAAGGAATGACAATCTTCCTTTTTGATGTCAACTCTAAATATGGCTGAAATCTAGAGTTTCTACATAGCCTTACTGGGAGTTTGAACTGCCAGAAGGGAATCAAGTTAATGGTCCAAAGGGCAGGCAGCTAATGCATTAACGGAATCACACTCTCTGGAAATTTCCTGAATAGAAATAATGGATTCAAGAAGAGAAGAAAAGAAAAAACATTTTAGAAATGATAAGTGTGATTTAATTCCCTCATCACTACAATATTCATATCAAAACTTATTTTAAAAAGAGAGACACTAAAATAAATACTCTTATTTGCTGAACACATGCACACATGCCATGGCTACTGTGGGAAAAAACAAAATGCCATTAGATATATTTAATTTTTGGACAACAAACAATTTTTTTACAGTATTCTTAATACTACAACTGTGCATTTATAAATAGGCTTGGCAGAATTCACTTTAAAAAGTTTAAGCTTTATAACCATTAAAAGAAATTGTCAATAGCAGAGGTCAAAATATACAAAAGTAAATATCCTTAAATCAAACTGTAATAAGTTCTCAAGTGAATTTTTCTTACTTTGTGTATCTGTCCATTCTGATTATTATTGATGGACATTTTTTGTGTCGGTTTGTGTGTGTACAGAAATATCAATGTTCATCGACATTTACTGATAAAAATCTAATCCTTCCGAGCCTACAGATTTTCATTTTTAAAGCACTTTACAAACATGAAATAATTAATCCTCAATACACCTGAAGCACACATAAATAGAATCCCCATTTTACCAAGGGGGAAAATGAGACAGGAGTCAGTTTCATGGCTGAGATTAGAATTTAGGCGGCTTCCTGTCTTGGGTTCATACCATTAGAATTTGCTATCTATTATGTCAGAGAAGTCCCCTTCCATGAAAAATGCCTTCTATTATATGATGAAAGCAAACAGGGTTCATCCTATGAAGTCTTCATATCATAATTCATCAATAAAGAAACCCTCTCAGAATCCTTGCACCTTGAAATGAAGTACAATGCCTGAACCTCTGCTATAATTCACTTTTTAAACCATTGTTCATATTATATAAAATAAGGGGACTATATTTTCCTGTAAAGAACCAAAGAATGTTGTTTAAACAGTATTGTTAAATCAACATTTGGAAACACTCATTTTTGTATTTGTCTGGGGTGTCAAGTGTTTTAATCCAAACTACAGAAGAGTGATAAGATAACACAGTTGCATTCAACACTGGTATGTAAGGGTTTAATGTTAAAAGGAGGAAAACTAGTGTTTTCTTGATATTTATGACCACTTCTGCAAGCTCCAAGTCTCCATTTTGCGAGGACAGGCATTCTTATGTTACATTCATATGTAAAAAGAACACGAGTACTTGTGGCACCTTAGAGACTAAAATTTATTTGAGCATAAGCTTCCGTGGGCTACAGCCCACTTCATCGGATGCATGCAGTGGAAAATACAGTAGGAAGAGATAGATACAGAGAACATGAAACAATGGGTGTTACCATACACACACTAACGAGAGTGATCAGTTAAGATGAGCTATTACCAACAGGAGAGAAAAAACTTTTTGTAGTGGTAATCAAAATGGTCCATTTACAGCAGTTGACAGGAAGGTGTTAGGAACAGTGTGTGTGTGGGGAAATAAACATGAGGAAATAGTTTTACTTTGTGTAATGACCCATCCACTCCCAGTCTTTATTCAAGCCTAATTTAATGGTGTCCATTCTGCGAATTAATTCCAATTCAGCAGTCTCTCGCTGGAGTCTGTTTTTGAGGTTTTTTGTTGTAATATTGTGACTTTTAGGTCTGTAATCAAATGACCAGTGACCTAATAGTCGCAATATTACAACAAAAAAACTTCAAAAACAGACTCCAACGAGACACTGCTGAGTTGGAATTAATTCGCAGAATGGACACCATTAAATTAGGCTTGAATAAAGACTGGGAGTGGATGGGTCATTACACAAAGTAAAACTATTTCCCCCCGCCACCATTCCTCACACCTTTTTGTCAATTGCTGCAAATGGACCATTTTGATTACCACTACAAAAAGTTTCTCTCTCTTCTGCTGGTAATAGCTCACCTTAACTGATCACTCTTGTTAGAGTGTGTATGGTAACACCCATTGTTTCATGGTGTGTGTGTGTGTGTGTGTGTGTGTGTGTGTGTGTGTGTGTGTGTGTGTGTGTGTGTGTGTGTGTGTATATATATATATATATATATTCCTACTGTATTTTCCACTGCATGCATCCGATGAAGTGGAATGTAGCCCACGAAAGCTTATGGTCAAATACATTTGTTAGTCTCTAAGGTGCCACAAGTACTCCTGTTCTTTTTGCGGATACAGACTAACACAGCTGCTATTCTGAAACGATTCATGTGTAACAGAACAATGATGCAGTAGGAACTTCTCCACCCTCTCTTTGATGATGACATATTTTGCATATTCTCTTAATGTTTTAAGCCTTGACATGGCTTAAAGTACATCCAGCATAAACCATAAAAGGTTATTAGCTTGCAGTTAATCTGATAATATGGGAAATAAAATAGGGTTAAAATAAAATATCTACAATGCTAAGCTAAACAAACTAGTAAATAAAACCATAAGCTGTTATTTATTCTTATGTCACAGCCTCTGGCTCCACTTAATCAAAACAAGCAAGTTTCTAATAAACTTTCAGCTTTGGCAAACAAATAATTTATAACTTCACTGCTTAGCCACAGGCATAACAGAAACACAACAAGCCAGAAACCATCTAAAGTTCAACTTGCCTCTCCTTACTCCCCTTTTTGTGACCTTGGTGAATGAAAGCTTCCCATAATGGCACATTCTCAATTAATACGCTGCTCAAGAGTTTAAGTAATTTTGCAGCATGTTTAAGCAGAGTGATGCCATCAACCGACTAAGTATTTTCCCACAGAAGCCAGCCAAGAAAGTCTACAGCGTTTCCAAATACGTACTTTCTGTATGTATTAGCGAGTATCCATGTTCATAGCTAAACATCATTCCAAACCATCAGGATTCTTGTGTATTACTCTCCTCGTATATGTATTTTTAGCTGAGGGGGTCTTTTTGTTTTACACTTTATTTTCACCCTATT
This sequence comes from Mauremys reevesii, assembly GCF_016161935.1. Classification (NCBI taxonomy): domain Eukaryota; kingdom Metazoa; phylum Chordata; order Testudines; family Geoemydidae; genus Mauremys; species Mauremys reevesii. The sequence goes on from NC_052625.1 coordinate 98,057,893, forward strand.
TACTTCTCTTCCACTGCACATTATTTAAATGTTAAACAAGTGTAAAGTTACTGAACTTTAAGAGTCCTGGAGACTAAGATTTTACATTTACAGAAAGAGTGAATAAAAATATCACTTCACAGATATCGAGAGGTTCTCCACACTGTTCTACAAATGCACCTCAATCTTTTATCTGAAGAGAATAGCTGTACAGTGGTAGGGCAGTTAATTTCCACACCTACTCACTCCTCTGCTTCTTTCTTAAGACTGCTAATAAGGGTGACAATTTTGGTGGTGTTTTTGGTAACAAAGATGGCTATTGACTGGAAACTAGACTGAAATAATCAACTGAGTTCACACAGGGTCACTAGGCAGACTATGAATTATAACATTCAGCCATTAATCTCTGGCAGCGATCCAATTAATGATACAATTGTAAATGCTTTTTGCTCCTTTTCCTTGCTTTCTAGACGTATGGAGCATACGGGCATTGCATATGGGTAGAAAACTAGGATAACACGGTTTAGCTAAAAAGAATTGCCAATTTTAGATCAGCTAAAACACAAGATAACAGGAACTGCCAGAATTGATCAGGCCAAAGTCCATCTAGTCCAGTATCTTGTCTCCAGATGCTGCAGACAGAGGTGTAAGAACCCCAGCAGTAGGTAGATGTGTGATAATCAGCCCCCCACATAGGCTTCATCCTGGTCTTCAATACTTAGCAGATTGGCTGAAGCTCTACAGCAAGAAGTTTAATATTCCTTCCACAATTTGTTATTAATTATAACTCTGGATAGTCTTGATACCAATATAAATGTCCAATCTCTTTTAAAATCTTAAATTCTTGGCCTGAATGACTTCCAGTGTTAATAAGTTCCATAGTTTAATTGCTTGATGTGAGAAGAAGTATTTCCTTTATTGGGAGGGGGGAAGGGGCAGTGTTTAGTGGAGGAACATGGGCAGCTGCTAACCTCCCTTAACAGAAATATTTTAATAAAACAAAACACTAGTTTCCACAAAGAAAGAAGAAGGAGGCTTAGGGTGGCTCCCAAATGCAATTTCATGTTTAATAAAGGGTGTGAAGTCCACAGGACAGAAGCTTATTTCCACACAAATTCGGTGATATTTACAAATCCTTGGTCCACTTAATATTTTCAAATATTACATACAGACTAATACATCAGGAGTCCTAAGATTGCTGCTGCATTATGGATTGCAACGTGACAGATTGGTTTGAGTTATTAGTTCAACTACGTGGCCAATTGATAACTGTGCTGTAGCAGTAGTGATCCTGACATTTTTTCAGCTAGCAACAGGAGAAGCCTCCACTGTATGTATGGTCCCAGAGAGGGAGATGACTGTGTCTGGAGGAAAGACGACAAGAAAGGGACATTGGGTAACCTGATAACTCAGCAACAAATTTTTAAAAACAAACAATGAAAGACAAAATGGTTGAATCACTGAACAATATGAACACATTGCCAAACTGATTTGAGTCTCACTACAGAGTAGAATCCAGCTACCACAAGTTAACTTGAAGTGCAGAATTTATTTAACCATTGAAGCTATGTACAGGAGTATGTACAATATCGTTTTTATACTGGTGTTAATAGCAGGTACTAAAGTTGATCATAATAGTAAAGAGATAACCCAAACATTATTAAATTATTCCCAATATTGTCACAAAAACACTTTTACTTTTAAAAAACAGTTTCTGGTCACCTAGCTATTGATTCAATTTTCCCAGAGGAAGAGAGAGCACTATGAAAACTCATTGAACTCAGTTTTTTAGATTTTATAAACTCCAAGATATAGTGTGGCTGCATATGCTTAAAGGGTACATTGGGTAAGTCTAAAGAATACTGTACCTTTAAAGTTTTTTTTCTTTTAGATAATACTGCTTTGCTGCTTTAGTTATTAAATAGCTTTTGGATTCCAATAGTGCAGCTGAAGTGACTCTGATATTATGTAATTAAAGATATTTTGGTTTTGTGTATGTATCTTCTGGGATTAGTGGAGAAGGGAGATTAGGAGACTGGCACCGTTTGAAAAACAGGACAGGGTCAGGAAGTCAGTTTGGAAAGCAGATGGTTTTATAATTGAATCTGCAGATGGACACCGAGCAAAGGGAAGGTGGCATGCGGAAGCTAGCATGTACTTAGATCCATTTATTGTCATTATAGCTACTATTTTAAAAAGGACTTTTAGACTAGAGAGAACTCTCACAAATATAGCCCTGGGAATCAAGTGATATGGGCTCTGCTGTGTGACATCTCTATGCCTCACTCTTCTCTTCATAAAAAAAGAATTGTTAATACTTACCCACCTCATACAGATACTGTGAGGCTTAATAGACGCTGCTAAGTAGGATTCCCCAGTAAGGGAGAATCTTGTGTTGGTGTGAAGTGGGTGCAGCTAAGACCAACCCCCTCTGGATATCCTCCCACAGAGAAGGGAGTGCATCAGGGCTAGTGCATGATGTGTGGGGTACATTTTTCAAAAGCTTCCAAGTGCCATGGGACTTAAGATTTTTGGATTCTATTTCCACCTCTACCACTAACTCACTGTGCAACCTTGACCAAGTCACTAAGGATATGTCTACACTGCAATTAAACACCGGAGGCTGGTGCATGTCAGCTGACTTGGGCTTGTGGGGCTCAGGCTACAGGGCTGTTTAATTGTGGTGTAGACATTCAGCCTCGGGCTGATTCTGAGACCACACTAGGTCCAAGGGCTCAGGCTCCAGTGTGAGCCTGAATGTCTACGTGGCAATTAAACAGCCCCTTAGCCTGAGTCTCATGAGCCTGAGGAGCTGAGATGGGCCAGACACAGCTGTTTCCTTGCAGTGTAGACATAACCTGTGGGTGTATTTTCAAAAGCACTTAAAGTTCCACTGGATGGAAACAGAAACCAGGAGTCCTGACTTCTTGTCCCTTGCCCTAACTACAGTTCCTTCAAAGAGTATATTTGTATTTGTATTTAATTCTTGCTGAATTCAGTCCTTTCAGTAAATATAACAATTGGAGATACAAATGACAAATTTATTGTGAAACCTACAATCAAATTATAGTATAAAAAAGAAAACTAAATACCCTACATTCTTGCACGTTAAGATAAAAACAAGCATTAAGTCTCACACTAAACTCTCATCATGTATGATACTGGAAGTGTACCCAGCTGACAGCTCTTTATTCTTCCTAACCTCCCTTAATGCTTGGGAATTTAAGAATTCCACTCACTTGAATATCAAAAAATAGTGGCATAAGATTGTAATTTCTCAAGTGGAAAGACACAAGAAACGGTCAACATTATTTCTGCCTACTGTGATGAATAGGAAGACTATTTAGCCGTAAGACAATCCTATAAAAACGTTCACAATACATCTCTTTTCCGTCTGGGAATAGTAATGTGACTGATCACAACTTATTAAAGGGGTAAAATATGAAGCTGAATTTTCTTCAACAGTATTTAGGTCTGGCTCAAGGCCAAGAGAAGACCCATGGTGGCATCAAATCAGGGGCCATTAAATCCTTCAAAAGATCAATTATTTTATCCACTTTAAGCCTTGCTTCTGTCAATGAATCCCTGGAAACTGGTGTCCCAGAGGTCACTGGGAATGCGGGTACCTAGTATCAGTCTTGTACATACCTTATAAAATACTTTCTGCTTTGTGCCTCTTTTTTACTGTATATGGGAATAATGTTGAAAGCCCTATAGGATAAAAACGTTTTAAGATAGCCCTGGCTGTCATATCTGTAGAGAGAATTTGGAATAAGGATTTAATGAAATGGTCCATTTGACACAAACAATCTGAGGAAAACAGAGTCACCATCCTTTTAAAATATGAGGTTTTGAAGCATATCAAATGTTTTTCAGTGATCCCTACAGCTGCATGGTACCTGCACATGGAGTTTTTCTGGAATAACTATTCTGTGTTAAAGTCACACCCGACTTTATTCTGAAGTAATGTTTATGTGCACACAAGGCCAGAATCTCAATTTCTCTCTTGTTTTACATAAGGAACAAGGTGAAAATGTGAGTTAATCTACTCAGTTTTGCAAAGTCCTTTGAGGAGTTTTGGGATTTAAAAGGCACTTAAATTATTTGAAACTGCTATTTCCTTTTAAAATGGCTGGCATCCCACCTGCAGGTCAGTACCCAAGAATTTCCTTCAATTTCATTTATAATACTGGCATCTGAGGGCCGGGAATCAAGCTCCAGTAACTTTCTGAGCATGAGGAGGTATACAATTATGGACAAAGTTATGAGACCAAGTATCTCATACAGCTTAGCAGTAGTAGCAGACTAGATGGGTTTTATAAGATGTGTCCATTTTGCATCCCTATCAAAACAAAACAGTTTGAGAGCCTGTGTGTGCCCTTAGACTTCACTTCTCAATGTTGTGGCATATAGAAAAGGGAAATAAATACTGTACTACAAATGAGCTACCTATCTACTGCTTTTAATCAGAGTTTCTCTTTTTACTCTTGAGTGACTTAAGTTCAACTAATAAAACATAGAATTGTGTCCCCTGTGCTTGCCCTTGTTCAGTCTCACCACTGGAATGCTAACCTGTAATTACCCCATGAGAAACCAGTTGGTATGCTGGAATGGTAAGTTATGTTACGTTGAATCTTTCTCCTGAAATGATGACCAAACAAAGGCATTAGAATGATTTTTATTTCCTTTTTTGATCACATTTCTGGGAGACAGGAGCTAACCAGCACCCTTTGGATGCACTCCTGTAATTTGATGTCTCTATAGCATATTAGGAAGTTTTTTCCCCCCCTGGCTTCAGACCACTTGGGTAAACTTTAATATTGCCCTAAGTATCTTTATCTCTCTTTGCCTTATAGACAGATTACATGTCCCATTCACGAGCAGGGGAAACTAATAAATCTATTTGGATAGCTGTGCCATGCATTCCTCTTATTCTCTTCCTGTGCTGCATTTGTAATTGTATCTGTCTTGCAAAAATTCAATTAAGGGAAAGTTAATGAAAATTAAGTTAGCTCTTTGACAGCACAGTGCAGTGTCACATGGAAGACATACCATAGGTCTACAATGGGTAATGAGATAGTAGAAGGAAAATGCTGAGTGAGTCTTCTGGGTTTCTCCCCCAGTTCATCGAGACCATAAGAGAAAGCTGCCCAGAAATTGGTTCAGAGAAATCTCCCCATTGTTACCACTCAGTCAGCAGAAGGCAAAATGTGATCACAAATACTGATTTAAAGAGACTAGGGTGAAACTAACACACACAAAAGAGAGGGTTGATTATAAAGATCCAGAAACTTTTTTCACTCATCTCAAATGTAAAACAGCATCCCAGCACCTAGCCGAGGAACAGAGGGCCAAAGTGAGGAATGGAGGAATGAAATTCTCTCTTTACAATCACGCCAGGAATGAGTGACACAGGGTCAAAAGAGGTTGAGTTTGTCAGGATGAAGACTTATAAGTGGTTTAAAGATATCTAAGTTCACTACATAACAAAGATATTATTTTGAAACTATTCAAACCAGTGATTTTTTTTGTTTTTGTCAAGAAAGTGGCAAAAATCCTTAAATACTTTACCCTGAGAATTAGTGAAACTTTACAAATATGTAACCCTATTCCACCACATGCTAAATACATCAAGGACTAAAAATACCACTAGTACCTCAGCTATGCCCACAAAATATGCAGATGTATTTCTGCATACAAACTGGGTTGTAACTGCATTTGCAAATGGCTGCTTGTGCATGAAATTATCCCTCTGTGAACACAGTTACTTGCTGACACAACATGCATATTTTCCAGCTGCAATTTAGGGGCCAATGTGTGAAAATTTGACCCATAGGATTAGATTAAGCCAGCAAAAGCCAGAAAAGACATGGTCTTGGCTGGAAGTTTCTTTAACTCATCCTGCTGTGAGTACGTATAATATTCTCCCACTCTTCTGAGCACCTGTGGATAGAACACAGTATTCCTCTCTGCTCTGCTTTGCCCTTACAAATGCAATGACCATTTTTATTTTGAATTGTCTGTGTATTTCATGCTGTAAATTTAAAACTCAGGTTACAATTTAGGTTTATATTGTGCTTTTCCTTACTCCAACTGTTCCAAAACACTTTACAAAATAATGAGTTAGAGCAGGCCTGCACAACATGCGGCCCAGGGGCCACATGCGGCCCGCGTGGACTCATTGTGCGGCCCGCGGGGGGTGAGTAGGCAAGCGGCGGGTGAGGGAGGGGGGCTGAAGAGGTGGGTGGGCAGTAGCGGGGATGAGGAGGCGAGCCAAGGGGTGGGGTGGGGGCTGAGGAGGCGAGTGGGAAGGCAGTGGCGGGGGGGTGAGTAGGCGAGCCGAGGTGGGGTGGGGGGCTGAGGAGGCGAGCGGGTGGGCAGTGGCGGGGGGTGAGTAGGCAAGCCAAGGAGGTGGGGGGCTGAGGAGGCGAGTGGGAAGGCAGTGGCGGGGGCTGAGGAGGTGAGCGGGAAGGCAGTGGCGGGGGCTGAGGAGGCGAGCGAGGAGTCAGTGGCTGACCTGTTCTACTGATCTGCTCTGGCTCCTAACCCTCCCCAAGGGTTGCCGCTGTCTGGAGGTGCTGCCTTCCACGCCTTCCTCAGTCACACCTCATTCATTCAACAGGGCAATTGATTACAAAAGTTGGGGGAAGAGCTTGTTCTACTTCTAGCAAAAAGACAGTTTTCTTTTACCTTAATTATACTACCTTAGGGGCCCGCTATAACATATTACCAAGGTTCAATACTGCTGTTTCGGTGGGGCAGCGCTGGGGAAGGAGGGTTTGTTTCCGCAGGGCGGGTGGTGCTGAGGGGAGGAGTATTTCTGGGGGGCGGGGCGGCGCTGGGGGGTGGTGGTGTGTTTTGGGGGGGGCATGGCAGCGCTGGGGGGGTCGGCGGGGCTGGGGGGGGGTTCGGCCCTCAGCTGTTTTCTTTGGAGTAATATGGCTCTCGCCGCTTTACGAGTTGTGCAGGCCTGAGTTAGAGGCTGAGAAGGTAGGGTATTGATTGCGTAAGCAAACAGCAGCCACTGGGCTGTTAAAAACACTTCAGGTCCCCTTCCACCAGTGCTCTCAGTTCATCACACACTGTATCTGTCATAGCAATCCATGCATTCACGACTCCAGGCTCATTTATTGCATTCCGTATCTCGGAATGCAGCCAAACAGCCCAAGAAAGCGTCATCTAATACAAAACACAGCATCCTACCTGGTCAAAAATACAGCTCGATATGAACAAATCATTCAGGTGCTCTGTTCTCTGCACTGGCTCTCCTCTGAATACAAAATCCAGTGCAAGGTTTCTGTGCTCATACTGAAAGTTCTGCATGGGATTGGCCCTAGTTAGCTGAGCAGTCATCTTTCCCTCAGTTACCACGGCCTCCCACAAAAATTACATTCTGTTGGAACAATGAAACTGTTGCCAACAGAGATAAGATATGCAGAAAGCAGTACTTTAATGGAAGCTGGATCTATGCTCTGGAACGCACTCCTGCAAGAAATAAGAATGACCTCATCACTTTCAGAACTAAATGCAAACTAATTTCTTCAGCTTAGTTTTCCTGCAATGAGCTCTTCACATAGTCTATATACATGGAAGAAAAAGAAAGATGGTCGATAAAATAGATATGGAATGTTGGTCAACCCAATTAGATTATCCTCATCTCTTTTCAAAACAAATGCCATTTGATCTTTGTCAGCCACATGAATAATCAACAGAGATTGGCATGAGGCACATCTGTTTCAGTTTCATCCAAAGGACAGAACCTCTAACAGTGCAGCATCCCTTTAGTACTGTTCTACATAGAATATAAACTCAGGTTGTGGTGTTGAACTTTGACCTATGACCTACTGCTCTTGAGAGCTATTAACAACAGGAATTATAAATGCTCACTGATGAAAGAATAGATCTGTTATAATGGAAATTATTAATTATTTAGGGTGTCACTGTGCTATATGCATCAGCTTTGGATTCATGTCTCCATATCTTTGGCACACTAATGGAAATAGTAGAATTTTAGCTTTTTAGCAAACAAATGGAAAAAGATGCCTGTGCAGGATACAGTGACAGATATTTCAAGGAAATGAGAATCAGCTGACAAATCTGAATGTGATCCATTACAGATATGTTGTAAACATCCAAATAATTCTCTTTCAAGAACCTTATGATCCAAGTACATGTGAAAGCAATTCATATTACGAAATATAGCACTTGATATAATAAAACATTGTCAGTAGTGTGATCTTTTTCTCAGAATAGTTCTCCCCTTTCCTATCACTTCTCAACAGGTAAGAGAATGCTGGTTATAGATATTTGGCTATTTTAGACTTAAGACGACAACAGAAAAGGGATAATTTTTTTTTTAGCAGTAATTTACTTGTTTCTCTTTGCATTTGTTTCTCTGACAAGATTTGTAGATACATAAAAGTCTCTTCTTCCAACTTTTAGTTACATTTTCACTTTTTTGTTCACTTTGACTAAACAGCAATGGATCCGCAAGACTTGACCACCAAGGGGCTGATGAGAACAGCAAGTTAATGATATAGGGGAACATCGCTGACAAATTTTTCTGCAGCCTTCACTAATTCTCTGTATTTCACTCAATAGTCATATGAAACTAATAACCCACAACACTGCTGCTTGTTAAGAAAGAGCATCATAAAAGCATTGACATGTCACACAAACTGCCTACAGTCTGTCAACTCAGGGCACTGTCAAGAAAGCTACTGTAGGACATACCACACACAAAAGGAAAAAAAACGTTAACTACACATCATGGCATGAAAACAGAAGTATTAAGCAGGCATGGAGCCTGAGCCATGTTCTCACTGCCACAGCTAGTTTCCCCAAGTTCAAAGCTAAGGCACTTTGCAGGGCAGGATGTGAAATCTTGTGCTGCTGTTACCACCTATGCTGGATGTGTTCCATGGAGAGTCTTCAACACTGCAGAGGGGTCAATCTGGCATTTTTGCAAAGCGCTGAAAAAAATCACTTATGAAAGTGGTTAATTTACTAACTAGAAACATTATGCTGCATAAGAGTACACGTTTTGGAAGTTGGATATTACTTGTCTCCTCTGAACACTACCACCCTTTGCAATGCATCCCACTTCGAACTGCGCTTAACATAGTTTGCCTTCATACTTTCTGAAAGCTGAAACACCACCTTTCTTCAAGTCAAGCTTTCACTAGTAACAGCCAAACAGTAGTTGTGATTAAACTTTTTATTTCCTAATGGATTTGGACAAATATGGAACTACAGGCCAGTCAGTGTCACCTCAGTCCCTGGAAAAATCATGGAGCAGGTCCTCAAGGAATCAATTTTGAAGCACTTCGAGAAGAGGAAAGTGATCAGGAACAGTCAGCATGGATTAACCAAGGGCAAGACATGCCTGACTAACCTAATTGCCTTCTATGAGGAGATAACTGGCCCTGTGGATGAAGGAAAAGCAGTGGATGTGTTATTCCTTGACTTTAGCAAAGCTTTTGATACGGTCTCCCACAGTATTCTCGCCAGCAAGTTAAAGTAGTATGGGCTGGCTACATCATCGGGCTCAACAGGTAGTGATCAATGGCTCCATGTCTAGTTGGCAGCCGGTATCAAGCAGAGTGCCCCAAGGGTCAGTCCTTGGACCAGTTTTGTTCAATATCTTCATTAATGAACTGGAGGATGGCATGGATTGCACCCTCAGCAAGTTTGCAAATGACACTAAACTGGGAAGAGCAGTAGATACGCTGGAGGGTAGGGATAGGATACAGAGGTACCTAGACAAATTAGAGGATTGGGCCAAAAGAAATATGATAAGGTTCAACAAGGACAAGTGCAGAGTCCTGCACTTAACATGGAAGAATCCCATGCACTGCTACAGACTAGGGACTGAGTGGCTAGGCAGCAGTTCTGCAGAAAAGGACCTAGGGGTTGCAGTGGACGAGAAGCTGGATATGAGTCAACAGCGTGCCCTTGTTGTCAAGAAGGCTAACAGCATTTTGGGCTGTATTAATAGAAGCATTGCCAGCAGATTGAGGGACGTGATCATTCCTCTCTATTCGGAATTGGTGAGGTCTCATCTGGAGTACTGTGTCCAGTTTTGGGCCCCACACTACAAGAAGGATGAGGAAAAAATTGGAAAGAGTCCAGTGGAGGGCAACAAAAATGATTAGGGGGCTGGAGCATATGACTTACGAGGAGAGGCTGAGGGAACTAGGATTATTTAGTCTGCAGAAGAGAAGAATGAGGGGGGATTTGATAGCTGCTTTCAACTACCTGTAAGGGGTTTCCAAAGAGGATGGATCTAGACTGTTCTCAGTGGTACCAGATGACAGAACAAGGAGTAATGGCCTCATGCTGCAGTGGGGGAGGTTTAGGTTGGATATTAGGAAAAACTTTTTCACTAGGAGGGTGGTGAAGCACTGGAATGGGTTACCTAGGGAGGTGGTGGAATCTTGTTCCTTAGATGTTTTTAAGGTCAAGCTTGACAAAGCCCTGGCTGGGATGATTTGGTTGGGGATTGGTCCTGCTTTGAGCAGGGGGTTGGACTAAATGACCTCCTGAGGCCCCTTCCAACCCTGATATTCTATGATTCTATGATTATTTCAACTTCAAATAATGAAATCAGTAGTAAACGTGTTACTGAAACTAGTACCACAATGAGGACATAAAAGAAGATTTAACTGTCCAGAAATGTTGATGGCTAATCCAAAATTTAATTCTACTTCTGACATGACAGAAAGCCCATCTCTCCTCATCCAGGCCTCTGTGACTATTCTTTTTCCTTGTTCCTCCCTATAAAGGTCCATTTGACAACCCACCTCCATTTGTCATCTTTTGACCTTCCAAGACAGTATGATATCCTCTTCACCTCTTTAAAGATGTGACACAGAGCCCAGCTGCAGCCTCACTGTATTTCTCATGAGCTTTGGCTTGTAAATACCATCTGGAGTATATCAATACCTAGAACTTGCATTTTAATGTGTGATTATTGCTGAAGAAATAAAAGATTAAATGTGGAAGTGCTGTCATCTAGCAAAAACAACCCACTTCCCTCTGATCACCAAAAGCTCCAAACAGATCCTGCAGTTAAATTTTTTAAAAGGGTTGCTTGGATTTAATTTTTTTTGAAGGACAGGAAAAGGAGGGCAGCTAGGGTTGGACATGACAAACATGAGCACCATGAAAGAAAGTGGTTCAGAAGGTTTTCCTTTAATCAAACTGATCCCCAATTAAAGAAATAAAAAGGTCTGTTTCAGAGAGGAAAAAAAAAGAAAAGAAATTCAATACGGATTCTAAGCTGCTTAAGGGATCTGGGTGCCCAATTACCATTAAAACTAATATTAATTTTGTGCCCAAATCCTCCATGTGGCTTTGAAAAATCTCAGTCTCTGTTTCTTAAAATAGTAGGACCATTTCACCAATGTCTAATTGAAACAAAACTCAGAAAAACCTGCTTCAAACATGATAAAATAAGAGATTCTAAAGGATATTTGGTTAACTATTTAAAACGCAAAGGAAATTGCATTAACATTAAACCCATTATGGAATTCACAAAATCGGTATGTCCCCAGAGATATGCTAGTACTGTTCCAGAACTGTTTAACTGTGCCATGTAATTTCTTTGACAATTTCCCCCTGACAAAATGTCCCCTAAAACAACCCCCCCCTACATACCCATCCTGAATAAACTGTTTTGTGGCGCTTACTATAGAAAGATAGGCAGAAGTATGCACACAGCTGTATAACATCTGGCATACAGGTGTATGAGATTGCATTTGCTTGCTGTCTGGCCAGTCTCCACACTTTTTTTTTTTTGAAGGATAACAAACAGTCCTTGCCCAGAAAGACAGATAGCAGTACTTTGTCCACTGTTCAAAATTACATTTATCTTCAGTGCATTAATCTCAGGAGGGTAACAGAATGGTATATTTATATTAATTTTTAAGAAATATTAAATTTTAAGACTACTATGGAACTGAGTCTGTACTAAGCCTGGTTCTTTGGTTTGATACAAATGGGGTTAGCTTGTATTTAGTAAGAAGTGGGCATCAGTATTACATTAAATACACATCACATTAAATAAATACTCCAATACAGTATAAAATGGAACAGGAGTAAATATTTTCATTAACCAACTTAAACTTGCAAGTTAGTACCAGCAATATTACTGACGTTAACCCTAAATATAGCACCAAAGACAGACTAAACAAACCATTGCACAAGATGAAGGACATGCACAAATGTGAAGCTCTCATTTAAAGGCAGACAGAACATTTACACAAAGCACTGAATGTAGAGTATTCCTTTCAACCAGAGAAAAATCAACAGTACATTAAATCCATGCTATATCTGCCTAAGACTTCGATTCAGCAAAGCTCTGAAGCATGTGCTTATCTTTAAGCTGGTATTTACATCCATTCCTATTCAGCAAAGCACTTCAGCACTTGCAAGCATGTGCTTAAATGTTTTGCTGCTCAGGAATGGATTTAAGCTGGTGGTTAAAATGGTTTGCTGAACTGAGGCCTAAGACAGGGAATGCAGTGTTGTCAGAGGCCACAGGCTTTCCCCAGAAACCCATCATCAGTGCTATCATACTCACAACATAAAAGCATGCTCTTAAACAAAAAAAATCCCCAAAGAATGCATTTTCTGATTTACAATGTGTTAACTGTTATCTCTCCAGCTTGCAAACCAGCACTGCAGTGAAACTCAATGTGCCTAACAACATAAAAGTACACGTGTTTTTCTTTCTTCTCTTCTTGCTGTTAAGAAAGAATGCTGCCTTTACAGAATTATAGCACCAAGTTGTGAGTGGGGTATGATATAAAGTTGAAATAAAAACTGCCCAATACAGTCTAACTACCTCAGCAATACGGAGCGCCCCTCCCCCTTTCATTCACTGAAGAAAACCATAACTGGAAATCTTAATGTTTTCTTTTTACATTTTTTCTTCCATCAAGTGTTTCTCTCCAGACAGCTCCAGACAACAAGGGAAGTGATTCCTCTTTGTCATGCAACTCTCGCCCTCCCCCAAGACTGAGATGAATTGAACATGAGCAAGCATACATGGATAAGCATGAAGAGTCCAAGTAACTAGATGGCTGACTTTTCAAAGGAAGGGGCGTCCTTTGCATAAACACAGAAGCTTGCCAAATTTTTCCAGTGCTGGATTGGATTGGGAGCATGAATTTGCAGGCTGCTTGGCAGTGAGAAAATTGATAACGAGTAGTAAAATATGGGCAAGATAATAAAATTTAAGGTTTGATGGCACATGAACTTGTTCAGCCTATATCTAACCTAAATGGCATGCTCCACCCATTTCCAGGAGCTTTAAGGCTTGTCTAACTAGCCCTGAAAACAAAAGAGCACATTTTCCACTACTGATGTGTGAAATGCTTTTCAGTGTACTTAGGTTTCTGCAAATCTGGTTGTTTTGAGTTGAGTTTGTTTTTACCATTATGTAGAGCTGTACTAACAACAGACCCCAGTCGTCAGTGGGCGGGATCGAACCTGGGGTCTCTGGAGCTTAGTGCATGAGCCTCTACAGCAGGGATGGCCAACCTGAGCCTAAGAAGGAGCCAGAATTTACAAATGTACATTACCAAAGAGCCACAGTAATATGTAATGATTATATACGTTGATAATGTATACTATGAATTTATAATATATAGTTAATAACTTAATGGGACTTCTGGCAATCTTTGCTTTCAACAATTCCCTTCAAGTTTAGTTTGTGTTCAGCTGTGCTCACATGCAGCAGTTCTCTTAAGTAGCTGTCTGTCAAAATGGATCTTGGATTTCACATGTTTGAGTGTCAAGAAAACAGACTCACAAAGATAGGTCAAGGCAAACATCGAGATAAATTTTAGGGCTGCACCTCTGATGTTGGGGTATTTATCCTTTGGTACAGATTTCCAGAAAGTAAGGGTCCCCTGTCTTCTGAACAGATTTCAATCTGTCATCTTCCAAAAGTTCTATTGTTTCCATCTGGGATGTTGCTTCATCAGCGACTAAAGGGGGCTTCAGACAATTGGCTTCAGCACTAAAAGGGTCAATCAGAAATCTGATGTGAGGTCTTTGCTGCTGCTAATCTTGGAATCTTTCCTCAAAAGTGTCCTTAAGATCTTTAATCACACTTGTATATCTAGTTGTGCTCCGTTTTAGGGGTTCTGCTGCATTCTCTTTTGATCTGGCTTGAAGCTGTGACATTGAGGGAAAGTGTGTCAGTTCTCCCTCAAGCATGTGAAACAACTGCAGTTTGTTCATGAATGCAAATATGCCTTGCACTTGATCAGACAGCAACCAAAATTTTCCTTGTAAGTAAACATTTAGTTTATCCAAATGCAGCAGCATGTCTGCAAGAAATATCACGTCTAGAACCCACCTAGGACTGTAAGCTCCAGATGTATTCTGTGCTTCTCCTCCACAAACAATTGTACTGGTTCCAGGAGTTAAAAAAAATGGGAAATAACTTTACCTCTTGAGAGCCATCAACCTGCGCAGTGAAATGGCAAATCGGCAGGGGAGTCGTCTTCATCCAGTTCTTCGATTAGATTTTGAAATTTGAGAGAATGAAATTCACAATGTGCAAGACAGTTTTCATGATGTGATCAAATTTGAGATTTTTAGATACCAGTTGCTCCTGACGAATAATACAGTGAAATGTCCAAAATTCAGGAAAGCTCTCAGACTTACAAAGCCCTACTAATCCATTTGCAGATCCCCACATGGATGGAGCCTCATCCGTTGCAATGGCAGTGAGCTTCTGTAAAGGCAAGTGGCTTTTTGCAACTACTAACATCAACACCTCCTTTAGATCTCATCCATGAGTTCTGTCCTTCAGTGACATGATATCTAGGAGTTCTTCCCTTGCAACACAGTCGTCAGACACAGTGCAGACAAATACAGATAATTGAGGTTTATCCTGTGCATGGCACGACTCATCCAAAGTGATATTCAAATACTCACACTGCTGAAGTTGCAAGTGCAGTTGCAATTCGATGTCACTGTTCAGGTCGGAGATTCTGCATTCTATTGTGTGGCGTGAAAGCTGCAGGTCAGGAATTTTCTTCTGTAGATTCTCGTTCTCTGGTGACAGGATTAAAATCACGCAGTGAGGCACATTTTTATAACCTCACCTTCAGAGTAGGGCTTTTTTGCACGGGCTATGTGCCAGGCCACATAATAGAAGGCTAACATTACGGTTTGCATTTGGTTGGCAATTCTGGTGAAGAACTGGGCTTCTACATCTGTTTGTTTTTTCAAAGTTCTCAGTTTTAAAGTGCGGCATTCAGGACCTTGTGGGAATTTTTGATCCATATGTGCATGGCTTGAAGCGAAATGATGCTGCAAGTTTGAAGCTCTGAACTGAGAGATACACATCTGGCAAAGAAGACACACGGCCTTACAATTACGTTCAATGACAAGGTACTTACTCTCCCATTCTTGTTGGAAGTATCGATTTTCATCTCTGTATTTTCTTTTCTGTTTGCACTTGCCTTCCATTGTTAGATGGTGTAAGAAAAAATTTGATTAAAAATTTCCACACCAGCTAGTAACTGTGTGCTTTATTCAAGGAGACCCTAGTGCCGGCCAGGGGGTGCCCCCTCTCCCTTTCCCCAAGTCCCCACCTCCGCCTTGCCTCTTCCCACCCCCTCCCCTGAGTGAGCCATGTCCTTGCTCCTCCCCCTCACCCTAAGCCTCCTGCGAGTCACAAAACAGCTGATCATGGCAGGCAGGAGGTGCAGGGAGGGAAGAGGCAGGCACTGGGAGAGGGAGTGGGGAGGTTGCACACCACGTCCCCTCTCCTCCCTCAAGAGCCTCCTCAATGCCGCGAAACAGCTGATCGCAGCAGACAGGAGGCATGGGGAAGAGAGGAGGCGCTGATTGGGGGGGTCTCCAGTGGGCATGAGGCACTGGGGGATGGAGAGGGGGCTGACAGGGCTGCTGAGCACCCACCATTTCCCCCCAGAGTAGGCTCCTAGCAGGAGCCGCATATTATCTTCTGAAGATGTTGGCCACCCCCACTCTACAGCATGAGCTAAAAGCCACCTGGCTCTTAACTAAAGCTGCAGAGCAGACTCATGTAACTCCCTCTCTCCAAGTGGTCTCAGTTCCATTAGATGGGACAGAACACCACACCCAGGAGATGTGTGGTTACATACTTCCCTTAGCTGAGGAAGCACATCCCGAGCTTCAGAGACTTCTCAATTGAAATCCCGGAAGAGTCCCGAATTGTAACGCCAACAGAAACCGGGCGGGATTGAACCAGGGACCTCTGGAGCTTAGTGCATGAGCCTCTACCGCATGAGCTAAAAGCCAACTGGCTCTTAACTAAGGCTGTCAAGCAGACTCATTTAACGCTCTCTCTCTAAGTGGTCTCCATGCCACTAAATGAGACAGAACACCACACTCAGGAGCTGTGGGGATTACACAGCCCTCTAGTTTCACTTTAAAAGCAGCTGATACCACTTACCAGACTTATCTGGCTCAGATATTTTAAAATAATTCAGCTGTTCCCAGTAGTCTTTGCAGTACTCATCTGTGAGTTGCCCGCTGTGTCATTACCATATGACCAAGATAACCTGCAGACAAGTTACTGGCTGCTGTTTCCTAAAGCAGAAGCAATCCTAGGAAGATTTACTTGGACTGAGGGAAGAGAACCTCTGCTCCCCCTAACTAGAGGAAAGTTGACTGGCAAAGAGAATATTCATACAGGTAGGTGGAATATCCTGAAGGAAAACTCAGTTGGGGCCAACCCTTGGCAGTGAGCTGTTGGCAGCTTACTCACCTACACTTAGAGAGTGTGGCCAGTGAGAGGAAGGTCTGGCCAAGACCGTGTCATATTTTTTATTTATTTGAAACAATATGGCAAACATGGAGTTCAGAAAGAAACTGGTAAGATTCATGAAGCCATTATGCATTTTGTAAGCATTTGCAGGATTTCCTAAGACTAGGGCAGTGTGCATTTTACTCAACCTAGAAGACCAGGACTCATAAGGAAACCAAAGCAATCCAGAGAAACTCCATTCCAGAGGCAGGAGAAAGATTCTGTTTTGAGTTTTATTGAAAGCCTGGCAGCTCTCACCAAAGCATTGCCTGAAACTCGGCTTGTTTCATTTCTAGATTTGAACTAGCGTCATGTCATTCAAATTTCTTTGTGAAAGAATTGCTTGGCTCTATCACCAATTAGTTTCTCTCAGCTCATAAAAACAATTCTGGAAAACAAAACGTTTACATATTTCCAATTTTAAAATCAGGAAAAAATACTACAGGTCCAGTACATACAGGGCAGCCAGCAGGTGATACAGGGCCAGAACCTCAGTGCAGAAATTAACATGACTGTCATTCCCAATAGGAGGATCAGCCTCTCTCCTGATCAGCATAGTGTGTGTTGAGGCCAACAAGACAGTGGCACAGATCAGAAGAACACAACTTTTGAAGTAACAAAGATTGCACTGGCAGCTAACTGGCAACCCAACAGCTGCAATTTATTTGCACTTTTATATGAATTGGGTGCCTGAATGCCTAGCACATTTCCAGGTGCTTGAAACATATTCCCACCAACACTGTATTTAGAATAAAGAAGTGTACAAGTGAAAAATGTTCTAACCTTAAAGCACTGAGTCTTTTCTTGATTATGTTTTGCCCTTTCCCTCTATTCTCCCTTTCCACCTGCCACTTGTTTCTTTTTTCTTTCCCTTTCACAATGTTTTCCGCTCTTTCTATTCTATCCTCACTATTTTCTTTTTTGCCTTGTCTCGTCATTTTCCGTTCCATTCTTCAACATTTCTCAGCATTCTCTCCCCTCCTCTATCTCTTTCTCTAAATTCTCTACTCCTGAACCATGCTTAGCTTAAGAACAGTGCCTCCTCTCAAAGGCCAAGTTCATCAGAGCCTGAAAAGAGAGGCAACAAGGAAGGCCAATTACACTTTGATCCTCTGCTTTGCTTAATCCAGGTTTGAGCTGCACATTGGGGAGATTACCTGGTTTTCACTTTCCACTGTTCAGTGGCTGGCAGTGTTGGTAGGGGAGGGGCACTGCTGCTTGCAAGGGCTAGGAGCAGCTGAGGGGAGCCAGCCAAGGGCAGGAGAAATTATCTTAGAAGCTACAAGCTTCAAGTAAAACAACTCTCAAATTGGATGAGTTTTCAAATCAGTAACTTTCCATTACCTAAGCATTCAAAATAGCTGCTTTTTAAAGTGCAGATTTGAACGAGAGTGCAAAGTACAAGGGGTGGTGTTCTGACTAATATTGCACTGTTTTAGTGTAGGTCTTTGAATAGTTAAACTTTTTCAAATTTCAGTGGCAACTTTACTGCACTTAAAGTCTTAGAACATGCTGCTGCTCAAGCCAGGCCCACAGAAGCCGTACTACTGTTCACAATGGCAGCAATGGGCAGTGTTGCCTAGTGGATACTAGACTAGAACTCACAAGGCTTGAATGCTATTCCCAGCTTTACCACTGGCTTGTTGGGTGACATGAGCAAGTTATTTCACCTCCGCTTTACTTTCCCCATTTGTATAAAAGGGTTAACACTGTACTTCTTACTTCCTTTGTGAAGCTGTGAGATGTATGATGAAAAACACTATATAAGAGCTAGGAATTATACTACATCTGTACCTTGGGAGGTAGCAAAACAGACCTCAATGGACAGATTGTATACCCATGGCATAATCTGATTTTGAAAAAGGAGACTATAAAAATTGAAATGAATCATCAGATAACTATGGATAATGCTAAAGATATATGAAAAACATCTAGTGCTCAAATAAGAAGTACTGGTATTGGAAGTAACTCTTCATATCAACTATAAAAATAGACTATTTAAAATATAGGGAGTCTCAATCCACTCCATTGCTATAAATTGTTTATGAGATGCCTTATATATATTTCAAGAATACTTTGAGGCACCAGATTGGCATGCTGAGAATAAACAAGGACTCCTGTAATTAAGTAATCAAATATGTTTGAAAGAACAATTGTAAATTCTCCATAAACAGATAGTTTTTAGAGATAAGCTAAAGTATTATCCAGAAAAGAATCATATCTAATAAGTGAATGAATGAGGAAGATTGGAATGTGTTTATATATTTATTTATTATTCAATTAAAAATAGAATTTTTTTTCTGAGCAAAGCATTTTTATAGGGCGTGTGTGTGTGTGTGTGTGTAACTATTTGGAGTGCCACAAAATTATCAGTATTTGATTACTGGACACTGAGAAAAGAGTAATTAATAACAGAGTAAGCAAATATAAGAAACAAAAAGGTGATGTAATAATTAATTCTAGTAATTAAAAGTACACATAAAGATGTCAGGAAGAAGGGTGTTTCAAATGGCAGAACAGGAAAGATTCTGATTTGTAGTAAATGCAAACCTGGAGTGAGTTGAGTTAAGAGAAAGAAAGAGAGAAAAGAAAAAAAAAAAAAACAAAAAAACAAAAGTAACAAAATAAAAAATAAGAAAGCCAAGCTCAAAAAAAAAAAAGGTTGAGGTTCAGAGGTGTTTATACATATCTCTTACTTAGTAAAATAATAAATAATTTTTCTCTTCTCCAAAAAAAAAAAAAAAATTAAAATCTTCATCTCTCACACACAACACTTTTTTTTGGGGTAGCAGTTGCATGGCGCATCTGGGACACCTCCAATATTGGAAAACCCCAGTGCATACAAATCCTGTGGAAGCAGCCAGCTAAGACCATAAATATCTGCTAGAATTTCATCATGGGACTGTATCACTAAATATAAATTGATTGGCCTACCTGAGGCAGGACTGGCACTGGAAAGGAGAAGGTGACAGGAGAAACAGAAGAATTGAGGGAGTAGCAAACAGCACATGTGAGAGTGTGAAGTAAGTTAGGAAGATTGACTTGAGAGAACTGCACTCTGTGGAAAGGCAGTGACTGGTTCCCAGAGAATTAGGAAGAAAGGAAAGGATGGGAGCAGGGGAAGGACTGACTAGGTTGAGAGGTAGAATGCTGCAGTGCAGAACAAAAGGATTAGGGAGGGACAAGACCTCAAAAGGAGAGTCATCCAAAAGAAGAGCAAAGCATGGAAATAATATGATAGTAACAATATTACATGATACTTATCACATCTTAGCTTCCGAAAGCTGAGACAGTAAATAAATTTAAGTATTATATGTATTTGTAATATGCAAAGGCCTAGAGGCCGTAAGACTGGGCACTTTTGCGCTGGACTTTCTATGTACAGATACTATGGACAGTGTCTCTCTGTCTTGAAGTACTTAAGGAAACCATCTCTTAGCAACATGCCTGTAGTTAATTCTCAACAAAATTTAAATGGAATTGGGAATCAAGATATTACCACACCCAAGAACAGACAGCTTCATATAATGTAAATTCCACTTGCGTGTTTTGGCACAGGTTTGCATTAAATTAGTCTTTTAATGCATGGAGATAGCATGTAGCACTGGAAACTGTGGAATGAAAACATAACCCTTCAAGATGGTGTGGAGGCAGAAACATTTAACATTCTACTTTTCTTTTTAAAGGATAATTTTCTTGTACCATTTTTCCAGATTGTTAAAAGACATTTCAACAACTAGTTCCTCTCTCACTCCCAATCTTCCTATTAACTGTTATGGTTTTGTCTGGAAGTCTAATTAACAAGCGGTATAATTACACAATGAATTTTAGCAATGTCTCAATGCTGCCGAACACAACCTAACTCAAATGGAAACAGATTGCATAAAAAGGGCCATTTGCAAAGAGCTAGTTCATAGCTGCTGAGAAATCTTCAGTAAAATTAGTTTCAGATTTAGAAAGACCTAATGTCTGGTTAAAACATAACACAGTACATTAATGTATTAAAGACTAGTAGGCCTCATTTTTCAGAAGTGCTAGCCACCTGCGGCTCCCATTTGATTTCAGTTGGAATTGTGGGTGTTCAACATTTCTTAACGGTTAGGCAGCTGGTGTGCTGAGACTACAACCTATCATGCTTATTAATATTATTTCATTGTTCCTTTGCGCTTTCCCATCTGTATCCATCTGCTATTTCCTGTTCTCTGTTTGTACAGCACTTAGCGCACTGGGGGCTGTTAAGGACAACCACAATACAAATAAATGAAATAATTTCTGAAAATTAGGCCCAGTGTTTTTTCATTTAAAATTAGGGGTTTGTAATTTTATTACAGTGAAAGCCAATTTAGATCTCAGATTCTTTTCTATAAAATTACAACAGCCCTCGTGTTTCTGTGATTTCTTCTGTACAACTACAATAGCTCCTGTCACAGTGTATCTGTGATTTATCATGTAACAATGTAACCTCTTGGTGCAGCTGCTTTTATTTGTTTAGTGCAAAATTTATGTTCTGAAATTTTTGTCTTGCTGAGCCGCATTAGGACTTCTTGTTTTACATGCGAGCAAGAAAGCTAAAATGAACTATCTGGCAGGGCTTTGTGGCTTTTGTTGTTGTTGGTTAACACATAACCCATCTGTTTAGAATGGAAGACCTCCTCACAAAAGTCAGATGAAAACAGCTTTAATTATTTTTCTATGAATGTTTGATTGTTCATTTTATAATGATGTTATTTTGTGAAGCATTTCAACTTTACTCTCTGGTAAATGCATCTGCCCCACCCCCAGGGCCGGCTCCAGACCCCAGTGCGCCAAGCGCGCGCTTGGGGCTGCATTTTGCCGGCAGGGCGGCAGGCAGCTCCAGCGGACCTTCCGCAGTCATGCCTGCGGGAGGTCCACTGGAGCCGCGGGTCCAGCGGACCTCCCGCAGGCATGACTGCGGAGGGTCCGCTGGTCCCGCAGCTCCGGTGGACCTCCCGCAGGCATGACTGCGGAGGGTTCGCTGGTCCTGCGGCTCGGGTGGACCTCCCGCAGGCATGCCTGTGGATGCTCCACCGGAACCGTGGGACCAGCGGACCCTCCGCAGGCACGTCTGCAAGAGGTTCCCCGGAGCCGTGGGACTGGTGGACCCTCCGCAGTCATGCCCTGCTTGGGGCAGCCAAATTCCTAGAGCTGCCCCTGCCCACCCCTGGCTCTTCTATTCTGTGTTTGTACAGTGCCTAGCACAATGGGTTCCTGGTCCATAATTAGGGCTTCTAGATGCTACTGCAATACAAAAACAGCAGCAGCTGTCATCGCCACCACCCTCCTTTTAGGTCACTTAGAGAACTGATGAAACATATTTTACATACCTGTCAGTTTATTTTATCCTTAACAGACTCCTAAGTATTATTACCTATAGCGACAACAGATGTAAATAACAAGGTAGCAAGACCAAAGGAGGCCTCCTGCAGTCTAAAATGTATACTACCGAAGTTATTTCAATGACTATTAGCAATCAGTAAGAACCCACCCAGGTTTATGCATGCTCAGAACTCTGTGAAAGCAGTGAGGTCAGTGGACAGAGCACCGGATTCAGCAAACTGGGGTTCTATTCCAGGTTCTACCATTGACCTGCTGTGTGATCCTGGGAAAGTCATTCACCTCTCTGAGCCTCTGTTTTCCCTCCCACCTTTTCTTGGTCTTGTCTATTTTGGTTGTAAGCTCTTTGGGGGCAGGGAGTCTACAATATCTAGAACAATGGGACCCAGATTGCTCTAATACAAATAATAATCATATTTTTTATGCATGATGCATGCAGTCTCAAGAGGGACAGGGACAAAATGGAGTTACCAGGAGTACTTCTCTAGGTATAATTTGTAAGGAGCCTTTCTGAGTGGGTGTCCATTCTCTAGAAAACTCCTAAATAGGGAATTCATACAACTGTTATAGTCCTATGGTGCTTCTGATGGGTAGGGAAATTAGCTTGGGGGAGGCTCCCTGCTCTTCACCGAGTTTGTCCAGAATATCTTCCATCTATTGCATACAGCACCTTTGATCCTGGTTATCAATCATGTTTTAAAAATCCCTCATAACCACCAACTAAATCCCTATAGCCACCTAATAAACTATACCTAATATTGTCAATAAAACCCTTAATTTCTGGACTCATCTCACTGTAGCATGGAAAGTCTATAATGTCCTAATTTCCTTCTGGATGTTTTAACACCCAACTATTGCCCCAATCCTGTTCACCCACTATGAAACCACCATGGGTTTTTTTTTGTTTGTTTTGTTTTTTTACAAATGCTGCCTCTTCTTACTCTTCTTATGTTAGCCTGTCGTCATGTCCATGAAATAACAGATTCCTCACTTCTTAGAACAAAACAGGCTTATTGGGAAGGAAAATATTTAGAAATGGAACTATGGGTGAGGGTCAAATAATATTTGCAAATAGTATCCTTAGGCCCATCCTGTTAGAGCCTAATGCTATAAACTATAAGCTACATATGTACTTCTTTTTGAAGTCAATGGGAGTTCCATACAGAGAAGACAGCAGGATCAGAATCTTCAGTAGTAACTCAAAACATTTCAATAAGGGGATAGAAGAATTGGGGTTGGAGAGTGAGGGAGGGGAAGGAGGGAGAAGGAGTCAGTGGCTTCAGGAATGGAGTCCTGATGTCACAGGTGCTTACTGCTCAGGAAAGCAGAGCCAGAAGTAATCTTCTGATCAGTACTCCAATGGCTCGTTCCTTCATAGGCACAGCCAGAAGCACTCCAGTCAGCATACTTCTCTTCTGCTCTGTCTGGCAAGTCTTACAATACTTGGCAGAGCACAGAAACAATCCTTCTTGAGGCCCTAATGCAAGAGGATATAACATTTTAACAGTCATGGACTAAAACATGGTTACAAGGACTAGACTGATAGATAAATCTAGAAAGGGGTACCCGGCCCAATCAGACACACACACACTTTTCTTGTGTATATGCTCCACCACCTCTGCATGCAAAAACTGATAGATGCATGCATGTGCACTGGCACTAGAACATTTTAAATAGTGGGGAAGCTGCAAGCCAGCCCCCTTATCTCTGTTCATGGCATGCCCCCCTACTAGAGCTGGGGCCGGGAACAGGGCTGTGTCTCTGGAAGGGGGGGACCTGGACTGGGATAAGGGGGCCAAGGCTGGGCCCACAGCTGGAGGCGGGCACGGGGCCAGGAGAGGAGTCTTGGGTGCGGGGCCTGCAGCTGGGACCCCACATGCGGGGCCAGGAGTGGAGTCCCACATAAAACCTGGGGGTGCTACAGCACTCCCCGCACCTCTAGTTCCTACGCCTATGTGTATGTGTCCATTAGAACTATTATTATTATTATTAAGTAGTAGTGCACAATTATAGATTCACTAACTAAAGGTCCTGAAGAAAGTTAATTTTAAATGTGCTTTGAGATTCTTTTGCTTTCAGTGTTGAACACAATAAAAAAAGCACAAAATATTGGGGAATAGCACTAGAATGTAGGTAATGCCATTTTATTTGCTGCAAGATGTAATTAGTCACAAACAATTTCCATGTAATTCTATTTTGAGAGGATATTTGTTTAATTTTAATAAAGATAAAAAAGGTCTAGGTGAGACAGGTCAATGGACAAGACTAGCCTGTAACCTGTAGAAACCTGGGTTTTTAAAACCTTCACTTCTAAGTGAAAGTCTGTGTGGTGATCACATCTTACCTGTCATTTGTCTACACCACATGGTCAACGCCAAATTAAACATGGTTTGAAGATCACAACTGACATTTCTTGCACATCATTACCAGTAATAAAGATTCTGCAGAATGAATTGTGCACTCTGAGTCATTTGTGCAACCCCATTGTAGTCAAGTTATACCCTTAAAAGTGTTCAATAGATAGCAACTGTGAAAAAACAGGACAGGGGGTGGGGGGTAATAGGCGCCTATATAAGAAAAGGTCCCAAAAAACGGGACTTTCCCTATAAAAATGGGACATCTGGTCACCCTGTCAATAGAAGTACAGCCCTGAAATAGCAGCAGTGTTTGTAGGCCAGGATTGAGATGCATTGGCAAAGCTTTGTGAGGAAGCTTACATTATACTGTTTGCATTATGCCTGGTTTAAGTCAATGGTATTCATCCTTAGATTTAGCAAATTAACCCACAAAATTACGAAGTGAAAAGGTTAAACCAAAGGTTAAAAATAACTATCTTGGCAGTTTATATTACTAAATTATTGTTTTCCCCTTGGCACCAGTGGCCCCAAGATCTTGCCACTCGACAATGATTTATTTTTGCATTAGCACGTACTGCTGAAAACTTCTCACCCTCAGAGGCAAAGGGTTAACCTCTGCACTTGTCAATAGAACTGTACAAACCATGAACATAAAATGGTTGTAATTGAAGATTAGATATAATGAATATATCAGTCATAATTTGGTGTGTGAAAAATTCCCTTGTAATAACCTTAAATACAGAGAGACGTAAATCCTGAGCGTGAATCTGTTGCTAAAAGAATGTGTATAGTTTGGGTCACATGCTGGTGTGCAGGCCATATTTCAACATAATTTAATTATAAAGGGTCAGTTTGCTGCTGCGACAGGTCAGCAGTATTCTCAGTTCCATTTTGTCATTACGTTGGTTCTGATTATAGAATGTGATGACCACATATATTTATTATTTAATCACTATATACTGTACTAAGCCCTGGACGCCCCATCATCTCAGGCATTGGAACTCTTACAGCAGGTTTATCTGGCTATTTGGACTCTCTCCTCAGACCCTACGCTACCAGCACTGCCAGCTGTCTTCGAGACACCACTGACTTCCTGAGGAAACTACAATGCATTGGTGATCTTCCTGAAAACACCATCCTGGCCACCATGGATGTAGAAGCACTTTACACCAATATTCCACATGAGGATGGACTACAAGCTGTCAGGAATAGTATCCCTGATGAGGCCACAGCACACCTGGTGGCTGAGCTTTGTGACTTTGTCCTCACCCACAACCATTTTAGATCTGGGGACAACTTATACCTTCAAGTCAGTGGCACTGCTATGGGTACGACAACTTATACCTTCAAGTCAGTGGCACTGCTATGGGTACCTGCATGGCCCCACAGTATGCCCACATTTTTATGGCTGACTTAGAACAACGCTTTTTCAGCTCTCATCCCCTAGTGCCCCTCCTCTACTTATGCTACATTGATGACATCTTCATCATATGGACCCATGTAAAGGAGGCCCTTGAAGAATTCCACCTGGATTTCAACAATTTGCACCCCACCATCAACCTCAGCCTGAACCAGTCCACACAAGAGATCCACTTCCTGGACACTACAGTGCAAATAAGTGATGGTCACATAAAACACCACCCTATACCGGAAACCTACTGATCGCTATACTTACCTACATGCCTCCAGCTTCCATCCAGGACACATCACATGATTCATTGTCTATAGCCAAGCCCTAAGATACAACTGAATTTGCTCCAATCCCTCAGATAAACACCTACAAGATCTTTATCAAGCATTCTCAAAACTACAATACCCACCTGGAGAAGTGAGGAAACAGACTGACAGGGCAAGATGGGTACCCAGAAATCACCTACTACAAGACAGGCCCAACAAGGAAAATTACAGAATACCACTGGCCATCACGTACAGCCCCCAGCTAAAACCACTTCAGCGCATTATCAACAATCTACAACCTATCCTGGAAAACAATCCCTCACTCTCACAGTCCTTGGGAGGCAGGCCAGTCCTCGCTTTCAGACAACCCCCGAACCTGACGCAAATACTCACTGGCAAGTACAAACACCACAACACAGAAACACCAACCCAGGAACCAATCCCTGTAGCAAGCCTCATTGCCGACTCTGTCTCCATATCTACCCTAGCGACACCATCAGAGGACCCAGCCACATCAGCCACATCATCAAGGGCTCATTCACCTGCATGTCTACTAATGTTATATATGCCATCATGTGCAAGCAATGCCCCTCTGCCACGTACATTGGCCAAACCGGACAGTCCCTACATAAAAGAATAAATGGACACAAATTGGACATCAGGAATGGTAACATATAAAAGCCACTTCAATCTCCCTGGACATTCTATAACAGATTTAAAAGTAACTATTCTTGAACAAAAAACCTTCAGAAACAGACTTCAAAGAGAAACAGCAGAACTAAAATTAATTTGCAAATTTAACACCATTAATTTGGGCTTGAATAGGGACTGGGAGTGGCTAGCTCAACACAAAAGCAGCTTTGCCTCTCCTGGAATTGATACTTCCTCATCTATTATTGGGAGTGGACTACATCCACCCTGATCGAATTGGCCCTGTCAACACTGGTTCTCCACTGGAGAGGTACTCCCTTCTCTTCATGTGTCATTATATAATGCCTGCATCTGTAACTTTCACTCCATGCATCTGAAAAAGTGAGGTTTTTTTACCCACAAAAGCTTATGCCAAATAAATCTGTTAGTCTTTAAGGTGCCACCGGATTCCTTGTTGTTTTTGTTGATACAGACTAACACAGTTACCCTGATACTTGTAGTAAACAGTGCAGCATTTGTTTCATTTTATTGTGCTTTGTTGCAATGAATGAAAATAATTCCACAATGACCTTAGGTCTTTATTGCGTAATGAAAACAATAGTTTATAACAGTGATTTTTTTTCTTGAAACTGTTATGGCAACTGGAAATAGTTACAATTTTAATAAGTTTGACATAAGGAATGAAATGTGTTCAGTTTTGGAAACAGAAAATTCTAGGAGGGCAGGAAAAGGGATTATCACCTTCATATGAAAATGAGAACATGTTCTCCTTTCAGTTGCCTAAAAACAGTTTTAATTTTCATTTAAGGATATAAATCAAAGACCCTTTTTGGTGTTAGATGCTTCACATGAAGAAAAAAAGAATTGGGTGATACTGTTGGCACTGCAAAAATTTCTTTGCAATTAATTTGTTGGAAGCAAGATGGAAACAAAAGTAGAGATCATGGGGTATGCTGAATGTGTCGTGTCTAAGTTAGATCTGCGGGTTTCTAGCTAGGAGGAAGTTAAATGGGTAAAAAAAGCACACACAAGCTCTTATGGGGAACCCTTTTAGATTTATAGACATGTGCATGCAAAACTTGACCAGGTGTTTCTTCTCTGTAGTCAAAATTCAAAATGTGTATGCTGATGGACTGCACAGAGTTCAGTTACAGTATTTGCTCAGTCTCATTCGTTGCCCAGATCAACAGACCTGTTCCAAGTGTTGCCCAGCTCAACAGACCTGTTCCAAGCTGATTTTAAAGAACAAAAAAGGGGTCTGAATAGTTTTACACACACATTTTTCTGGTATCTTCACAGAAACGTTGTATTGGTTTTATTGCAGTTATCAATATAGAGCCTACACAGCTCTGATAGCTAGATTCAATTTCTTCTTGTGCATCACTAGAACTTTCCAATAGTCATGGCTCCACGTCATTTTTTTCAGAATTACTTTTCAGAGTAGAACCGAACTTTAAGGGTGATCAGAAAAGCATTTTGTGAAGAATATGCAAGACGGCCATAATTTTTTAATTACTATTACATGATCCCCTGCATGTTTGATAGTTACTGGGTTGCTTGCTAAAGGATAACTAAGAGTATGTCTACACTGCAAGTGACAGTGTGATGGTAGCCCGGGTAGGTATATCTATACTAGTTTTAATCTAGCTAGTGTGCGTAACATTAATAGTGTAGAGGTGCTGACATGAGCTTCGGCACCGGCAAGTCACCAGAATACAAGCACATCAGGGACCTTGCTTATGTATACATTGCTAGCCTGTGCCACTATGTCAATTTGAGGACTTCAATAGCTCAGACATAGGTTAGGGGTTTGTTACAAGAGTGGGTGGGTGAGATTCTGTGGCCTGAGTTGTGCAGGAGGTCAGACTAGATGATCATAATGGTCCCTTCTGACCTTAAAGTCTATGAGTCTATGTCAAGACTACTATTGTTACTGATGCTAGCTAGATGAAAGTTATCACAGGTATATTTAACCAGGCTACAGTCATACCTTCACTTACAGTGTAGACATACCCCAAGGGTTAAGTCACTCTTAGGTGGCTTTGCACATCTGTAGGTATCAAAGTCAATGGCTTTAAATAGCTGAAACACCAGTGCTAAATTGACAATATAGATTCAAAGTCTTTGAGGTTTTGTCTCTGTCCGAGCTGGGCACCATAGTGCTTAGTCTGGGAGAAGCGTGTCAGGTACTAAACTTTAAAACTAAAAACTTTAGAATAGCTAAAGGAGTAGCCCTTGTAAACTGAGTAGGAAAGACATGATCTGCAGAGCAGCAAGTTGAAACTCAGTCCCCAGAAGAAGTTGGGTACCTGGGATAAGATGGGCATTCCTAAATCCTGAGGGAAACACTAAACTTTTGGTAAGGCAATATGCATATAGGTCATTTGTTGTTTTAAACCTTTTCTCTCCAACTGTTATGTTCCTATGCATAAACGATCATATTTTATGTTTTGAAGAAGCAGTTTGATGTTGCTACATTTTCCTACTGTTTACAGCTCCCGATGAGAAGTCTTTTGCAGGAACCAAACCTAGTTGGGCCTGCTAAAGAAACACAGCTGGTGAACAAGCATGCTGTGGCCTGGAGACCCAGTCTAAAAGTGGGGTGAATTGCGGAAGAGATGGACCGTACAACCCCTAGCCATGGCAAGGCTGGGGTTCAAACATATTTTTGATGGGTACTGAATTCCAGAGGTAAGGGGTCACTACTATTAATACCTTATTTCTCCATCCCTTCAAGCTTTTGCCTTAGGGTATCTAACAAACATTCCCTCTGAGCATAGTTGTCACAGTGAAACACAAAAAGGAAGAAGGTATCCAACTCACCTTGGGCAAAAAGCTTTCATGGCAATGCAAATCCCTTATTAGGTGTGTATTTCAAATATTTTTATTCTATATCCCAATTCCTAAAATATAAAGAACTGCGCAAATAGTTTAAATTGAATTCAATTTTTAAAAATATCAAGTTTTGGCCCAGAGCTTGAGAGTCAAGTTTTATCTTGAAGCAAAATTTAATGGTGAAATAATAAAGAAAATAAAATCAAGTGTTCCTGAAGGAAAATAATGCATATACGGTAGTTTTTTAACTATATGGATGACAACAAGATGCTATAATACATGCTTCTTCACCACAAATATCACTGTACAAGTTTATTTTCTTTGGCAATACTACTACCCATGAACCATATGTTAGTGCTGGAGGGCAAAGGTAAGGAGAGACAAAGACAATTTTTCCCCTTATCTATCAATTCCTCTTCTCAGGAACATCCACCGGTTTTCACAGCTGGATTAGATTCTCTTCTCAGGGGACCACAGAGGCAGCTAATGCTATTAATAGCAGCGAGGGCCCTGCTTCTTGGGAGCCCAGCTCTACCCTTTATCAGAAAGATTTTTTTCCAGACTTCTAAGGCTAACCATAACAACATTAAAGAAGCGTTTAACTGCATTTTAATGTAGTAATGCAGAATAGGCATTTAAACTGGATGGAAGGGTTAATCTTGGCATGCAGATGAACATATCTCTGTCCCAATAAGAGGGTTGGGAGAAGGGATGTGTCAGATTGGCAGATAGGTTTGTCTTAGAGAAGAGTATTTGGGAGAACAAGAATTGCCATGTTGGGCCAGACGACTGGTCCATCTAATCCATTATTCTGCCTCTAGTGGTGGCCCATACCAGAGGCTTCAGTGCAAGATATAAGAAACCCTGTGGTTATAATTTATGGAATAATTTTCCCAATGAGACAATTTCTCTCACCCTGTGCAGTAAGCAGTTGGCTGATGCCTCAAGCATGAAAATATAATGTTTTATAATTTCACTAAGGTTTTTCGCGTTTTTGGGAAGGGATCACCAGCAAGAGTAGACAGGAAGGACAAATTGGAGATAGGACAGAAAAGGACATTCTATACTCCATGACATGTTAAGGAACTGAGTACCTCAAATGTGTCTGCAGATGCCTTTGGATCAATTTTTGAGTGCTTTGTGAAGTTAATCTGGTGGCATGTACCGTTGTTCTTCTGGATTTATATGCCTCTGATGCAGTTTCTGATCTATCTTTATGGAACTTTTCTCCCTTGAAGTAGGGTTGAAATTTAGGTACGAGACTGATATCCTTAAATGTTTGGTTGTTTCAAAGCAATTCGTTGGTTCATATCAGATAACCAGGATATAGTGAGAGAGAACATGTCCTATGATTTTGAGTCAAGATTAAATGAATGGGGGGGAGGGGGGAGGTCAAAGGGGGGAATGACATTTTTTATGATTTGGGAAAGACTTTTCTGGGGAGGGCACATTTTTCTAGTGTTCTAAATTCCATCTTATCCTCACGAAATGTAAAACAGGGCACTTCAATGGAGAGGATTCACAAGTTTGTATTTCAAATTCTTACAACTAAAAGTCTCATACAGGTGGTCTATCCAGTGATTAAAGAATGATTTTGTAGGTCAGGAGACTGGCGTTTTGTTTCTGGATCTGTCACTGACTTGTAAAGGGCCTTACTTAAACTCTGTGTCTCAGTTTCCCCATTTGTAAAATGGGAACAACACTTCGCCTCCTTTGTGAAATACGAAGATCCTAAGCTGAAGTCCACAGGATGTAACTATAAGGTATTATAGTTATAAAACCAGAGTAGCATGAAAATGACAGGAGCTCAGTTTCTGGTGTCTCTATATGCTTTGCACACTTAATGCGACAACATACTTCATTTTTCAATTAAAGATGAAAATAATTTGCCAAATATGCATTCCTTTCTCTCAAAACCTCTAAAGAGGCATATGTTTACTATGTACAGCGTAACCTGTTTTTAACCCCACATCTTCTTTCAAAGATTAAGCACAAAATAGTTTTACAACAGGAAATCAGAGTTCATTTCCTGTTTTAACAAGGATAATCCCTTGACCAATAGGCACAAATATTCAGTCCTCTTTATTGTCAATTAGTGCATTATTCATCATATATTACACAATTTAATGAAGGAAAGCAAGTTGCTGAGAACATTATTAAGTTCAAAATGTCTTTCACCTTATTTATCCGGACTCAATAAAACAGTTCAGTTACTGACTAGCAGCCTCCAGCTAGATTCCTGCTAGCGGCCCTTAAATCACTTTTAAACTCAAAATAACATATTTCCAAACTCATACATATATACACTAAATATTTTCCATATTCATGTATACATAGGAAGAATTTGAATAATTTGACACAAACTCCACTCTTTGAATCTCTGGCTGCCCACAAGGGACATATCAGATATTTGTCTCTCCAAATCATATGACTAACAACCATCTGATAAATGATTTATAGAAACCAAAGAATGATCAGCAAAATAAAAATCCCAAGAGGTGTTCTTCCAACAAACTTGATACACTATTTGTACATTCAGTTCTATCTGCCTTCTACAAAGGTAGCACATTCAACATACATAATCACACAGCTTTTAATATTACAATGTCAAGAGAACTGGTGAATCAATAGCTTGAAAATATAGGCCCTAATCTGAAGTGCACTGGAGTCAATGAGAGTCTTTCTAGAGATCTGAATGGTTATCGAATCAGGCCTTTGTTTTCCCCCAAACCATATATGAACTCAAACACACAAAAAGGCAGTGCCGCAGTGGCTGTTGACAAGTGGCAGTCTTCTTAAAATGTTAATCACTATTGGGATCAGCCAGAAGATTGCCACCTATAAAAATGCAGTGGCAGAAGGCAGCCTCTTCCGGCTCTGTCTTCACTACCAGTGAATGCATGCGATACACTGTGGGTAAACTGCCCAAAACCCTAACTTCCCATTGCTGGGTTGCAATTCAGTACATGCAGAGTTTTCCCCTTCATGTTGTGTTAGTTGCAAATAAAGCTGAAGCCAAAAATCTACTGTTTGTTTTGGTCCCAAATGGCACCTCCCATGTGTAACTGTGCTATTTTCTTGTAAGTCTTTTAAGATAACTGAAAACAAGCTACTATGCATTGTCTAAAGAGTTGCTACCTCCACAGAAGATCCTCATCTCTTTTGTCCTTTTATAACTGCTGAAAAGACAACCTTCTCTCCTGCACTGAGGTTATCATCAGTACTGCATCAGAGAGAGGTGAATGAAATGTTCAGAAAGAGGGGCCATGTTGGTGGGCCACATTACAACATGACTGTCACACATTATGGTTAAAGAATAACTGAATCTGTAGCCAAGATTTTGAAGCATGGACCTTAACTGTCCCCATACTGTACTAAAACCATGGATGTAATGATGGTATAATGAATTCCAGTAACTCCTCACTTACAGTCCCGGTTAACATTGTTTCATTATTAGGTTGCTGATCTATTAGAGAACATATTAGTTTAAAGTCATGCAATGTTCTGTTATAAAGTTGTTTGGCTTGCCCTGCTCTGCCTGCCCACCCGGCGCTCCTGCTGGGGAGCAGGGTTGGGGGCTTGCCCCACTCCACCCACCCGGCATTCTACCTGGGGAGTGGGTAAGTCTCCAACCCTGCTTCCCGGCAGGAGCACTGGGTGGGTGGAATGGGGCAACCCCCACGCCTCAACCCCGCTCGAACACCCAGTGGGTGGAGTGGGGCAAGCCCCTGCGTCCCGACCCCACTCCCCGGCTGGAATGCCCGACAGGTGTCCTTTGAAGTCTTTAGCTATATGTTTAAATACTGTCATATTACAATAATTCTCTTTAATGGGGGTCATGCCCATGGAGTATATATGGCTAGGGATACTCTTGCTTTGTATATGCAGAACTAATTCCTTAGTACAAGCACTTTGAGTGTGACAGCTCTTAGGCACACTGATCTGGGCAAATACAGCTCTTTGCTGCAAAAGATTAAATAATCCACCAAGTCAAAGGCTTTTTGTTTTTTGCTGTGCTAAGATCTATTGTCTAAGTTTACAAATTGAGCTATTTCCATCTCCTGCCCAGAAACAGTTTTGCAAAGCAGTGACACAGGTGACTATTTAATCTGCAGAAGTGATGCAATGGGCTATGCAAATGTTATTTCTCAACCAGAAATTTCTTAGCCGTTTCAGGGTATAATGCACTCTGCTAAACTCAACAGATGTTGGACCTTGATCAATCTAAAAGCAATTCAGAATGGTGCAGAGGAAATTCAGTATGTTGTAACTTGTTTTATTGGTGCCCTGCAGCTGGGTTTAGGCTTGAATTTAGAATAAAGTTCCAAATTTGTCAGCATAAGGTGGTGGGTTAGCAGTACTTCTGGCATTAAAATCTTCTAAACCTGGCTGTCAACAGAAACTAAATATGTACTATTTACGGAGAATGAAAATACCTTGAGTATATGTCAAGAAATGGTATGTGCCAGGTGATTTTTCCTCTCCCTGTTTTCTATTTATCTCACTGATTTAAATAAGCATTTGTGCAACAATGACATAACTAGATATAAATGTGTGTGAGAGAGAGACAATGATCTTGTGCCTTTGCTCTACTCTTCCAATGCTTCAGGCAAACAGCAGTTAATGTTAGACTTCATGAAGAAGTCGGAGTTGGCTGTCCTATTAAATACATGGCCTTCTACCTTTAATACTATTGTTAAATTTCTTAGATTTTTGTGAAGTATGCTAGCAGCTCTTTCTCAATCCAACTACACCTATTGGGTTTTTCCATCCATTTCATATGCTTATTCAAAGAATTCCCTAATAATCAGCAGTGCCGTCTCCACTGCACTGAAACTACTCTGATTAACTGCTCTAATGACCTCTTCATAGCCAAGTCTCAGGGCCTGTACTCCATCCTCATTGTTCTTTCTCTCTCCATTGCCTATGACACTGTTGTACTAGTGTTGGTCCCAGGATATTAGAGAGACTAGGTGGGCGAGGTAATATCTTTTATAGGAGCAACTTCTGTTTTACCTCACCCACCTTGTCTCTATGGCATTATTGGTTATAATTCTTGTCAAACTTAACATGATTTACACTGAGCTTATCTTTCCTTCCAAACCATCCCCCCTCTCCCATTCTCTGTCGTTGTTGGCAATACCCCATCCTCTCACCAGACTCATAACCTGGTGTTCATCCTTGTCTCTTACCTCTTCCTTGCCCCACACATTTAGGCTGAGTCCAAACGCTGCCATTTCTCTCTCTGTAACATATCTAGAGTCTGACCTTTTCTTTCTTTCCACTCAGCTACAACTTTCATTCAGATCCTATCATCTCCTGCCTTCTCCTCTCTGTCCTACCCCAAATACACATATCGCCCCTTCAATCCATTCAAAATGCAGCTGCTGAGATAGTTATGAACACATAAAAGCACCTCTTTCAATCCTTATTTTCCATTGCATCAGATTTCAAACTTCAATTTGTCCTCACCTTTAAGAATCTTCACCACTCTGTCTACACTGATCTGCTCATCTTTTATCACATTAACCTCCATCATTTGATCAGTGTTTTCAGCTTTCTCCTGCACACATCTACATACTGTCCCTTGTACATGGAATATCCTCCCTGAATTAATCCATAAAGCCAGTTCCCTCTCCACCTTCAAATCCCTCCCCAAGACCTATTTCTACTGTGATGTCTACAGGGAAGCAGCCAAATCAATGAGGCTAGGTTGTGTGGTGGTTGGAGACAGCTCATTTTATTAAAACTTTCCAATTTGAAACCACCATGTTACGCAATAGCTAACCTGTGTAACCAAGTGATCTTGTCCTCTTCCCCAACTCTCACTTCTATTTATTTGTCACATCTCATTTCAAACTAGATTGAAAGCTCTATAAGCAGGGATCATTTCTGCATCTGTGTTTGTGCAACACAATGAGGCTTCTTAGTGTTATCACAGTGCAGACCGCAGCATAATACTTACAGGACAAATTGCGCAACCGGCAGATCAAGGGGTGCACTCTTCAGCCTGTTACACTTTGGCCTAGAGTCTAGCTGAGCACTATTTCTTTGTGAGCATGCTAAAGATTGTACTTAAAAGCTCTTCTTAACTTAGACAGTTTGCAAGCTAGTTATAAATCTCACCACCATACACATTTTAAAAGGATAACTCCTCCACACCACAGGATGGTTGGCCCTTGAAGAGGAATTGGGCCCAGACCCACTTGTGACTAATCAGCTGCCTCCCGGCTGGGGCGGGTGATCTTCAAACTATCACCTGATCCCTGGCCTCACAGCTTCAGCTGGTAGGCAGCTGATTGGTCATTGGTGGAGCTGGGCCCAACTCCCCTTAAAGGGCCAGCCACACTGGCACCCCCTCACAAAATGTATTTATGTTATTAGTCACAATAATAAGATGCCAATAAATTGTAAATGCACTAGTGGTGTGAAAAATTCCTCTCCTCACAAAGCACTTAAATAGTTTAGTCTATTAAGAGGCCTCCTTTTAATACCATCCAAGGAATTATTTTAGCATGGCAGATTGCAGGGCAGGCTGTCTCCTCATTGTGGGCCACACTTGGAAATTAATGAGGGCTTTATAATTCTTATAACTAGTGTCAAATCAGGCAAGGAGATGGGCTGTCCCAAGAATCACTGCTAGCAGAGTGAGAGCATATCATTTCACAATTCATCACAGAGGGTCTGGAGGTGTTTTCTGTGTGAAGGGGAGGAATAACATTCTGTGACAGGCTGACCTTTCCTCCAGATAGGTCAGTACAAAGCATCTGTGACATTCCAGGTCTTGCCTGGTGCAGAAGGCAGTGAATATTTTCAGCTGGATCTTGCCTCATAAATAACATTAACCTGTATTTAAAAATCTTTATTTAAAATGTGACGTGGGCTGTAAATGTTTCAAGTTCACGGTGATGTTATCAGAGATGAATCACGGCAAAAGTTGTAGTTGTACTATGAATACCTCACAATTAATGGCAAAGTCAAATATGTTTTCTTTCTCATCTCTTAAAGAAGAGACTTTTTTTGCATGATTGAAAATACTGTTTCTTAACTGAACCAGAATGCAGTAAAAGCTTGCATACTCGTGCAGTATATGGAACAGAGGAACAACAACAAAAAAGGCTTAACTGAAAAGCGAGAAAGTACAAAACTGCAGTGGCTTTCTGAGGGTGGGTAGAATCACATTACAACATCGAGTAATTCTCCACCCAAGCATTACTAGTGAATGACTTCACTGGTTTCCTAAACATACTCCAACAGCCTTCCTGCCTCCACTTTGTAAAGCCAAGCAATGATGTCAACAGTCCACCTGTGAGAGTGATGCAGCCCGTGGGTCAGGGTCACAGGGAACTGTGATAAAAGCCATGCAGTGTTAATTACATAAACCTCTTGTTTTACTGCTGATTTCCTCTGATAAGACTCAGTTCATTTTTCCTGGAAAGACTTCCATGCTGAAAGGGAAACAGAGCCAACCATAACACAAAGCTAACACTGCTTATAGAATGTGAAGACACACCATGTTTGTGTTACACAAGAAGCTATATGTCCCATTTCAATGCTAGGTTAAATATGAATTGTATTAATTTACACATTCTAGTGATACAAAGTTAAATCACATGTTTGTTATTGCAAATAATTGCTGAAAGAGAATTTATTACCTTTTTTTTTCTTGAAAATACTCTTTCAGGTTCAGTTTGTTCTTATAGTAGAGAGCTTTTAGCCATGCCAATTAATGCGGTTATAATAAGCTGTTTGCTGTACTAAAGCGATTAACAAAAACAACTGAACAGCTCTTCCATGTTGAAGTGAAGGGAATACCTACAGGTGAAAATGATACTTTAAGACTACAGTGTGATGCCTGACACTTAATTAGTATTAGAATTATCATTGCAGTTTCAATGAATGTGCTGTGCTATATCATGTACTATAGAATTAAAAGATTTCCGAACACCTTAAAGGTCTCTGCAGATTAAATATTGGGATCCTTGTCCCTTCCCTAACTGAACCAACAACCAACAAAATAATTATTTTTAAAATACTGTGTTTCTTCTTCATAATCTAATCCAACCTGATCTCAAAATGGGATGTTTTCCCAAGTGCTATCTATTTTAAGGATAATACCATAGTATCTGATCACTGGTTACTCTGATGTTCAAGGTAAAAACCTTTAGCATTTATAACCCGTCTAATTTTTTTTTTGGCTAACCAAATGTTTTCAGGTGGCTTCCTTACATATGTAGACTAAGTGACTCTGGAATAATGAGCTATGCAAGAAAGAATAATGCCTGCAAATCCTAGGGCTCAATGAAACACACAAATTTGCTGACAGCATAGCACTTCCAGAGCATGGAACATCTGGATGGGGGTGAAACAGAAAAATGCACTAAAGTATCACTACAGTTTGGTTAATGACAATCATAACCTTTAATTCTGTAATGTGAGTGAGTGATAACTCTTTATGAGTGATCC
The DNA here is from genome assembly GCF_016161935.1 of Mauremys reevesii. NCBI lineage: Eukaryota > Metazoa > Chordata > Testudines > Geoemydidae > Mauremys > Mauremys reevesii. Next base: position 98,096,026 of record NC_052625.1, read on the forward strand.
TTCTAGAAATCTGATTCCAGAGCTCCAAATGTATTAAATATACATTTATTTTCATTTAATTACATTTAGTTTGTATAGGACAACGAGAGTTTTAAGGAGCTTATTTTAAAAGTTTACTTTATTTTTTATATAAAGTAAAAATGAATAAACTAAGAGCCACAGAAGAAATCTTATTTGGACTCCTTAGTGACCACTGGATTATAATGTCTTGCTTAACAAGTTCACAAGTGCCAACAAATCTTTAAAGAGGGGCTGTTATGATTACCTTATGTAAGCAATATTAGAAAAACTAGTTAAAAGTATAGTATTGAAAACAATCAACTAAACAACAACAAGAAAGGAGGAAATTGTAGAATTAATATGACTCTTGCATAGAATCATGTGATCATTCTGCTTGTACGTTACATCCAGTGTCTGTCTATTTAGACTATAACTCTTTGGACACTTACTCTGTGTACACAATAGGGGGCTTTAGGTTCTGTTAGAATACAAAACATAATAATAAAGAATGACTAAAAGTACATACAGACATACTGTAGGTTACACAATAAATTGTCTGTTCAGTTCTTGATATGAAAAAGATCTGCATATGAGCACTATGTCTCTCATTAAAGATAGAGTGCCTGGCTCACATGTGCCTTTCAAAGTCTGTCCAGTCGGAAATTACATATGCAAAACCTGCTCTATGACCACCTACATTTTGGTTCCAGGCTTGAAACTGGCATAACTGCCCCAGATGGGCAAACACTACAAAAGGCACACTTAAGCCCTTATTCTGGCCACCACTGACCCATGGACAACCCTCCCCATGCACATTACTGCAGTTAGGCCTAACAGTAATCTGCACAAGACACAGATTTATGCTGAGTCATGGCTAGTATGCACTAAAACATGCATACTAGGCCTCACTACTATGGCCATCTCTGGCAACCTAAAGAGTAGCATTTCCATGAATTTGATTGGGCACCAGACAGTATCTGACTTTCATTTCCCCACATGGCCATATGTATGTGTGCAGTCCAAGCTTGAATTTGGCAGTAAGAAGAAAACTTTTAATTATTTCATTCTATAGTCAGTAATTCGAGTTTAGTCTTATTCATCAAAGTATCGGATGTTATGAGTATCATTTACTAACTATACATGGAAGGGTCCAACCATATGATTGACAGCACTTTTAGAAAATCCTAGTAACCACTGTGCCGCACTTGTGGTGAATGCACTTACCCATGTCATGTACATAGAAAGCATATCCCCAAGGCCAGTGAGTCCTAATGACACAGTTCCCTGAACTCCAGGACCTCTCCTTCACAGGAACAACTTCCTTCCTTGCTTCTAACATTTGATTGTTTCAGAGGGAATTTAAAACAATAAGTTAGATGCTCTCAGCCATTCCCCAGTGTGCTGCCATGTAAGGAAATCAGGCTGCGTTCTGGGAAGATGAGATAACACCAGGCAAGTGTTCTCCTCCGGAAATGCAGTAGTGCCTGTGTCCCTTCTCTAGCACCATTCCATGATTCAGCTACAGGACTAGTAATAGCTCATGCCATGTGATGTCAGAAGTGGTTCACAAACAAAATTTATATGGCTGGCGATAAGGACAGCAGCTTCTACGAATCACAACAGTACACCAAATGAAAAAGTAGAGCGTTACATATTATAAGCCTTGTACTCTAAGCTGTTACTTTTAAGGGATGGGTTGGAAGAAAATGTTTCTATAATGAACAGAGTTACAAAGTTATTCCTAAAAATGCAATGATGGGTTCTTATTAGTATCTTATACTTTATGCAAGCATAGTAGAATACTGGCAAATATACTTAAAAAAACGCATGCAAATGCTTCAGTCTGTTCATCTAAATCCAGCAGGCTGTGGATACAGGCTGAGATTTTCAGGAAACTAAGGAAGCCAGGCATGTAAATCTCATTTTCTGTGTGATTTGGGTGCCTAACTCCCTTAAGCTCACTTGAAAATGTCCAAAACACCTAAACAAGAGCTACTTTTTAAAATGAAATGTGAAACTCCAGCTGAGGAATTACACTAGCCCATCTTGTCGTACTGGCCTGGAGCCAAAAGGTACAGGAGAATAAAATGATTTTTAAAACATGAACTCTCTGGGATCACTTATATTACAAACGAAAACTCACCTAACTACTTATAGTCTGTTGCTCTGAATAGCAAAAGGGAAATGTGCTTTCATGACAAACTGTGTTATGAAGAGAGAGAAAAGAAACATTTCAAGTCTAATATTTGTCACTCACCGTTCCTACTAATGGGTAGATGAACCCAGCTCCGATGCTGGCCCGCACATCACTAATAGGAAGAATGAAGCCAGTTGGAACACCTTTCCTCTCAGACTGGTGGGAGAGGGACAAGTGAGTTTTTGCCATACAAATTGGTAGATTTCCAAAACCCTGACAGAAGAGAAAGAAGGAAGAAATATTATTTGTAAGATTATTCACAGATTAATACTGTCACAGACTCCAAGGCAAGAATGGACCACTGTGATCATCTAGTCTGCCTTCCTGTCTAACTCAGGCCACAGAAATTCCCCAAAATAATTCCTGTTTGAACAAGAGCCTATCTTTTAGGAAAACATCTAATTCTGACTTTTAAAGTTGCAAATGAAGTCCCCAGCCTGCAGCATCTTACCTGTTACACATCTACTCAATCATCTGTTTTAGGATTAAATAAAGGCACCCAGTTTTCAAACATGTAGACACACTCACAATATTTAAAAGAGATGCTTGACCAGAATGACTGAAAAGCCTCGGTACAAATAGCACCTATGATATGCAATCTAGCAGTAACTGATGCCTTAACAGGAAAGCGATTGTGATTAACCACATGGAAGAAACAGTTTGTACAAATGAAATTTATCTTGAAAAAAAAAGTATTGATCCATGTGCTGTGGCTTATACACCAGCTTGAAAAATCAATAAAACACAAATGTTGAATGTATCAGATAAGAAAAAAGTTGCATTAATTATATTCTATGAAATACAAAATCAAACCTTTCCAATTTTTGGCCCAATTCTCCAGTACCTTGCACTTTGTGTAGATATTTACACTTGTGCAAAGTAAGTTTTAAGGAAATGGTACATGGTGATGGCAAAGTACAACAGAGAGCTGTGATTTGTAAAGTATTCTGCCATGTAGTACCTATCTTTAAAATGGGGAACAAGGAAGACCTGGGGAATTATAGACCAGACACTCTAATTTCAATACATGGAAAGATACTGGAGCAAATTATTAAACAATCAATTTGTAAGCATCTGGAGGATAATAGGGTTATAAGGAAAAGTTAGCATGGATTTGTCAAGAACAAATCAAGACAAACCAACTTAATCTTTTTCTTTGAAAGGATTACTGACCTAGTGAATAAGGGGGAAGACTAGACATGATATACCTTGATTTTAGAAAGGGTTTTCACACAGTTCCACAAGACATTCTCCTAAGTAAACTAGGGAAATGTGGTCTATATGAAATTACTATAAGGTGGGTGCACAATTGGTTCAAAGACTGTAGTAAAAGAGTAGTTAATGAAAGGTTTTCTATCAAACTGGGAGGACATATCTAGTTGGGTCCTATGAGGGTCAGTCCTAGATACAGTACTATTCAACATTTTCATTAATGACTTGGATAATGAAATAGAGAGTATGCTTATAAAATTTTCAGATGACACCAAGTTGGGAGGGATTGCAAGCATTTTGGAAGACAGGTTTAAAATTCAAAATGACCTTGACAAATTGCCGAATTGGTCTGAATTCAACAAGATGAAATTCAATAAAGACAAATGCAAATTTCTTCACTTAAGGAAGGGACAATCTAATGCACAACTACAAAATGGGGAATAACTGGCTAGGCGGTAGTACTGTTGAAAAGGATCTGGGGGTGATAGTGGACCATAAATTGAATAGGAGTCATCAATATGATGCAGCTGCAAAAAAGGCTAGTATGATTCTAAGATGTATTAACAGGAATGTTGTATGTAATATGCAGGAGGTAACTGTCCCGCTCTACTCGGCACTGGTGAGGCCCAGCTGGAGTACTGCGTCCATTCTGGGCATCACAATTTAGGAAGGACGTGGACAAATTGGAAAGAGTCCAGGAGGGCAGCAACAAAAATGATGAAAACCTGACCTGTGAGGAAAACCTGAAAAAATGGGGAATGCTTAGTCTTGAGAAAAGAAAACCGAGGGGCAACCTGATAACATTGTTCCAATATGGTAAGGGGTGTTCTAAAGAGGATGGTGATCAATTATTCTCCATGTCCACTAAAGATAAGACAAGAAGTAATGGGCTTAATCTGCAGAATGGATGACTTAGTTTAGATATTAGGAAAAAAAATTCTAACTCTCAGGGTAGTTAAGCTCTGGAACATGCTTCCAAGGGAGGTCATGGAGTTCCCATCATAGGAAGCATTTAAAGAACAGTTGACAAACACCTGTCAGGGATGGTCTAGGTTTACTTGATCCTGCCACAGTGCAGGGGTCTGGACTTGATGACATTTCGAGGTCCCTTCCAGCCCTACATTTCTATGATTCTATGTTGTGCTCTATCTGCCCCTTGTAGACCCTGATAGTTCGCAGGTACTTAGTTCATGTTAACATAGTCCTCTTTGAAACAATTAACGTCAATTGCATTCGTGCACTTTACAAATCACACCCCTTCAATGCACTTTGCCATGTAGACAAGCCCTAAAATGGACCATATTGATGTGATAACATTTTACAACCACTTTGTACTCCATTTGCACAAATATAAGTATAAGGTGCAAGGCTGTGGAGAATCAAGTCCAGTGTGTTCCTGATTGTGTGCTTTGATGTCACTTTTACCTGTTTGCTGTAACGACTGATTTGAGATTGTGCTGCAGGAGACAATTCTATATCCTCAGCTCCATAAACCTTCTGAGCAATGATCCTTATTTTTTCAATAATAGGAAGCTGTAGAAACAAAGATGGGCACAAAAATATTAATAGGGGTCGTTGAGGGACTAAGATACTCTGTATTGAGGGTTTGTCCAAGTCTCTCAGACAGATTCAGTCCAGAGGAAGGCAGGTTACCTCTGGTAAGTGAAGGGCCTTTGTAATGGAAAAAGCATTATATAGGAGGAGTACACGGGGTGGAAAATGGTTTTGGCTGCTCCATGGTTTTGGGGGGATGTCAGCCATAGGTGGTTTGTACATCCCCGAAACCAGGCAGTAATAGCCAGGCACAGGGCACAGCCACAACGGTGTGGGGATGCACTGATTCCCCTTCCCTCTGGCAGAAATCCCAAAATAGTGGGGATGGCTACATCATCTGCCCTTCCTCAGAAGGCATCCTGGGGTGCAAGGGAATCTCATAAACAAAATAGTGTAAATTTACTTTTCATTTTCAGGCCTACGTGAAAGGAGGAAATTCTTGGCTTAGTTTTAAGTGGCAGGAATTGACATAGGACATGAGCCAAAAAGCTGCAGTGGATAACAGTGATCACTACCAGGGTTGACTGGGAGGGGAGGAGGAGACAGAAGAAGAGGGAACAATTGCACCAGGGCCGCAAGCTCCAAAATGTCTGTGTAAAAGTGCAATGGGAGAAGGTAAGGCCCCAGAAAACAATGTACTGGGGGCCTCAAATTTCTCTCAACAGACCGGATCACTACATAATTGTGTTTGCTATCATGATTAACAAAACTGCTGTTAATGTAACAGGGTACTGAGCAAATGCTTGTACCTCAGAAGTAAAAGAAACTTTATAGCAGGGTACCATATAAGCACCTACGTTGTAAAGCACTTTGAGATCTTTGGAGGAAAGGTGTTATAGAAATACAAAGCATTCTAGAGTAATATTTTAAAATCACATTTAACTTGATAATTGTCCAATTTTAAAAGTTTTACCATGAGGATTCCAGACCTCTTTTAAAGTAAGTACATTAGGAGGTGAAAACAATATTTCAAAAATCTGTAAAGAAAGACCTGATAACCTCTCATTTCCCCTGAGCTTTTAAAGCAGAAATATTTATTTTGACTCTGAGTCAAGAAATTGTTTCATGAATATTAGCACACAGAGCATGTGTGCACCAGCTTTTGTTTATAAGAGATCCACAGTATCCCTTTAAAGATATCCTTATTACACAGAGCTATATCAACTGAACACAAGGGTTTGTGTCAGCCAGGCTCTTTTTGTGGCTCCTATTACTTCTGATTTTATGATTTATTTTTTAAAGATAAAATTCCAAAGCAAACTGACTTCACATTAATGGGATCTCCAGTACTAGCAAGAACAAAAAGCTGGCTTGCCACCCATTAGAATAAACTAAATCACAATACAAATAAGGCTTCTAAGTCTTGTTCCAAACCCTTCTCCCCCACAAGTCTGGTAAAATGGGATCTAATGAAAACCATGCCACTGGATATCTTTTGAACATGACGACTACATGGCTACTGTCGTTTAATTGCATGGGATTATGTCACATTCTTGACTCCAGGCTTTCTAACAGTTTCCAACCCATGCAATAAAATCTAATGAAGGATGGCGATAATGCATCATAAATATCCCGGATGCAATTCTAAACTGAGTGGAATACTTCAGCTGGCATAGATAGCCATCATGAGACTAAATCTCTCCCATGACCATTATTATGATGCTTTCATGTCAGCTGCAGTTGTAAATACAGAGGAAAAAATGCAAAACGTCTCTGTTAACTTGTCTTTTGGGTGCTGCCTGGATGCAGCCAAGTACTCAAAGCCACAGCACAAGAAAACATTCCACTGTCTACTGTCAATAAGCTGACTGGCAGAGAACAGAAAGCCTCCTGTTACCTCTTTGTCTGGTTTTTAACTTTTTTTTTTTTTTTAAGAAGCAGAATGTGTTAGTCACAATAAAGTGTTCAAAAGGCAGAGCTGTTCATTTAGAGTCAAACTGTATTTGCTTCACAATACTGCAGACTATTTTTCCAGAAACAGGCCACTCCAAGACAATTCTTGTAATTATTCCTCCAGTGACCATATTTCCAAACAAAGGGCCCATTCCTGCCAGGTGCTGGCTGCCACCTGCTCTGATTACTTTAATCAGGACAGAGGGTGTCCTGCTGCTTCCAGAAGTTGCTTAAAAACTTGCAGGATTGAGTCTAAGCCTATCAGTGGAGTTGTATGAGATAAACCAGCTGTCTGCTTTACAAGAATTTAGAATACTCCTCAAGCTCCTATTTAGACTACATTTGGGTAATGATAATGTCCCAATTTTTGAACGTTTGGCCAGGCAGAAACATAAAATTGTAGGAGTATGTGCAAGTGCAGTTTTCAAAGGTGGAGGAGGCTGTCACAAGAGTCAGACACGTACACACCAATGGGGAGGCTAGTAGCTGAGGCCTTGCATATATGCCTGAGCCTATTTTCAGAATTGCATGGAACTTAGTCAGGTCGAACTGGATGTGCACAAGCTAAGTACTGTCTAGGCAGAAGCAAGCCACGAGCTCTCTAATCCAGGGGTTCTCAACCTTTTTCTTTCTGAGACCCCCACAACATGCTATAAAAACTCCACAGCCCACCTGTGCCACAGTAACTGGTTTTCTGCATATAAAAGCCAGGGCCAGTGTTAGGGGGTAGCAAGCAGAGCAATTGCCTGGGGTCTCAGGCCACCAGGGCCCCCTTGAAGCTACATTGCTCAGGGTTTGGCTTCAGTCGTGGGTGACGGGGCTCTGGTCCTGGGCTTCAATCCATGCAACAGGGCTTCGGCTTTCTGCCCTGGGCCCCTGCGAGTTTAATGCTGGCCCTGCTTGGTGGCCCCCTGGAAACCTGCTTACGGCCCCTCAGGGGGCCTTGGACCCCTGGTTGGGAATCACTGCTCTAATCAGCCCTGAGCTTGCTCTCACACACACTTTGCTTGAGTTTGAGGGGCACTGTACTGAGTGCAGGATTCCCCTGTTTATCTGAAACTAACCTTTTCAAAAGGTATTCTATTTGTAGAGTCCCATAGCTATCCCTATTTAATACCAGTTCAGAGTTTGGAAAAGTTTTCCTCCATGACTCAGACTTTAAGTAAAACATCTAAACAATTTAATGTAATTTCATGAACTATTTTCTAAATAGAAACCACAAGGTACAGTACGTGATGCATACACTCAATTCAATTAAAACAACAAAAAACATATTTATTAAGATCGAGGCTCTACTAATTGAAGTCAGTTTTTGCTTATTTACCACAGCAGTGAGCAGGATGTCTACATAACATTTATGAACAATTTATGATTCTTCTTGTGTTTGCCTTTTAAGAAGGCTTATTGTCCCTACTTTCTCAACAAAATTATCAAACACTTTGCTACTAAAATCCTATAACCTTAATAGGGTCATTGAGTAACACCTCCAACTACCAGGTCACTCAAAGAAACAAGAACAGCCTAAACATCTTTTTCATACAAAGGTTTTATGCTATGAATTTTAACAGTTAGAATTAACGAAAACTCAAACAAAAACATTAAAGTTGCTTGTTTCTGTTCCATACTTAAACGATTCCACAAAATCCAATGAGATAGAAATTCCTAAGTGGAGAGGACTAGTCAGAAGAATCTGCATGCATAAAAATCCCAAACTACAAGAACACAAATATTCTAGTAGTGTTGAACAAGTGGCCACCAAATCAGAGAAAGGATATTGAGTGTGCATTGTTAAGAGAATTCTAAGAGGAAAACAGCATCTTGAACAGCAATAATGTGCAAAAACAGTCAGAGATGACATGGCAATTCAATAGAAGTTGAGAGCATATTGCAGTATAGGAACCAATAATTTTAATGATGTTAACAACAACAACTTTCATAGGGCTAGATCCTGTAACTGATGGGCACAGGGATCCAAATTTGCAGATCCAGTTGCAAGATCTGGGCCATACTTTGCACTGCCAAGGTTCCCAATTTAGCAAAGCATGCTTAACTTTAAGTCCATGGGACTTAAGCACATGCTGAATCAGGGCCACAGGGTAAAATTTTAAGACATGCCTGAATAACTTAGGCTTCTAAGCCCCATTTGCAAAAGGGATTTAGACCAGATTTTTAAACATATTTAGGGGTCTAGTGGGATTTCCAAAAGCACTTAGGTACTTTACTCCCATTGAAATTAATAAAAATCTCACTAGCCACCTATCTGCATCTTTAGGTGCCTAAAGAGCTTTAGAAATTTGACAATTAGAAGCCCAAAACTCTCAATCACAATGAGAATTAGACTCCTAAGTCACTTTTTTTTTAAAACAATGTTATCCACAGTATCTTACATCGGATGCTCTTAAGCTTCACAATGCTCCTGCTATCTAGGTAAGTATTGTATCAACTCCATTTTACAAACAATTAAAAATCAAAATTAAAAAAAAACCAAAGCCAATCCCCCTCTCCCCCCAGTGCTTTACATAAGGCTGTAGATGTTTTTACATAAACTGAATACATTTAAGCAGCTGATAAAAAAAAAGACATTTTCAGCAACCACCTCATTAATTTTGGTAGTTTTGGTGTCTTTAAAAGCAGTATAAATTAAAGATACTGGAGAACTCATTTCAGATGAGCTCCTTGTGCAAAATATAGCATGAAACGGTCAATGTCCATTTATACTGAACATGACATGAAATGCAGTAGGGTCACATTGCATGCATACCTGTTGGTGCCATTCTAGGGAAACAACAGACCCTCACAGCTTTGTTAGAAAGCATACATATTGCCGGAAAGTGACACATTTAGAGATATCTGAGGTACATGCTTCAACCCATAAGAATGCAGAATGTGGAAACAAGTTCATTCAAACGGCAAGTCACGAACATCACGAATATGATTAACTCCTTAGCTCCGAGAGCGGGATATAACCCCCATCCTGCAGCATTTAATATAGTACAGCAAAATGCAACAAGTGCTATTGCAACAGTCACAAAAATATTAACTTCATTATTTTAATACAAAATAATAACACTGAGGAATCCACCTGAATAAAACTACATATGCAAGATATACAGTAGAACCGCAGAGTTACGTACACTAGTTACAAACTGACCAGTCAACCACACACCTCATTTGGAACCTAAGTATGCAATCAGGCAGTGGCAAAGACAAAAAAAAGTAAATACAGTACAGTACAGTACAGTGTTAAATGTAAACTACTAAAAACATACACGGAAAGTTTAAAAAAAGATTTGACAAGGTAAGGAAACTGTTTCTGTACGTGTTTCATTTAAATTAAGATGGTTAAATGCAGCATTTTTCTTCTGCACAGTAAAGTCGCAAAGCTGTATTAAGTCAATGTTGAATTGTAAACTTTTGAAAGAACCATAATGTTTTTTCAGATTTACGAACAACTTCCATTCCCAAAGTGTTTGTAGCTCTGAGGTTCTACTGTAGATAATAAATAATAATAATATTACAAAATATGTTTCATAACGTCAGAACAAGAGCTCTGTATAAGCTCAAAAACTTGTCTCTGTCAGCAACAGAAGTTTGCCAATGAAAGATATTACCTCACCCACCATGTCTATCTAATACCCTGGGACCAACATGACTACTACAACACTGCAAACTATATATGCAAAGATAGTGGTAATAATAACAATAATCTATTAATAAAGATTACCTCTAAACTAGATTCCGGACTATTCTGACTCCTCAATACTTAGTCCAACTTTAATTATGACTTTGAATCTATCCCAGTCATGAAAGCTATTTGAAGATGTACAGTAATGGTAACAAAATATCTAGGGGCAAAATTCACCTATTTCCTGCTATAATCTTTAAGGGAGAGATTTTAAGAAGCTCTCAGAATAGGCCTAACTCTGCTCCCATTGAACTCAGTGGTAAAATTCCTGTGGACTTCAATGTGGTCAGAGTTAGATCAATGCTGAGCGCTGCTGAAAATCTCATCTGTAAAGATCTGACTTCACACACTGTTCCAATGCTGCTTCCACAGAGTTCATTGCTGAACTGTGGGTGATTATTAGTAAGATAAAGGACATTGTTTGGGTATGATGATGCTGTTGTCTAAAACCATCTAGAGCTCTGACCTGAAAGATTCGTATAAGAACGTGTTGTCTGATTCTGAAGTCTTGGAATTAACATTTTTTACTTTAATGGATTTGCTTAAACTGCTTTATAAATTGGACATTTATATGCCAATATGTGTATTTATGACAACTAATTCCTGCACTGGTAGATATTTCTAAGACTGCTCCTTAAATTTTCCAGGAAATTTTTAAAAGATTTTGTCAAGTTTCTAAATTGTATTATGGTTCTGTTTTTGTTTCCTGCACTGTCCTGACAGTGTTATCAAGGTGTTGTCATGCATGTTTAACTGTGAAAATATCAATAACAGAAAAATGAAAATGTATTACTGTGTTACTAGCAAAACCTGAACTAAAATTACATTGAAAATAGAAATACTTTTTCAGGTGACCAAAAATTATATTACATCATTACATTAACAGCAATTTTATTAGTGAAGTTTAAAATGCTAATACTTTCATGGAATGGATTTTGATAATATTCATTCAAGTTATTAAATGTCTGAGCAGAGTTGCCTTCAGGTTTCACCCTTCTCATGAGTCATCTTCCCTTTATCAGGTCAAGTTATAAGAATCTCAGTGTGATTCAAAGAAACCTAGATCTCATTCCCTTTACTAGTGAGCTAGGCTTGAAAAATTTCCCAATACCTACTAGCCCAATAATTAAATCTAGTAGCCAGGGCTACTATGTGCCTTCTGTCCCACCACCAAGTCACTCCAGAGCCGTTTCCTGTAATGTAAAGGAATAGCACATCTTGGTACTACTTATTACTAGGGCCCTATCAATTTCATGGCCATGAAAAACACATCATGGACCGTGAAATCTGGTCTCTCCCCCTTGAAATGTTTTGTGTGCTTTTACCCTATACTATACAGATTACATAGGGAGACCAGCGTTTCTCAAATTGGGGGGCCTGACTCAAAAGGGAGTTGCGGGGAGGGGGGTCACAAGGTTATTTTAGGGGGGTAGCAGTATTGCTACCCTTACTTCTGCGCTGATTTCAGAGCTGGGCAGCTGGAGAGTGGCAGCTGTTGGCCAGGTGCCCAGCTCTGAAGGCATTACCCCAGCAGTAGCAGCAGCACAGAAGTAAGGGTGGCAATACCATACTATGTATCAGAGGGGTAGCCGTGTTAGTCTGGTTCTGTAGAAGCAGCAAAGAATCCTGTGGCACCTTATAGACTAACAGATGTTTTGCAGCATGAGCTTTCGTGGGTGAATACCCACTTCTTCGGATGCAAGCAGTGGAAATTTCCAGGGGCAGGTGTGTATATATAAGCAAGCAAGAAGCAGGCTAGAGATAACGAGGTTAGATCAATCAGGGAGGATGGGGCCCTGTTCCAGCAGCTGAGGTGTGAAAACCAAGGGAGGAGAAACTGGTTCTGTAATTGGCAAGCCATTCACATACCATGCCACCCTTACTTCTGTGCTGCTTCCTTCAGAACTGGGCAGCCAGACAGTGGCAGCTTCTGACTCAGGGCCCAGCTCTGCAGGCAGCAGCGTAGAAGGGTGGCAATGCCATGCCATGCCATCCTTACTTCTGCACTGCTGCTGGCAGTGGCTCTGCTTTCAGAGCTGGGTTCCTGCCTGTAGCCACCACTCTCCAGCTGCCCAGCTCTGAAGGCAGTGCTGCCACCACCAGCAGCATCGCAAAAGGGTTGCACCACCCAACTACCCCCCTACCATAAACCCTTCCCAACTCCTTTTTGGGTCAAGCTCCCTACAATTACACCACCATGAAATTTCAGATTTAAATAGCTGAAATAATGAAATTTATGATTTTTAAAATCCTATGACTGTCAAGATGATCAAAATGGACTGTGAATTTGGTAGGGCCCTACTTATTATGTAATGTACTTAATTCCAACATTGTCAACACACTTTCTATTTACAAATGTAATTTACAATGGCTCTCATTTATAATAGACTCTCACATCCCGGCCTTACTCACTGACTCCCCCCATCCCCATTTGCTTTCTTACAATGGGCTATATTTTTCGGAGTTGTCTTCAGTGTGCTTCCTCTTTTCTTTCTCTCTCCATCTACCCCCCTTCTATCATTTTCTTTTTATATACATTTTCTTCTGATTTTTCGTCTTCTTTCTTCTTCTCCTCACCAAAATCCCCCTCTCTCACACCTCCCAATAGAGTACTTGTATAATTTATCACATCAGTCTCTCACTAAACCATGTGCTCACCCATTCACTCCCATCCTCTCACATGTAATGCCTGGACATTTTACCAGACACCAATAAGCCAGAGATTAAACCTAGTATCCAAAGGCCAATGTGAAGGAGGGGGGAAGCGGGGAATGTGTTCCCGGACAACTCCAAGATTAGAATCCAACTCCCTACCTTACCTGATAGGAAAGGTAAAGGTGGTGAGCTAGGGTGTTGACCCTGCTCAGAATTCCCACTTTGGTATCAGATACTGGCTAATAGATTTGAAGCCCCTTCAAGCTTCTCTGGCTGCTAGTAGAAGGCGCATTCTCTCACTTTCCCCATCCAGCCCCAGAGACTGCTGCACGAGTGGATGTGGCCTGTTACTTTAGTTTTTAAATCCTCCTTCTCACGGTATTTCCCAAATAGCAGCAGAGTCAAATCCAATGGCTAGAGTGAAAACTGACAAGACTCTATTCCGTCTTCACTCTAGTGGAGTTTGGCAAAGCTATAGGCAGCAGCAGAAGCACAGGAGTTATTTGAATGAGATTTGAGCAAACAGCACTGCATTGATTCCTGCTTGTATCATGTTTGAAAGGTGCTCTTCACAATTATAAGGGATAGACATTTCAGGTTATTTTATCTTTAAGTTTATATTTTGCAGAAACTGTTGGTGCTCACCCATGGAAGCTTTCTAAACACCTGTGTTATGTATGTCCACGCTGCTGTGCCATCATTTCTTCTTTAAAAGTTTTATAGTTTAAATACTTTAAACATTTGTCTTAGTCCAGTTGTCTATTAGCAATATGTTGGCTGGTTTATTGTTCTGTGATGAGAAGCCGCCCCTGGGTTTGTTATTTTGTTATATGGCTTGCATTTTAAAAAAATTCTTAAAATAGCATAGAGCTTGGGGTTGATGCTTTTTAACTTGTATATACACTGAAAAGATAATAAATAGTAATCTCTTGACTAAATGAAACCGTCTTTATACATCTCTCTCATTTAGCATCAGGAACACTGCCAAGCGAAAATACATGACAAGAGTATAGCTGTAGGTGCTGTGGGGTGATAGAGTGCCATGCTAAAATAATAGCTGACTGCACAGCTAAGCTTTTATTTCTTTGAGTTTTCCTCTACACTTTAATAAATATGTTTTTTATTTCATCTGTATATTCTGGTTTCAGAAGTTCTGTGGTTGACCAGATGATCCCCAAGCCCATAGCACACCCTTTCTCTGTGGGCATAGGGTAGATTTTTGGTTTTTAATTTGTGGAAAAGCTCCTATCTAGTTGAGTTAAACAGTTCACGAAACAACACCTAAGCCTGTGGCCTGAGAGATTTATTTTCATCTCCCCAACATTCAAACCCCAGCTGTGTCTAAAAATTGCTTGACGCAAAGAATGGGAAAAATATTTAATAAAAACAAACATAAAACTGCTGTGCTGTCAAGAGCCTCCCCCAAAAAAGGCAAGAGAGGGATGGGAACAAAGAATTTCCAACCTCAAAACTTTTGATTCAGTGCAAAACACATCCAGATTCTGCTTGAAGCAAGCTCTCTTGGGGAAGACTGGGGTTTATACAACAGTGTGGAAATGGGCTTTTTTTTTTTTTAAATAATGTGGCTATGCTGAGAGATGGTTCTTTGATCAAATGGGTGGAAGAGAAAGCAGGGTGGCCTGAGTTTCAAGGTGAGTGAAAAATGGTCACAAGTCATGGGGTGGGAGGTGTTCCAGCAAAGGGACAAATTGAGTATTATTATTTATTTCTATTGTAGTAGCATCTGCAGATCCCAAGCAGGGTTTGGTGCCTCATTTGGTGGTATAAAACACCTCCCTAAGACTATTCGCTGTTCCATAGAGCTCATAGGATTGAGACGAAAGGCAACAAGAGAACAGACAGACAAATGGGAGGACATGGTCACCTTAGAATGTGATGGGTTTGGTAGTGGGGCTGTCACTGAAGATAAGTGCTCATTCCTCCCCCAATACTCCTCAGCCATCCTCTTCCCTTCTCTTTTCAGAATGAAAACACAGGACTGTCTTAGACTAAAGGAAAGCCATGCTAGATTACTAGAGTATTTAAAGCAGTGGTCCCCAAACTTTTTGTCTGGCAGGCGCCAGACGAAGGACCGTGGTGCAGTGGCAAGTGGCGTCATCCAGAGGCATCGCCGCCGAAATTCGGCAGCATTTCGGCGGATGCTTGACCGTCGGCCAGGACGCGGGTGCATTTAGATGCCCCTGCGGCACTGCATTGGGGACCCCGGATTTAAAGAGTATTTAATTCTGTGCCCCCTTTACTGTTTATCCCTAGTTCCAGCTCCTTTAATATACTTTCAAACAAGGAACCCATAAACCTCGGTCCTTTTAATAAAAATTGTGTTTTCTCCCCTGCTGAAATCTTACTGCATTTCCTGCCCTCCTCTTTATATGTTCTTATTGTTCTACGTCAGTGGTTTTCAACCTTTTTTCATTTGCAGACCTCTAAAAAGTTTCAAATGGCGGTGCAGACTCCTTTGTAAATCTTAGACATAATGTGCAGACCCTCAGGGGTCCATGGACCCCAGGTGGAAAATCATTGTTTTCTGGTAATAACCACCTTTTGTGGAACCCCTTAGACAGTCTGCAGACTCCCAGGGGGCCATGGACCACAGGCTGAAAACCACTGTTCTACGCTTTTGCCCTTCCTCCCATTCCCTCTCCTACTCACTTTCAATTTACAGGCTCTTTTCTCCCTCCTCCTCTATTGCGCCAACTCATTCTTATTCTCTACCCCTTTTCTGAGGCTATGAGGTGCAGACAGACGATGAGCCAAACAATGCAGAGTTGCTGCCTGCACTCTTTGCATTGTCTGATGCTTTACTGAGCTCCTCCTTCATGGCGGCACCAGATCTCTTCCACTTCAAATTCAGATCAGCAGAACTGGTGCCAACGTGTGCACCGAGTGACCACAGGAGCATAAAAGAGCTAGGACAGCCAAAGTCCTGGCTCAGTTTACAAAACTGACTGAGAGGCCAGGAGCATCTTGATTTTCTATATGGCATGGTCACCCTCAGAGAGGAGGAAGAAGGAACACCATTGCTGAAGTTGCTAATGGCTTTGAATACTGACTACAAGTGGCTGCCTCTCTGCTTGATTTTCCACAGAATGGCCCTGATTCTGTTGACGCTGTCCTGTACCCTGAAAATTGGCCACGCAGGACACTGGAAATGTTCCAAAATATCTTTGTGACTCACTCTACACCCTAATGTGTCAACATTGGTGACATCATGATGCCGTGCTAACACAGGAAGTTGACAAAAATATTAGAAAAATAGAAGTAATCTAGAAATGCTGAAATGCCAAAGAAACCCTTCCCCTTCCTTCTCCTGTGATTTCTCCCCTCTCCCAATTTAGTTTTCCTTTGTAGCAGAAGTTAGGTGATTTTTGGCTTCCCTATCACAGCTGTCAGTTCACCATGTCCGAACCTGTTTAAGAGACACTGGCAAGTCTCTGTGACTGAAAGAATGTGCTGATTCTCTGCACCAGTTACCTCTCCCCTAGTCTCATCTCTCTCTTCTCTCTAATTCCAGCTGTCAGTCTTGTCTTCCTGCTGATGCACTGGCTCACTGTGCTCAAGCTGCTTTGGTGGATAGAACACCACTTCCAGCTGAGGACTTAGTGAAGTGCCCTGATTCAAACCAGTGCTTCCTTATCTCTTTGTCCCAGGTATGTTGATGCTAACAGAGAGAGTTCAGTGTAACCGCAGGGAGACTAAATGCTGAATCATTTAATTTGCCAAAACAAAGGGATATGAAAACCCAGATACTTTACTGGGCATGCACTACCACAGCAAGTTACCTTTTTTTTTTTTTTTTTAAAAAGAAAGGGAGCACTTTAATCATTGAAGCCAGGAAGATTTTGGAATGGATGCACATGCTTCTATCTATCTCCTTCTCTTCTCCCTCCTTAACCCTGGTTATCTAAGCTTAGGTTAATAGATCAGTCAGTTTATTCTGAGTAATAGCTTTCTGCTGTAATTTAAAGACTCATACTTCAAGAAAAGTGAACCCAGAAAGGAAGTCTACACTGATAAGAATTGAAATTCTGATATTTTCCATATGTGCCAAATATATTTTCTCCAAAAAAACACAATGAAGTACAGATTACTTTGTAAAGAGTTCAGAAGGTCTTTGCAGCCAACCTCATTCTCCAACCACCAAAAAAGAAATACTCAACAAGAAAAAACTTTCAAGCGACAAAGTAAGATGGGTTAGCGTATGCACCAGGGCCAAACTTTTTTTGTCTTTTTAAAACCACATGCTAATAAAATATTTCTTCCTACTGCTAATAATATTTTAAACAAAGTCTTATGATGGGTCTTCAAAGCCTATCATATAAAAACTCAGTCTTACTTCTGACTATTTTTTTCTTTTTTTAAGTTTTCCATGTGTAATTTCTGATATTATAAGCCTTTTATGTATGCTCCTCTTTACACTTTTAGTATGACAGGCCCTCTGGGAAACTTGTTGTAGGCTGTTCCTTGTCCTAGACACCAGACATGTTGATGTTCACATCTCTCTCTTGCATGTTCAGAATCAATATACAGCTATTCTTCACACCACCCTCCAAATATGCTTGAAATTTATTTTACTCTCATAGTACTTATTTGCTTTTTCATACTAGCTCTTGAAAAATTATTTGTTAATATGGTGCTAAATGCCAGCTAAACCTAATGTTTAAAAAACAACCGCTGAGTGGAAAATTAAATTCAACATAGCTTGTTTTATAACCAGGAATACCTTGGTGGAGTCTGAAAAGAAGGTTATTTTACATATCCACATTACGACATTTAGAGTAAGATATAACAGAGGAACTATGATTCTCAATTCCTACCACTATTTGATTGTATGTGACATTTATCATACCAGTTCATCTTGAAAATATTTCTTTGTTTTTCATATACTAAGCAGACTTCAAAACATGTGAAAACAGAATTTTCTTAGAAGACTTAAAGTTGGAAACATGACGTGAAGCAATACAAAGTTAGACATGCTGCTTGGAAAAAATCCAGAGAAATAAAGTTCAGATGATTTGAAGTATTTTCCTAATTTGAAACACAAAAACAATATACTACAACCTTTTGTTTACTACATAAGCGAGAAAAATAAAAAGGATCTAAGAATCAGATTTAAAGTTTTTTTCACCCGACTCTGGGCAACACTTGGAACACAATGTTAAGATAATGAATTAATCTACCCTGGCGCTTTTAAGTTCTCCCAAAGTAACTTGACTTGTTGGAAGAGGTTAGGACTTCATGCATATCTGAAAGTAATCCACACCAGCGGAAATCAATGAACATTAATGGACTAAATGGATGAAGAGTGAATCTGAAGGAGTAAGAGATGAATAAAGGGGTTTCTGCAATATTCTCACTCCTCCCTTACCACCCTGATTCCTTGGAATCCCCGTTGGTGATCTCTTGGAGTTTGCAGATGATTGTCTTTCATAAAATGAAAGCCAGTTATCACTGGTGGATCTGCAGGTAGCTAACGAGACTGATCCAGGACCCACAGATCTTGTCACAACTGGGGCAGACATTTCCCAATGGAAGGGGCAGATCTGGATTGCTGAGTCTGGGTGCGGCAGGTTCTTTCCTCCTTTCCCGTTTCTCTGTTGGATCTCGAAATACCGGGATCCTTGCTACCATGTCCTTTTCCATTTTGGTCTGTCAAGCGCTTGGGTTTCCAATGAGTTTGTCAATACTGCACTCCTTCATGTTGGCTTTAAGGTTGTCTTTGAAGCATTTTTTTTTTTTTTGGCCCGCCACTTGTCTGTTGAGCCTTGGCAAAAAATCCCAATAAAAACCAAACCAAACCAGAGAAGACTCATTGAATTTGGCAGTCTCTTGATTTTTGGTTTGAAACAAATCTGCTTTTTTATTTTTCAGAACAGCCACTGAACCAAAGAAATCAATTATTCACTCAGCTCTAAGTATGAACAGGCCAAGTCGTTACAGACAAGACTGACAGCAACACTTAGAGTTAAGACTGCCTGACACTTTCCATTATGAGACCTCATTTTCAGTTGCTTATAACTACCAAACTTCAACCATTCTGGATGAAATTTTCCATGCCGGGTGTCTGCCATAGGCTGAAATTTTAAGAAAGTTTCAGCAGAAAGAATTCTGTTATTTGCAAGACTTAATTTAAGTAAAATAAATTGGTTTTGCTCATGTTAAAAAAAAGTCTTACAAACATTTTTCTTGATAAGCTCTAGCACCTTCATCTATTGAAATAGAGATTGAAACTTGGCCCTGTTGGGAGAGGACCAGGGGAGGGTGTCACCAAGGAGTTAGATAGTTGCATTTTGCTGTTCCAGTGAAAATCCATCCAGACTTGGCCAAGTTGTTAGCTTCTGAAAACCATTATTTGCACAAGCTCAGTAGAGGCTTGTTAACAAAATTCTTGGCAATATAATTCTCCAAACATTCTGTCTGCACTGAGTGTGTTCCATCCTGGGGCTGTAGGGGCCAAGCAGGACTTTGTCTGCAATTGCTCCTCCTGGCAACCTGGGGATGCTGTAACACGCAGACAAGTAAACTGAAGAACAGTGAGTGTAAGTGACTTTTTCAATGTCAGAGAAGTGCATACAACATAAGTCTTGAGAAACTATCCTTTGCCTAAAGAAGGAAAGGAACACTTTAGGGAGTCACAGGTGTATGCATTTCAAACAGGATGACATTAAGAAAATGAAATTTCAGCTGAATGCCATGAAAAGCCTCCTAGGACCAGTAGAGGCCTCGTTACTGGGGATATTTAAAGCTAAACAAGACAAAGCACTAGTAAGTATGCTATTGTGCAGTGAGTAATCCTGTACTGCCAGAAGTACTCACTATTTGATCTTCAGTAATAGTTTTATTTTTTAATCTGCAATGTCTGGGATGATATTAAACCAATCATGCATCTTCTTAAAGCTGACATCTAAAAGGAACTCTAAATAGATTTGTTGCAACATCCTCTTTGTTCTGCATCTGAAACTATTGCAATAGTCTTTTTAATCATCTTACCTCCAAGTTATACAGATATTTGAAGTGGTTTTCCTGACTGGCAGCTTTTCTCACAGCCTGAGCCAATTCCACAGCTCCTCTACCGCCAGCTGACCAGTGATTGCAGGGCACTGCATCAAATGCTCCAGACTGTTTTGCAATCTCACAGACTAAATCAACTTCAGCATGGGAGTCAGTTCTGCCAACCAAACAGTTCTATGTCATTATTTTGTTTATTTACTCTTGTACAGACTTATTTGTTAAGCAATGATCTGTAGTTACAGTTGTGAAACAAGTTAGTTATGGAAATCATACAATTATTAAATGTTTATAAAAACCCCAAATGTCTTAAGTACATTGAAGTAGGAATATTTCATTTAAATAAGTATTACAAATCACATACAATACCATTCTATATTTATGTGATTTGAAAACCTCTAAAAGAGGCAGCTAGAGGGGTTTTTAAAATGTTTATATGCCTCAGGATGTATAAAAAGTTTGATGAATTTACTCTTTTTTTAAAAATCCTTTCTACAAGTCAAATATAAACTTTCCTCTCTTTCTTTTAAAAGCTTCTCTCTTCATGCCATGTAACAAATGTAAATAGGAAGTGCTCTAAATGAAACACTGAACATTACATTACAGTTTTCTGAATTTTAAAATATTTTCAGGACTGAACAAGCATATTTAACTACGTCACAACACCAGTAGAATCTTTGTAACTCTTTTAGGTGGTATATGAAGTTAATACTGATTCCACTTCCTGGATTTTCACCCAGCTGTGAGTGGTAATATATTTAATATACTATATGAGGTGCGGAAGTAAGTGATTACACCTTGTGCAAAGACAATGAGCTTGATCTTTGGGTCTACTAGCATGAGTAAAGGATGGACTGACTTACTTGAAGACATTTAGAGCAACTACAACAGGAACTCCAAAGAGTTGAGCAATCTGAATTTGCTTCTGTAGATTACAACAGCCATCAGCTACCAGCTGGAGATTCTACATCATTAAACAAACAAAAAAATAAGCAAAACGAAATGGCAAGATGTGTCGCATCTTTTCTAGCCAAAGAAATTTCCAGAAATCACAACAAACAAGGTTAGATATAATTATTTTTATATTTATGGGTAACCTTCATAATAGGCTTCAGACAAAATACTTTTATGTATCCTATTCATTCTGACTTCAGTAGCAGCAGCCGCATTTACATAACTGAGCAGGGTCCAGATCTTTTACATTTGAGCATGCTGCCAGATTGCTCCCTTCTGGGACACAAGCTGCCAATCAATAAATAAGATGCCAGAAAACATCTGTGGGCTGGTCCCCCCACTCTAATTCATGGCTCCATCTAAAGGAGTTACACAGTAATACATTAAGACATTTGCTGCTGAAGCTTTCCATCACAGGACTGGCGCTATCTCATCTGGTTCCTCTGAGGATCCTTTTTCACCACATATTCAGGCCCAGGGAGGACAAATGGAAGGAGGAGATGGACTAGCCTTCTCATTCTCCTTCCAAGCTCAAATGCAGGGAGAGCTCACTCAAATCAAAATCCTCTGTGTGATGCCACTTAACTTGTGAGACAGCACTAATGTGGGCATTCTATTAAATGCCCAAATACCAAAAGCTTCCCAGAGAGGATGGTTGACAGGGATGCTAGCTGACATGAGGCCCCATTCAACTCCCACTGAAGTGAATGGAAAATCCCACTGACTTCAGTGGGAGGCGGTTCAGGCCCATAGAAATGTAGATCATAAACCTCTCAAACTTGGGACATTTAAAATACAAGACAAGCCCACTCAGACAGCTCTCTCTTTCCCACACATGTGAACATACAAGCATACAATCCAGGTGATTTACTACTGTTGAATTTCTCAGGTTGTTCCATCCTGTTCTCTACTTAGAGGTTTTAGGCTTTGCCAACCAAGGCTGTATACTGATTTTCCATGGAAAAGTATATTGGAATAGGAATTTGCCAATCATGTAATGTAAGGACTGATATAAAAAAATATTTTATCTTCATTAATCCCTCCATTCCTGAATCCACTGTTTATAACTACTATATGAGAACTAGGTATTATTTGTATGAGCCAAACATACTATGGTAATGGTTTATAGAAGTAAAGTGGTTGGAAGATTTCTACATCAGAAACACATACTAAACCTAATAATAACCAGGTTGCAAAACTGTAATTAAAAAAAGTAGACAGCACTAAAGCACAAGTAATAGGCTATGCAAAGGCTTTATCCACAAAGATAAAACATAGCCCACACATTTATTCTTTAAACATGTATAGCCTATATTTGAGCTGTGCCATCTTGCTGTCTAACCCCAGGCATGAAGAGCAGGATTAATATTAAGCCTTAGAGTCAGCACATTATCCTAACACCTGAGACTGGACATGACACTTTATTTTGAATGTGTTAAAGAGCCTCGTCCTGTTTCATTTCCTAGGGCCATTTGTTTATGGGGTTTTTTTGTATAAGGTGAGGCTTGGAAATAGTGGCTACCTGTCCTTAGCATGGACAGATATATATACACACAGTTCCATTCTTGGTACACTCAGTTTATGTTTATAGTTATATAAATGCCACACTATTACTTTCTGTAGATTTTCATATATACTTTAATTTCACTTACAAATGTCAAGGGAAGGAGGGACAGAAAAAGGGGAAGAAATGCCAACATTTCAGCCCCTAAATTGTAAAGGGCCTTAGGCATGGATATTAATCTCTCCATAGGTAAATAAAATACTTGTGAAAAAAGATAACTGAACACACACAATGAATAATCAGGTTCCTTCATATGGTAATGACATAAGTAGATCCCTTAAAGGGCATCTTGGTTAATCCATGAATTCAGATAATATACCAAGAACAATTGTCATCTCCTGAAACTTGGAAAGTTAAAGAAGTTTCCACAACATTTTACTATAGTTACATATTTGTCTGATAAGCTGAATTCAAGTGTAATTGTTTTGATGTAAAACTCAATTTTTAACCTGAAACATCTTTTGATCAAGGAAAAAAGGAGGCTACACTTCACAGTCGCTCTCTCTCATAAGAGTACTGAAGTGAAATAGAGTTCCTTTGTAGGTGGCTCAGTTCTCCAATACTATAGTGGTGGGTGCTCTAGAAATATCTGAGAGTTACTCAATTGAAGTAACTTCCAAGGTCAAAGATATCTAACACTAGGAAATGGCTTCTTAAGTCTGAACACTACCATTGCTATCTTACTATGATATTGCACCCAATCCACACAACCAAGTAAATAGAGATTTTCTTCCCTTTCAAATCAGAACTTTTTAAAAAGGACAGGATTAAGTTTTACAGTAATTGCTCTTACCTCTTCTGTATATTCCTTCTTAAGAGGGGCACCAGCAGTTACCTGAAATCATAAGCAAGTAAAATTAACAATCATCTAACAATACTAGTCAACTACCTGCCTGGTCAGGAGTATAACTTTAAAAAAACTTTTGTATTCCAAAACATCACCCGCATTGTCAATACTAAACAATAAGACAACTACCTTCCTTTCCAGCAACAAAAGTTCAGTACAACCACAGACCATAGCCTTAGAGAAAGTTAAAGCTGTACAAAGCGAACGGCAAAATTTATCACTTTCCCCCAACCCAAAAATAAGAATTTATGGTCTTCTCAGTTTATTCCAGCAGTGACTTGGTGTCAGGGCTTTCTTACCAAAAAAACCAAACCAAGCCAGCAGTTATGGTCAGAAAATTACTATGAAAAAATGGCAACTGGTTACTCAAGAAATCGGTTCTCTGTGTGCATTTTAAATCCTATCTGCTGATTTTGGTGACACAAAATGAATTTTTACATCTCTACACAATGTTTGTACTCTAAGGTTAATATAGCTATTGAGACAGATATAGCAATTTCCTGCAATATCCTTGGGAGACCTTCTTGAATTAAGTATCTTTGGTAGCCATCATATTGAATGGTTTATGTATTATTGTGGGCTGGAATTGTATGTAACCTTTTGACAGGGGAGATGTGACAGATATGAGACCTGGGGATTCAAAGGACTATGCTGAACAATGTGCCAGACAAGAATGGATTTTGGATCAAAATGTGTGAACTCGTTTTCCTGGGGAATAACTAGGAGGAGGTGAATGCAAATTCCTCACCTCCCATTATGCAAAAATCCAGCCTTTTGAAGCTCCGCCCTGAGAAATGAGCCACTGTCTACTGATCACTATTATATGCAGTCAAGATCAAAGGACCAAGCTGAATAAAGGAAAGACTGATCTATTCCTGGGGGTTCTGGCTCTGAATTTGAGACAGTTATGAACTTGTAACCATGGGAAAACCCAGCTGTGAGATTTGAAGGATTGACACCTACCAAAGCCTGAGGCTGGAGTTGGGAGGACCTCTGGTAAACTTTTTAGCATGTGTGTAGATTGTTTTATTGTTTTCTCTGGAATGCTTTCACCTTAAGAATAAATGAGCTTGCTTATGTCGTTAGTAACATATAACTTGGTCAATTAAGCTATTCACAGCCTTTAAAGAGAAAGCAAACCACAGATGTTGAATTGTTTAGGTAGTCTGGCTTGATGGGAATATCACAGTGTAGGCAGGGAACTGTGAAGCCTGGAAAAACCCTGGTCAGGAGGGAGAGAGACATGGGTCTCTGCCCAAGAGATGTGACACCCGAGAAGCCAGGTGCCTAGGTGCCCCTGAGGGACCACAGAGCGGAAATACAGGTGCAACTGCACTGAACTGTGACAGCTATAGGAGAGTGAGCTGGCTTTGCTCCTGGCTTGGGCATCTACAGAACTTTAACTAGGTTCTGACTGTAGAATCCTATTTTTATTGGTGATGATGTGAGAGACAGCAAGAATCCTGCTTGGCTTTCAAATTCCAGGCTGAGTTTGTGGGGCTTGTAAAAGGAGCAAAATGGATATGGAGTCAGTGAGATGCAAACATGGAAGACTGTTGTGCCATTTTAGAGTCACTTTTCAGTGTATATTTACAGTTTAAAACCTGTCAGGTTTCAGAGTGGTAGCCGTGTCAGTCTGTATCAGCAAAAAGAATGAGGAGTACTTGTGGCATCTTAGAGACTAACAAATTTATTTGAGCATAAGCTTTTGTGGGCTAAACCCCACTTCATCAGATGCATGCAGTGGAAAATACAGTAGGAAGATATATATACACACAGAGAACATGAAAAAATGGGTTTTGCCAAAGCCAACTGTAACGAGAGTAATCAATTAAGGTGGGCTATTATCAGCAGGAGAAAAAATAAAGTTTGTAGTGATAATCAGGATGGCCCATTTCCAACAGTTGACAAGGTGTGAGTAACAGTAGGGGAAAAATTAGCATGGGAAAATATTTTTTTACTTTGTGTAATGTCCCATACACTCCCAGTCTTTTTCAAGCTTAATTTAATGGTGTCCATTTTGCAAATTAATTCCAATTCTGCAGTTTTTCATTGGAGTGTTTTTGAAGTTTTTTTGTTGGAGTATTGTGACTCTGAGGTCTGTAATTGAGTGACCAGGGAGGTTGAAGTGTTCTCCGACTGGTTTTTTAATGTTATAATTCTTGACGTCTGATTTGTGTCCATTTATTCTTTTGCATAGAGACTGTCCGGTTTGGCCAATGTACATGGCAGAGGGGCTTTGCTGGCACCTGATGGCATATATCACCTTGGTAGATGTGCAGGTGAATGAGCCTCTGATAGTGTGGCTGATGTGATCAGATCCTATGATGGTGTCTCCTGAACAGATATGTGGACAGAGTTGGTAATGGGCTTTGTTGCAAGGATAGGTACCTGTGTTAGTGTTTTTGTTGTGTGGTTGCTGGTGAGTATTTGCTTCAGGTTTGGGGGCTGTCTGTAAGCGAGGACTGGCCTGTCTCCCAAGATCTACGAGAGTGAGGGATCGTCCTTCAGGATAGGTTGTAGATCCTTGATGATGTGCTAGAGAGGTTTTAGTTAGAAGGTAATGGCTAGCGGCGTTCTGTTACTTTCTTTGTTGGGCCTGTCCTGTAGTAAGTGACTTCTGGGTACTCTTCTGGCTCTGTCAATCTGTTTCCTCACTTCAGCAGGTGGGTATTGTAGTTGTAAGAATGCTTGATAGAGATCTTGTAGGTTTTTGTCTTTGTCTGAGGGGTTGGAGCAGTTGTATCTTAGAGCTTGGCTGTAGACAATGTGTGGTGTGGTCTGGATGAAAGCTGGAGGCATGTAGGTAGGTATAGCGGTCAGTAGGTTTCTGGTATAGGGTGGTGTTTATGTGACCATCACTTATTAGCACTGTAGTGTCCAGGAAGTGGATATCTTGTGTGGACTGGTCCAGGCTGAGGTTGATGGTATGATGGAAATTGTTGAAATCGTGGTGGAATTCCTCCAGGGCTTCGTTTCCATGGGTCCAGATGATGAAGATGTCATCAATGTAGCGCAAGTAGAGTAGGGGCGTTAGGGGACGAGAGCTGAGGAAACGTTGTTCTAAGTCAGCCATAAAAATGTTGGCATACTGTGGGGCCATGCGGGTACCCATAGCAGTGCTGCTCACTTGAAGCTGCTCATTGTCCCCAAATGTGAAATAGTTGTGGGTGAGGAAAAAGTCACAAAGTTCAGCCACCAGGTTTGCCATGACAATATTGGGGATACTGTTTCTGACGGCTTGTATTCCATCTTTGTGTGGAATGTTGGTGTAGAGGGCTTCTACATCCGTAGTGGCCAGGATGTTTTCTGGAAGACCACCAATGGATTGTAGTTTCCTCAGGAAGTCAGTGGAGTCTCGAAGATAGCTAGGAGTGCTGGTAGCGTACGGCCTGAGGAGAGAGTCTACATAGCCAGACAATCCTGCTGTCAGGTGCCAATGCCTGATGATGGGGTATCCAGGATTTCCAGGTTTATGGATCTTGGGTAGCAGATACAACACCCCTGGTCAGAGTTCTAGGGGTGTGTCTGTGCAGATTTGTTCTTGTGCTTTTTTCAGGGAGTTTCTTGAGCAGATGGTGTAGTTTTTTTTGGTAACCCTCAGTGGGATCAAAGGGTAAAGGCCTGTAGAATGTGATGTTAGACAGCTACCTAGCAGCCTCTCGTTCATATTCCGACCTATTCATGACGACGACAGCACTCCTTTATCAGCCTTTTTGATTATGATGTCAGAGTTGTTCCTGAGGTTGTGGATAGCATTGTGTTTGCACGGCTGAGGTTATGGGGCAAGTGATGCTGCTTTTCCACAATTTCAGCCCATGCATGTTGGCAGAAGCACTCTATGTAAGTCCAGTCTGTTGTTTCAACCTTCAGGAAGAGTCCGTGCAGAATCCTTCTTTCTGTAGTGTTGGTAGGAAGGTTTCTGTGGGTTAGTATGCTGTTCAGAGGTGTGTTGGAAATATTCCTTGAGTCGGGGATGTCAAAAACAGGATTCTAGGTCACCACAGAACTGTATCATGTTCATGGAGGTGGAGGGGCAGAAGGAGAGGCCCCGAGATAGCCCAGCAGAAGAATCTGTCCTAAGAGTATAACTGGATAGATTAACAATATTCTTGGGTGGGTGAAGGGAACCACTGTTGTTGCCCCTTGTGGCATGTAGTAGTTTAGATAGTTTAGTGTCCTTTTTCCTTTGTAGAGAAGCAAAGTGTGTGTTGTAAATGGCTTGTCTAGTTTTTGTAAAGTCCAGCCATGAGGAAGTTTGTGTGGAAGGTTGTTTTTTTTACGAGAGTATCCAGTTTTAAAAGCTGGTTCCTCACCAAATTTGAGGTGGCTCTACTGCTTAAAAAAATCAATATTAACACATATAGAACTCCTACAATTTCATTTAGGATTTCTTCAGAATGGAAACATGAGCATGTAAAAAATGGCAATTGAAATCCACATATTAAAATACCCACTTCTTAGAAACTCAGTGCATCCGACAAACAGTAGGTATTCTAAGTGATTATTTTTGGTCATAACTCACTTGTGAAGGTAAAACACACCTTTGCAATGTCCTACAGTATAATCCATCTACAACAAGGATGGTAAATATATCAGGATACAATTAAAATCCTATTGATAGTGAAAGTCTTGCTGTGCATTTCCAGGTAACAAACCAATGTCAAGAATACACCTATTTCTTGAAATAGAAAACTGGCTTCTGCATACATTTTAGTAAAAGGTTTAGGAGAAGTCATGCTATTGCCTCAAAGTGCACCCCCATATTGGGGAGAGTGTGAAAATTAACAAATAAAAATCAAACAATGAGATGATCACCGTGACTGCAGTCACTTTACACTGGGCAAAAGTGCTGGAGTAGCATAAAGAGGGCCCCCCTGCATCTGCTGAAGGAGGATTCTCCCATTGCTGGAATTGTGGAAGACTGCCATAATGCTGCCTTCCAAGGACCCCTGGAAAGTTCTGGTGTAAGGAGCATGCCGAGGGCAGGGGTGTAGTGCTGCAGTCCAGGGATGCTGCTATTACTTATACAGCTCTCCGGGGCTGTCTAAATTACATCAGGGACTGCTATCCAACCATAAAAGAAAGAAAATATATACTGTTTCCAGGAATTGGTTCCACTGCAGTGCCTGTCTGGTGATGTTGGTTGGCTGCTTGCGTAGTGTATGTCCTATCCAGCCCCACCTTCTCCTTCTAATTTCTTCCTCTGCTGGGAGTTGACGGGTCCTCTCCAAGAGGTGGATGTTACTGATGGTGTCTGGCCAGCGGATCTGGAGAAGGCAAGCGGAAAAGAGGCCGCCCAAGAAATACCTGGCGACGCGACCTTCAGGTTGATAGCAAAAAAATGGGCTATACCTGGAACCAGCTAGAGCGAATGGCCCAGGATAGAAGACTATGGAGATCTGTTGTTGGCGGCCCATACCCCGGTTGGGGTGACGGGCATGAATGAATGAATGAATCCAGGAATTGGAAACACTGCCTTTCCTCCAACCACATGATTAGTGTGCAGATTTAGGTATAAAGTTACTAAATAGTTGATCATAGGTGACACAGATATTGTCATCTTTCATATATATATATACACACACAGCACACAAAGAAGGCAGAACTCTGTATTAACTAGCAGACTGAGAGGATAGCAACCCAGCACAGAGAGCATAAGTAGCTGACAGCAGGAATGGACACACCACTCTTGTGGCTGATGGAACCGTACCTTGGGGGCAGCTGCAAATTAGAGCAACTCTAAGGCTGTTCTACATGATTCCTTGGGACCCGACTGGCAGCACAAATATCAAGAAGTCGTAAAGGTTTGGTTTATACAACCACTTTTATAGCTAACGTTCCAGACCTATGATTTGACCCATTCTGTCCTCGTACAGTGTATTGTGTGGGGCAATCTACAACATACATTTGTGAAAGACAAAGGTTAGATAAAATCAATACATAGTTAGAAAGGGCAGGTTTAAATTCCCCTTTTGCTAGACTGAATGGAAATTTTCACCTCAACGTACCATCGTGAAATTTATGGAGGAACATGTCAAAAGACAAAAGAGCTGTATGTGTTGGGTGAGAATGATAGACAGGTAACACTATGACAACAATATTTTGGGTATTTAATCTTAGAAAACTTGGCACCAAAAGGTATGAATAAGGGAAAATCTCAGCACTTATTCTCTCTGAGATGATTAGATATAAGGAAGGCTCTGTGCATTCCAAAATTCTGTGGTTGTAGAAACAGCTATGGAATTTGCCCCCAGTATGAGGCTCCACAGAAAGTTGTTTCCCTGGCAGTATCAGATCCTTTCAGAAGGCTGGGCAGAGAAGCTGACGCATGTTACTAAGCTTTCAGTGTCTTTGCCAGGTTAGTAGAGCGCCAGTCACTCACAGGAGTACTCCTGATTCTGCCTGATTGAGTGAGGAGTGCCTCTGTGATTAGCAATCTACAAGACCCGGTTTGGGCCCAAGCAGAGGGAGTGATATAGAGAGGATGGGGGAACACCATACATTTGTTTATATCAGGTGGCTTGGAAAAGAAAAAGAGTCAACCCTACAGGGGAGAGAGGGAAGAAGTAGGACCAGACTCCAGAGAGAAACTGCTGAGCTCCAATTCATTTGCAAATTTAACACCATCAGTTTAGGACTAAACAAAGACTGTGAATGGCTTGCCAATTACAGAACCAGTTTCTCCTCCCTTGGTTTTCACACCTCAGCTGCTGGAACAGGGCCCCATCCTCCCTGATTGATCTAACCTCGTTATCTCTAGCCTGCTTCTTGCTTGCTTATATATATACACACCTGCCCCTGGAAATTTCCACTGCTTGCATCCGAAGAAGTGGGTATTCACCCACGAAAGTTCATGCTGCAAAACATCTGTTAGTCTATAAGGTGCCACAGGATTCTTTGCTGTTCCTCCACCTCAGTGGCAAAAGCCTCAGGCCTTCCAGTCACAAGACAAGAGTCTCAAAACTCCCTGATTCCACTAAGCACACTGCAATCTGAATTCCTCTCCCGCTCAGCTGCCAAGCTCTCTGGCTCATAACAACCCTGCACTCACAGTGACCGTGCACTTAGGTATTAACACCACTGAGATTTACAAATCACTATTTTAAGAGGCATGGGAGAGAATGTATATAAAATTTAAAAGGATTTTTAAAAATTATAAACAAATGTCACTCTCTTTTCTAAGAATCAGTACTTCATAGCTATATAATCCTTACTCATTTGGTTTGAGTTCTATAATCTCCTAGGGAAATTCAGGAATGGACATCAGTGTGATGAGGGAGTTTAGGAAGGAGAATTTCTAAATAACTGTTTACATTAAGAGCTTTTCTAGTCACTTTTAACATTCAGAATTTTATACATATTTCAAATGTTAATGACAATTTTTCAGGTTATCATTTGTGTTCCAAGAAAGGTGCAGATACTTACATTTGGCCCTCCTCCGTGCATTTTCAAAGCCCTCACTGTAGCAACAAGCACAACCACACTGGGAACTAAGCCAGATGCTCTGCATTTGATGTTGAAGAATTTCTCCATCCCAATGTCAGCACCAAAACCAGCTTCAGTTACTGTTAAGGATAAAGAACTCAGTTAAAGGCAAGGGATGTTTCACTTTATTCTAGTATGCCGCATACTTTTAAAAATGCAACTGCCTTCGTTTTGCCAGACCTCCAGAGTTCTATTTACATGACTGATTTTGATTATCTTCAACCATTTACTGCTTACAATAAGTTCTCTTTTTCCTGGTAAGTACAATATGTCACCCAAGCGTACTGCATAAAAAAGTTAATTGAGATCTTTTAGTAGCATCCAGTCCTGTGTTACAACTATTTTAGTGTAGTTATGTACATTAAAATATTTTTAAAAACCCAAACATCTGCTCTCAGACAATGTTTAAACAAATACAATATGAAATACCTATAAAATCATATTGATATTGTGCAATTGAACAGTGAGAGTAATTAATCATTGGAACAATTTACCAAGTTTTATGGTGGATTCTCCATCACTGACAATTCTTAAATCAAGATTGGATGTTTCTTCTAAAAGATATGAATTATTTTGGGGACGTTCTATGGCCTGTGCTATACAGAATGTCATACTAGATGACCACAATGGTCCCTTCTGGCCTTGGAATCTATGAAACCATTAATCTACGAGTTAAAAATATCAAAGGGAAAATGTCCATATTAGATGAAATAATTATATTGTTGTGTCTCTTGAGCCATTTGCATTAGTTTCTTCTCCACTTGCCATATATTCAATTGCTTCAAACCTGGTGGGGTGCTAGGCTCCCTGGGATACCCACATCCGCAGCAGTCCATGGAGACAGCCAAGCTGCGTGGGAGCAAGCTAAGTTCTGTTCCACTCCCGCCCATTCCACTACAAATCAGTAATGATTCTGCTTCTTAACTGCCCTTCCCCTGAACTTCTCCATCATCCAACAGACTCCACTCTTTGGGATCGTCTCTTATCCTTAACTCTTAATAGGGACACAACAGATCTTGCAGTCTCCCAGCGAGACATCAAAGCAACATGCATGATTCTCCATGGCTTCCCAGTTAGTTGTGTCTTGTTGCATTAAAAGCTGGATGGGAATCCCCAGAATTCAGTAGAGGGGGACACCTTTATTTGTTCAGCTATGCATCTACGACTCTTCATCCTCCTAAGTCCTCTTTCCCTTCAAATGCTGAAATACCTAAACTCAGCATTTTACAAGTGAATTGAACTCTGTACAATGTGAGAAAAGTTAGGTGTGAACAATACAACTACGGACAGGATGAATTTTCTTATTTTAAAGGCCAAAGAGGGAGAAACACAAAGTCAGGTACGTCAGAGCTTGACTTCTGTGTGAGGAAGGAAACAGGATGCAGTAGAAAAGCTGCTGGGATGATGGCTACCAACTGCAAAGGAAATAAAATGCAGAATAATGAGAAGGTTAAGTAATGTGCCAAACTCTTGTACTTTGAATCCTGTTTGTGCTCAAATAATCAGTGCAATCACTTTTATATTATTTCCTGCTTTCAAATCAGTGTGCCAATTAAAACAAACAAACAGAGGCCATGGGGACTTAGGAGGGTTCAAACTGGTTTTAGTTTAATGATTACAAGTTTAAGGAAACCATTTAACCAGCTATTATGAAAAACTATTAACTTAAAAGAACACAGTTATTTCTTTATTTCAGGGTTATAATTTATATTGTGTGTTTTGTCTCCAAAACAAAAGTGCAATCAGCTGTTACACATGAAATGTTAAGGATTTTCAGCAAGAAATAAATATACAATAAATACCCCTTGCTAAGCCTGGTTGTGATAAGTAATGGACAAAACTATGAATAACAAACAGAAAAATACTGGAAAGTCATTATACTTCATACTGTGTAATTATCAAATGATCAGTCAAAATTTGTTTCTGGAAAGGTGACTTACTTACTGCCTGACTTTTTTACAAGTAGAAATTAAAAAATCATAAAGAGCTTATATTTTAAAACTCGGTGAATCTTGCATTAGGATATCCAGTAAAAACCAGGAAATGGTACTCTTTATGAATGTGCTTCTTTCTGAACTAGTTCCAGTCCTCCAAAGGTGGGGAGATGCAACACAATAGCAAGGTTGTCACTTTTCATTCTCTCAGAGGATACAGTCTAGGTGCCACTTTCACAGGGTTCACAAGTTTTCTTTTTCAAATAAAATACTCAGGACGGCAGTTTTAAACTAAAGAAAGCTTAGACAGTCTCTAAAAATCATCACAATAGATTATTGGGGCCACTAGTACAAAATGGCACAGTGCAGCTCCTCAACAACACAGGCTACCATGCACACATTACACCTGTTTGTTCTCTACACTTGGCTTCCCATAGAATACTGAATGAATTCAAAGCCTCGACCCCTATCTTCAAAGCTCTCCTTGGCCTGGGCCCAGGATACCTGAATGACCATCTAAAGCTCCAGGATGAAGAACGTGGTCGACAACTTAGCTCCTCTGGCAGAGTAAAGCTCCTCTATATGGGAGACAGAACTTTCTCTTGGGATGGTTCAACGCTGTGGAATGAACTCCTTCAGGAACTAAGGACCATCAAAATCCTCACCACTTTCCACTCCAAGTCCAAGGCACATTTATTTGACCTTGCCATGTCTAATATAAACAAGTAGCAACAGGCATATTTATTTAATAAAACAACAAACCAACCTATCAAAATAAGACATTCCACTCCCCCTGCTTCTCCCTCTGGGAAGATGATGAGAGAAAAACAACACATGACTGATTGGTAGTCATGTTGCTTAATGCACTACTGAAAGGTGCTCAGATACTATGGTGATGTATGTGCTATAAGAACTTATATAGAACAGAACAGAATTATGTTTGAGTAAAGGAAGCTAACTTAGAATAATCCCAGATTTTTCATTTTCATTTCTTTCATTTAAAAAAGCCACTGTTCTTTGTTGTTATAGATTTATTGTAAAACTCCTACAGTGGGATTTATAATAAACATTTGAAAACAGCTTTTAGGACAGTGCACATTATAAATGTGTGTAACAGAATGGTCTGAAGCAGCTTTGACCTTTGATTAAAAAACATTTAGAATGCCTATTACTTTATTTTTTAATACCCATACCTTTGACCCCATAAACAATGAAGCATCTGCATACATTTTCCCTCACATTACTGACTGTTCACATGTGTAAAGCTTACTTTTATTGAATAAATAATTAAAAACAAAAACCAACCAACTAAGACACACTACTGCACATGTTTCTTCCTCTGGGGAGAGGATGAGAGAACAAACACCACATGACAGAGATTAGTCATGTGGCTTAATGCACTACTGGAAGGCAGTCAGATGTTACAGTGTATACAGAATACAATAGTATATAGAATTTTGGATTCTTTTTTCAAGAGAAAAGAACTCAACAGCTGTTGTAAAAGCTACACTTTTTATTTAGACTTGCTATAATATGGTTAACTTTTAAAGAACATTAGTTGAAATGGTCTATAACCATCTTAACTGCAGCTCAACTTCTTTGAGACGATATATGGCTGGATTCTTGTTTGCACTAAGATCTCTTTAAATTGCTCTGTCAGTGTAAATGGACCTCAACCATAACCTGGGTATAAAAGCAATGTACTCCTATATTAAGGCTTCTTTACACTTGCAGAAACGTGTAAAGGGGCCCTATTGTAATTGAGAATCAATCTATTACTAGCATGCAAACTTTTTCTGCAAATATTTTGTTGGTTAATTCTACTCTAAATTTTGTATTCCACCACCAGTAGTATTTGAGGCCTGTTATTAGAGAAAAAAATAAACATATACAATTTAGTAATATAAAGGGCACTGAGATCCTACAAGGATAATATATACCAGGGATAGGCAACGTTTGGCCCGTGGCCCACCAGAGTAAGCCCTCTGGAGGACCAGGCCGGTTTGTTTACTTGCCGTGTCCACAGGTTCGGCCGATTGCAGCTCCCACTGGCCACGGTTCGCCGCTCCAGGCCAATGGGGGCTGCAGGAAGCGGCTTGGGACGAGGGATGTGCTGGACGTGGCTTCCAGCAGCCCTCATTGGCCTGCAGTGGGAGCTGCGATCGGCTGAACTTGCAGATGCAGCAGGTAAACAAACCGGCCCGGCCCACCAGGGGCTTATCAAATGGCTAAAACAGGTTCAAATAACAATGCTTTTTCTATTTTGCTTAAGATTCATCGAATGATAATCTAAAAAGCAGGTACATTTTAATATAGTGCAAGTAACTTAGAAGAGGATTCCACTCTAAATTGGGCCAAGCCCAAAATAGTGAATTATTATGGGACCTTAGACAAATCACTTAATTTCCATATACCTTGGTCAATTCAGCTACCAAAACAATTAAAAAAGCAAAACATTCTTACTCAGGAAAGAGATGCAGTATGTAAACCAAACACCACAGAGGGTTTGGCCAAGGAGAGGGAGAAAATCAGAGAAAGCTCAGAAACATGTGGAGACAGGAGAAAGGATAACAACAAGAAAGAGATATTTGTGGGAGAGGTATAAAAGAAAAACCAAGGGAAATGATTATTTTCCAACTTTCTACAAAGTAGGTACTTGTCACTGAAGTCTATAATTCCACTTCAGGGTGGGGATCGGTATGAGCAAACCTCTCTAATGGTTCCCTATCACGGTTTATGTCATCACTAGAATCCCTCAATGGAATTATTGCCTGGCTGTGCACAGTTGGGGATATTTTATTTCTTGTACAGTATGAAGGATGTCAGAAAAACCAGAACAAACAGTGTTGTGGTTCCTACACCTGATCAGATTTCATAGTCATGACCACTTTAGAAAAATAGTAAAGTTTCTTCACCTAAAAATACATTTATCATGCTATAACTAAATATATAAAACAGTTCAATGTTAAGTGATGCACGCTAGTTTAGATTTATGGACTGTAGGAGACCTTACAAAAAGAGCAACATTTGTAATCAGCATGGCTACAGTGAAATTGTGATATGAAAGCTTATTTATTCCACAATAGAATTTCTTGTAAACTGAG
This sequence comes from Mauremys reevesii, assembly GCF_016161935.1. Lineage (NCBI taxonomy): Eukaryota > Metazoa > Chordata > Testudines > Geoemydidae > Mauremys > Mauremys reevesii. Next base: position 98,132,139 of record NC_052625.1, read on the forward strand.
GCTGATTTTAGATGAAACGAACTTCCCTTCCATCAGCATTTTCTATCAGCAAATCAAAATCAAAACAAAACATTTGTATTTGAATACCAAGTCAGAGACATAGACATGAGGCTAAGTTTCAGGACGCAGAATTGTGAGCCTGAATTCCTGAACAATGCAAAAGGAAATGGAAACTATGAACTGTGAGCTGCCTTTTACTCCTCTGATGTAAACAGATCAGTTCTGGTGCAGCTGTCTGCTGGTAAACTCAGGAAAAGAAGAGTTCAAAGTCACAGGAGCACATGAACTTTGAACCTGGAGCTCAAGGCATGTTAGCTGTAATATACTGACAGATTCTTGTTTAAGTCAAAAGTACCAAGGTGCACAGATGCCAAAATAAACTAGGTTGGATCAGTGATTTATCTAACAGGATACCACATTTTTGTTAGTGCAGTGAGGGATGAATAAACCAGATGTTTGTCCATTTTGACTCTCGCAATTTATCTGACCTGACCCTCTACCCTTGTGACTGATTTTGGAATTTAATAAGCTTAATCTTATTCAGAATTTTAAAAGAATGGGGCTTCTCTATTCTCTTTACTTCAGATTCCAGTCAACTCAGCCAGTACCTGTTCTCTGAAATGCTCTGACACATATACTCCTATTTTCATTGTCCATATGTATCTAATGTACTACGTTGCAACAAAAGTTTGTGGAGCTAGAAGAGGACATATGGCAGATGTTGCAGCTACCAGCAAGTTGAGGGACATACATTGGGGGATGCTCTACTGATCATGAGAAACGTTTTTCATCCTGTAAGGAAGTAGGTAGTTGAATTTGCTTTCAAAAATTTAAGCTCCAGTTTCACTGCATGGCTGAGAGAGGCAGAGGTGCGCACCAAACTGAGTATATAGTATTTTCCCACTCAGTTTGACTGAACATGTGGTCATTCAGCTCAGCCTCCAAGCCATGAGGATGGCTCATCCTTAACTGCAATGATCTCAGCTGAAAGATGCCCTATGATATGGCAGGATGGTCCCTACAGAGCTGAAAGCAGGGATTTCCTCAGCGTTGACTGCTAATCCAGACTGCTGGTATTACTGAGCTAGCAGCACTATCTTGGAATTTCAGTTTCCTATGTCAGTTATTCATGGTTTTTGACCGAAGTTAAATTTAATTCTGGGAAACTAGATTATATGAAAATGAAATTATTTTACAATATTCTATCTGCAGGGACTGTTTTTTTGTTCTGTGTTTGTACAGCACCTAGCACAATGGGGTCCTGGTCCATGACACGCTATGGTAATACAGAACAACAACAAGCTACCAAAAACTGAATTTCCGATTCCAACTAGTTCACCTCCAAAGGTAAATCTATAGCATGATATTATAGCATCACATTGATATAGGAACTCAGTCTTTAAAAAGTTGTCCTTTAATAGGGAAATGACATAAAAGTCTGAAGAAACTATGAAATCTAGAAAGATGCCTTTAAACCAAACAGCAGAGATGTTACTTATAGGGCTGGTCAAAAATTTTCTATCAATGCGATTTTTTGATGGAAATGTGGATTTTTGAACAATTTTTTTTTGCACAAAATGTCTGCTTTTTAAGTAACATTTTGATTTTTTTTTACATAAACCAAAATATTTAAGCTGAAAACCAAAATATTTTGATTCAGATATCCTGGCAGTGTCTCAGACAGCTGCAGTTTCCTCATATCCCCATTCTCATCTGTGGGCTGGGCTCCCCAGCCAGACTACATCTCCCATAATGCCCCATGGCATAGGCACTACGTTTTTCTTTTCCCTGGTGGTGCTCCCTCCCACTCTGCCCCAAGTCTCCCCTCTCGCTCTGCCTTTTCCCGCCCCCTCCCCAAACCCCCACTGTCACTCCACCTCTTCCTGCTTCCACTCTGCTCCCTCCCCGATACGCCTGCTCACTCGCTGCTCTCTGCCCCGCCCCCCAGCCACCAAACAGCTGTTTGGCAGTGTCTCCAGCTGAGCACCCACTATTTCTTTCTGTGGGTGCTTCAGCCCCTGAGCACTCACAGAGCTGGTGCCTACACCCTATGGCCAGAAATTCCAATGGCGCAACTGCTTTGCCTCACTGTGAGATGAGACCGTGGTGCCAGGACATCCAGAATAGAATGGGAGCGTAATGTACCTACACTACAATTAACACAAGGCACCACAGCAGCATTTCTGAATCAAAGTATTTACATTTTCAGCTGAAATATTTTGTTTTCCGATGTCTATCAGAAAGCAGAACTTTTCCCATTGAAAATTTCACCAAAAACAATGTTTAAAAAAGTTTTTGTTGAAATTTTCAGAGAGTGGGGGAAGAGTGTCGGTTCATTTTCCGACCACCTCTAGCTAGTTGGTTTAAGTGTCTATATCTCTTTCCATCCAACGCTTTCATATGCTATACATATATTTTATAAATTAATTGTCACAATGACTCTGGTGTAAGTAGGTTAGTATTATTATCCCCATTTTACAGATGGAGAAACTGAGACAAAGAAAACTTGACTTATTTATTGAGGCCAGATAGCAGGATATAGAACTCTGATCTACTGATTTCCATACCACTAAGACTATGCTTCCTCTTCATTTGATTTACGAGTCACTTTCCAGAAAGGCACATTTAATCAATATATCAGTTTCATTTAATTCCTTTGTTTTGTAAAGTCTAAGGATGTACAAGGAGAAATATTCATGTATAATATGAATTCTGTGTTAAGTACTCCTCATTTGAGAGCATTTCATATTGCTGTATAGATACTGGATTTGAAATTAGTAAAATAAAAAGCAGGACATTACAGACATTTGGCCATGTTTGTGCAAAAAGCTTCCTTTCCACACCCTGACAGCTCTGATATTTTCTCCTCTTGAAAATATGTGGAGTCACTGTTGTTGCTCCCACTTTCAGAGGTTGTGCATAGTACCAGCCTAGTACGTGCTCAAGTCCCCATTGGACCAGGCACGAGATCTCAGACATAGGTCTCTGATGCTCGTGCTGTCCACTACCAATGAGATGGTCCCATTTATATCACTTTAAAATTTATTACTAGAGCTTACACAACAGAAATATTAAAGAGTCATCATCATCTTGAAATCTAGTCAACTACTAAAATAACTAGTTTAATGTACCACACATGCCCCTGACCCTCTTTTCCAAGTTTTGCGGTTTTACAATCACATTTTTTTATTTTCTCTGCCTTGGTGTGGTGTAACAGACCCACAAAAACAACAAGGGGAATCTTGCTAATCAGGGCAAACAGAAAAAGTGACTATTTATGAAGTGTTGTTGAATTAATGCATTAATTGAAAAATAGAAAAAAGTTCTCTCTCTCACAATTCCAGTTGTAAACTTCTCAGGTGTTATTTGTAGCAATAATAGATAGAAGAATTCAGACATAAGTTTGATTTTTTTCAAGTCAGCTGTGTCCTTTTAATATCTTTGCTAACAGAAAAAAAACACATTTTCCTCTAATCTTTCTTTTGCTACAACAGATGATCCTATATTTAAAAAGAGTGTACTTAATGATGTTACCAAGGTAACTACATATTTTCTCATTCATATCCTATCATATTCATTTAGCAAAGAATTATTGTAGTGTTTAAAAAACTAAAACCTTTTTACTTTTTATGTGGAGTTGCATGGGACAACAATTAACACAACAGCAGCATTAGTAGATCTCACTGACCAATTTTTGAGGCAAGGTAATTGGCCAGTGCTGTTCATAGCATTTAAAAGAATTCTGCTGGGATACAGTCTGCCATTTTATAACTCTCTCTTTTTCCCTTTTAACTATTGCGGTAATGTATTGGATGCTTTAAGCTGAAAAGGGTTTTCTTACTACTAAATTATGTTTAATTCTGGACACCTCGATACCAGAAATATGTAAATATTTACTTCCATTTGTAAAACCACACTTCTCTAAAGCTCTGGGCACAAGTACAAATTCATGTGACAAACTCCTTCTCCCGTCAACCTCCAACTGCCTAAGAAAAAAACCTAGGAAAAGAGAAAGGCTTTGCAACGTGCTTTGAAAAGTCAGTCAATATTGGTTCTGAAAAAACAAGGAGGGAGCAGGAAGAGAGTTAGAACCGCTTCACTGAAAACCTGTCCTCTCCAAATTCAGCCTGTGGGCTGTTAGCTTCAGCACCTCGTCTAGCCATTGCTTTTGCAGTTTTGTCCATCTCATGAAAAGTTGGGGTGGCTGAGGAATGCATTCTGGGTGGAAGTAGAATAAAACTTTAACATGCATCTTTGAATACAATGTATTTTTAATAGCAGTGGAAATACAAGGAAGTGGTAGTGAAGGGAAATGCAGAGTGTGCTGAGTAAGCATGTTTTCTGCAACATCAAGTGGTATCCTTGGAGATTGCCACAAATCACAGAACAAGAACACAGTATTAAATCAACTAACATCAAGAGTTAGGCAGAGAGAGAGGAGAGAGAGAGAGAGTGTGTGTGTGTGTTTCTGTTTCAAATGGGTACAATTATCAGAAGGGGAAGGCAGACAGAATACCTTGCCACTTCCCCTCAATCTGCTTTGGTCATAAAACAAAAAGTGTTTGCACACAGAGAGTGGAGCTTGGTGCCCACAGAGAACATAACAGATGTCACTGCAGAGAGCAGTGTTGAATCAGAATGATCAATGTTTCTATCTTTTGGTCCAATCACTCAGGGCATGCCAAGTACTGAGTCATCAATCATTCCTATGTAAGGCTACATCATAATGCATGCACCATTCTGGATCTGGTTGCTGTTCAGCTACAATCTCTCTCCCTGTGATGCGGTTTACAGACCGCAAACAAAGGCTAAGGGAGTGCAGGAGCGGTGCTAGCCCCAGAGGGTCCTCACACCTCAGCAGCTGCAGAGCATGCTCCAAATGGAGGATCTGCTTAAAAGGGGACTCTGACAGTGGATAAGACCCAACTGGAAAGCCAAGGGCATGATCCTTTTCCATCCCCTGCTCCCTGCCAAGGGAGAATAACCAGAAACTGAGAAGTGGGCTGGGGAATACCCATCTGACTGCTGAGACTCATTGGGAACCCTCTGCTGGGAGTGGGGAGAATACAGCAACCACACACCAAACTGAAGAGAGAGTGGGGGGGTAGAAAGTGGTCTAGGGGAGGCTGGTCTGATGTATCAGGAAGAGGCAACTCTGAGACACTGCTAGCTTCCCCCTTGATCCCTGAGCAGTGATCCAGTGGAGAGGAAGGGCTGGGGTCCCTGTACCTCCCCCCTCGCTCCCACCATCGGGAAGAACTCTGGGGGCACCAGGGAATGACAGACTCCAGCTTGGCTACAGGGCACACAGACTGCCTGGAAAAGTGACCCTAGGACTTTGGGGACTGTTGAGCCACAGCCTGATCACTGGTCTCCGAGGGAAGCCTGCTTCAATCCCCCACATTCTTCACTAAGACAAAAACGTTGGAAGTGATAGTTCCCTCAACCCCACTCTTCCCCATAATGCAGGTTAGTGCCAATTCATTATGGGCAGGGACAGTGCTCTTCACCATGATTTAAACATAACCTTTTTACTGTATATGACTGGTGAAACTACTAAAATGGAAAGCAGCTCTAGTTATTTTCATTCATATTTAATTTTAGCTGGAGGGTATCTTCTCTTTGTAAACTGATTACGGAGACGTTATCAGGATTGGTATTTTTGACAAAGTTGCTGAGCCATGTTTTGTGAATCTGTGAAAAGGGACATCTTCTAGTTATTACCTGCAGGAGGAACAGTATTTCACTGTGTTAGCTACATGTCTCAGTGGGGAAAAGAATGTTGAAATGTATGACACTAGGCCTATAAATTACTCTTCAAGATTATGCAGGGAGCCTAGAAAGAGAGCGGTTTGCTGGTGAGAGTCTACAAAGAGGATAATAAATGTTTCAAACTCATGGAGAAGTTAATATCAACAAATAGCATGCCTTTCCATAAACTGTTCAAGAAGAAAAAGTACCAGTTCATGGCAGCAGTAGTTAAAGACAAAAAGAAATCTTCTCATGAGGCAGGAGTATGCAACACACGTCAAAGAACAATAATTGGCAACTCACACCCATGACACTGCAAAAATCAGAGTGGGGTACCTAGAGGCATGAAAAACGCAGAGGAGCCTTGATCTGCATGGCTGACCTAAAAGCATTCAAGACTGCCCAGGAACTTTGCTAGTGGGAATCCCACCTATGTCTTTTATGTCTATGTCTGTCTAGCTGGTTAGTCCTCTGATTAGAAGTTGTGTGGTAACTTTTTCAAATCCTAGCATCAAGATAAGGACACAAACTACTGGGTCTACAGCCTGCATCATAAAATTACAGAAATGACACTAACATACTTTTATTATTTTACTTGGTATTCTCGGGAAAGGAAGAAGGATTCAGCTGCTGAAAATCACTGTGAGAAAGTAACTCCACTTGCAGAGCTGCACCGATCATAGAATAGAATCGCAACTGATGGGTAAAATGAAACCACTTGGGTCATGCAGTCCCCAATTCCTACAGAGAGCAGGATTGTAACATTTCCCACGAAGATTTTTAGCTAACTCAGCTAGATTACAAGCCAATTTATCTCACTCTCCTTCTGGTTAAGCCATTTGTCTAATAACTAATGTGAATTTCTCCATTTTCCATTTAAGACCATCACACTTCATTTAGCCAACTCAGCAAGAGAAGTCCCTTTGCAACCTTCTATTAATAATCACTCAAATATCTGTACAGTATTCACATCCTCCCTTATTCACCTTTGCCTAAAGTTACAGTTATATTATATACATTTCTTTCACACACTCTTTATTTATATCCTTTATCATTTTAGGTGCCCTTCTCTGAACTTCAACTTTTTGTATCCTCCAACTAATGCTGTAACGAAGGGACCCAAATTGCATGATGGATTCCAAATTGGCTGCAGTAAAATCTGAACCTGCAACCTCTGATTTATGAGACTATTTACTCAACCCTCTGGGAGCTCTTTTTGTGATATGGGGATTGATGCAGGGTCCTCATGCATGAAAAGCATCTGCACTGTTCCCATTCTGAACTTATAACCAGAGCTTAAATTGAAGGCACTTTAGAAGCATTAGTTCATCATGTAATAAGGCCATTAGAGTAGCAATCCCACCACAATTCATTATTTTAACCATACTTTCAATAGATGTCTTTTCCACTCTTGTAGGATGGGCAACTCAGTTCAAGACAATTTTATATAATGAAAGAACAGTCCTTAGTCAGTTACTTTCAAATGTAAACACCCAACCTTCAAAACCATACACCAATTTGCTCGATTCTGCTATTCTCCAGGACTGGTTTAGCCATACTCTGTGTACTCCAGAGGTTCCATGGTCTCTTCTGTTTTAGACCTGTCAGAGCCACATTCTATCAAGAATTTATTAAGTGTTGATTTGGAATGTGCTAGAAATGTTAGCCAATATGGTTGAGCTCCCAATGTTTCTACAGAAAACTACTTTCTACCAGTCTACCTGGACTGAGCAGCAGCATTGCTAGGACAGATGTACTACTGAGCCCAGTTCACTAAATCAACAGAACAGCAACTATGTTTTGTTAGTAGAGTCTAGTTTTGTCAGCATGAGATACATTCTACAGTGTATGTTTTTCAGTATAATACAGTGCCAATGACCAATTGTTGCAACCAAATCTCCAGTTTGAAGTCCATATAGTTATTGGCTGGTCATTGTTTTGTCTTTTCTCTCAATCACATCTAATCTCAGACCACTACGATGTGTAGAGCAAAACAGAGTAGCTGAAAATACCAATACATAGGGAATTCTTTTAATTCTTGTTTGCTTTTGACCCTCAGAAAAGTATCCCCAGAGAATAGCTGTCAAGTCTTGATACTGTTTCACCAAGGCATGTATAGTTCGGTGTAGCACAGGACTGGTAGGCCTGGAATTTTTGAATTTTAATCTCAGATCAGACACCAATTCCATCTATGAATTTAGATAATCCCCAAACAGTGTGCCTCAGATTGTGCACATCCAATGGAATCCTGAAGCGACATCTATTCAATTGAAATTCCCATTCTGTTTATGTATGTATGTATGTATGCATGCATGCATGCATGCATGCATGCATGTATGCATGCATGTATGTATGCATAGGCAGTGCCAATAGAAAACTAGGAGACTGTTAGTTTTATTCGACATAATCCAGGCATAAAGTATGTTTCCCAAACATCTACGGCTCTGCCAATCAATTCCAATTTCTACCAATACCACTGAAAGGTACATCTCTGTCTTTTCCAAATTTCAAGTTTCCACTGACATTTGCTGAGTCGCCAGAACATTTGTTTTTAAAAAAAAAGTCAGCATTTTTTTTCTTTGCAAACTGCATTTTTTCACTTATTTCATGCTTGAAAACTACTCAGTCATTTTTGAGAAAACTTTATGGGGAAAAAAAGATCACTCCCTACCTGAGCATATGCCTATCACCCATGAATTTTGACTGAAAAGATAAATGACTGAGAAAGTGCAAAGCAACTGAAAACAACCCTTTCCAATGAAAATATTTAGGCAATCTTAACTGACAAGCAAGTTGCCCATAATTAAGGGCATTCCAGTTTTAACTATAAAAAATGAGCTATTAAATCAAACAAGTCTACTGAAGGTGTTTAATTCTTGAATGGTATTAAAAATAAACTAGCTACTAAAATAAAAAGTCAGCATTAGGGATAGGACTCAACATAACATGTACAATACTCTGTAGAATCTGGTGGGTGGACATAGGTCACTGTAAAATACTCAGAAGTAGGCAGAATGAAGGATTTCCTGCCAAATAATCCTAAACACAAGAGATGCTCTTAGCTAGGGAACTCACTCTTATTTCCATGCCAAGTATTGAATTAAGTGCAGCATTTCCTAGCACACATGATGTTTTATTAGTTGTGTTTGAGTAATATTTTTATTCTGGGATCAACTGTTTTTCTAAAAACAAAAACAATAGAGCTAGAAGGTAATGAAAGGCCTTTATTGGCTTTTCATGGAGGGTTGGGGTTTTAAAACTAGGTGGGATTACGAAGATGGGATGGGAAGAGATAAACAGAGAGGACATTGCAATGTCTCAAATTCAACTTACTAGAGTGGCATTTTATTCAGTAGGATTCAGACAGCAAGTCTCCCTTCTGAATGAGTGACAGCCTCTATTTATTTGGTTTAACTCAGGAGAATGGACCTGGGATCCAGAATAACGGATAGTCATTTTGAGCTACATAAGCTGTGCTCTTAAATTATGTCACTGATAAAAGAAAGGGTTATGTCATGAGTGATGAGTTCCAGCACTTAAAGGGAGATGTCAAGAGCAAATATACAAAACTATATTAAAATACCACGTCAGCTTGTCAGTGAATTCTTGATGCATTTTCAAATGACAAGAAATGGCATGGCATTAAAAGTAATATGGCCCTATTACCATTATTTGTATTACAGTAATGCTTAGAATATCCCATGAGATCAGGATCTCATTGTGTTAGATGCTATACACACACACAGTGAGAGACAGTCCCTACTCCAGACAGTTTATAACCTAAACAGACAAGACAGACAAAGTGGGAGGGGAGACAGGCACTAGGGTGACCAGATGTCCTAGTCCTGATATTTGGGGCATGTATTTCTATAGATGCCTATTACCGCCCCCCCCTGTCCCGATTTTTCACACTTGCTGTCTGGTTACCCTAACAGGCACAAAGAGGTTGATGTAACTGGCCTAATGCCATATGGGAGGCCAGTGGTGGTGCTGGAAAGAGAACCCAGCTCACCCAATTCCCAGTCCAGTGCCTTAGCCAGTAGACCATGCTACCGCCTCACCAATTTGCTACATCTTACACTTAATTTTCAAAAACGCTCCCTCGTCATACAGAAAACTTCCAGACTGCATAAAATATTAGCAGCACATGAACTGATGCTCCTTCAGATGTGCTGCCTACCTTAAAATATGAGATGAGGTGATTTTCACTACTACATGCACTACATCATACAGGCCTAAGAACTGCACATAATGATACCTTCAGATCACTGAGAGGAAAAGTAATTTGAACAGCTATGTTCTATTACCCAGAAGGATGGCAACTTTGGGCATGTAATATTTCACAGTCAGTACTAAATTCACTAGAAATACAGAATTATTTTAAAGAAGGTTTCCTAACAGCTAAATAAACTATAAACTGCAGTTTGTAACTGGTAATTTTCTGGTTTGAATAATGCAACTTGCTGGGACTCCAGACCTTTCTACCCAATGGATTTAAAATTTTTATTAAAGCTAATGTTAAAAAATCATATAATACATAGGTTGAGAAAAAAGTGTCTGTACATCTGGGTGTAGTGCTTAGATTATCCACGAATACAAAGTTTGTTTTAAAAGTCATAAGATACATATAGTGCATAATCAGCAATAACCCAAATTAAGGTGAATACATTTAACAATACAGTTTAGATATTAGTATCCAAGTATTTGGGTACATCACTCATGAAAAATTATACAGAGAGTTAGCTGTGGAAAGCAAATATATCAATGAGCGAAGATTGTCCCTCAGTAAATGAGAATTTAGGGTAAGTTGCCCATTTATTACATTGAGATGCTGTCCATTAGCTTCAGTGAGAGTACTCTGATGACAACTTGCATATGACTGGCTTAACAATTGAATCTACCAAAATAATAAAAAATTGTATTTTTTGATTTAACCAAAAAAAACCTCCAATACTATATGGCTGCATTTTTTCTCCTTTGCTTCTATGCATCAAATCAGCATCAATACAACTTTCCTGATTATTTGGTTAGAAAAGAGATACAGCTAGATAAGAATTCTATTCTAAATAGGTATTTATACCAAGTTTGTCACCACAGTATCTGAGCGCAAGAAACAAATCCACTAGGCAAGTCTTCATTTACAGTATCACGTTATTCCAAACGCCATACCTTTATATTTGAAGTATTTTTCCCACATGGGACAGTTATTCTCAGAGATAAATTTCAATATCTTTTTATTTAATTTTTTTTTTGGAGGTGAGTGGGTGGAAGAACAGGAATAAAACCAACACCTGTGTGGATAAATCCTGTGTTATTTTACACTTGTATTTACTGGTTGTGGTTCTTTTGACATAATTAATTATTATATTATTTATTCTATAGTTCCTATAGGTCCCAACCAAAATTGAGACTTGCTTGTGCAAGGAACTATATGAGCATATAGTAAGAGACAATCTTTGCCCCAAAGAACTTGAAGTCTAAATAGACATGGCAGAAAAAAGGTAGAAGGGGAAAGAGAGGCACAGTGAAGTGAAGTGCCAGATCAGTGAGTCACAGCAGGAACAGAGCTGGGATAGCACATCTATGAGAACCTATTCAAGAGTAGAACTCCAAATGGCTTTTTAGTAATAACACCTATGTAGATTTACCTTTCTCCACAGGCTAGAATTCAGAATCCCAACAACAAAATCACTGAGGACTTTCAGCTAGGAGCAACTTTGCTTTAAAAAAAAAGGCCAAATTCCTTCTTTGTGCTGAGCATTTCTTTCATGAATTCTAACTACAGGATATCACTAACCTTGCTGTATTAGCCAGATAACATCATTCAACTATCCAAAACTAAGGCTATGGCTACACTTGCAGCGCTTTGAAGCGCTAAGTGTAGTCAAAGCGCCAGCGCTGGGAGAGAGCTCTCCCAGCGCTGTCCGTACTCCACCTCCCTGTGGGGAATAAGGTACAGCGCTGGGAGCCGTGCTCCCAGCGCTGGGGCTTTGACCACACTGGCGCTTTGCAGCGCCGCAATTTGCAGCGCTGGAGAGGGTGTGTTTTCACACCCTGCTGCAGCGCTGCAAATTTCCAAGTGTAGCCATGGCCTTAGTGTCTGAACTCCTCCAACTTTGAAACACATCACAAAAGAATGCGTGCTGACTCCACGTCAATACTAAAACACTTCCCAACCCACAAAATCAGTCAAGCCACCACCTCAGAAAAAATCTGGTCAGACGTATAGGTTTTGCGAAGTTTCCCAAAGATCAATAAATTTTGGGAGGTAGGGGATTGGTGGGGGGAGGGGAAGAAAGTTCAGAGATAAGGACCTTTGCCAGGACATTAAAACACTAGTCTTCTTTCCAAACATACATAGCAATTATCAGCTCAAGTATGCTTACCAGCTGAATATTACAGTTGGTCTTCGGGTATAGTACCAAATAGAGCAGTGGTTCCCAAACTGGGGTTCGTGAACCCCTGGGGGTTCATGAAACGTTACAGGTGTGTTCTCGGGGGAAAAAAATCCCTAATGGCGGACAGAGCTGTCCCTAGGGACACTGTGCAGCACAGGGCCAGCAGCCTGGAGCCCCTGGACTTCCAAGAGCTAAGCAGATCAAAGCAAGCATATCTATCACACTGAGGAGATTTAAACTTCAAGACTCCTTATAAGAAATGGAAAGGGAGGTGGATATTTTTTGCCATTTTTAAAATAAAATAGGCAGCTAGTATTGTTTTTAAAATTATTCTGAAGAACAAGTTTAAGCTTTGTTGTAATGTGTGTTGTTTGCCTGGACTGCTCAAGACCTGAAAGCTTGTGTAGGAGGAACTCTGAGTTGGCTTCTTAAATACCTTCATGCTGTTTCACATCTGGTGCTCCTTGATGAAACATACAAGCCTTGTTGTATAACAGGTTTATTCAAAGTCATACAAGCTACAAAAGTGAGATCTTGGAAGAGTGTTGCCAGTTTCTTATTGTACTAAAAATACTGTAATGATAAATAATAATAAATAGTGTGTAATAAGCATGTCATAAAACAGATTTTATATTTCCAAGATCACTGCTTTTATAATTTATACTCAGGTAAAGGAGAAAATCCCTGGAAATATTCATTTTTAGGAGGGGGTTCGCGAGACTTGACATTCTATTGAAAGGGGTTTGCAGATTGTTAAAGTCTGGGAACCACTGAAGTAGAATGAATTGTAGTAATCTAATCTGAAGAGGAAAGTTGCAGCCTTCTTGCCAGAGCAGATGAAAAAACAAGATTTTTTTGATACCTGCTGCTGCAGTACAGGCTCAGTCAGAAATAGATAAAGAGCCCAAAATCTCCCAAATTGCAAACTTGAGTAACAAAAGGCTGACACATTCCCTCAGTAGAAGGGACAGACAATACCTCTGCCATCTCCTGCATTTGCTTCCACAAGTCTCCATGCTGAGCTTCCGACAGCACTCTCTCACATCCAAGCCACCATCTTGGCAAGACAGTGTGAATGCTAATGGCGTGCACCATCTGGGTCTCATGAAACAGAGATAGAACTGAGTACCATCAGCAGACCAACACTGCAATCCAAACTGCCTCTCCTCCCCGCCCTCCTTTCATTACACTTTAGATAGTAGGGCTAACAGACTAGGACCCTGAGAAGACCAGATATTAACAGTGTCTCATTAAGCCTTCCCCCCACAAAACAACTAGTGCTCGGACACCAGCCAATAACCGAGAAGGATGACAGTGTCACAGCCCCAGCTTGACCACTCTTAGCTCTAAGTGGTTTATACAGTGAGTTCTTTCTTCTGGGCTCCAGATGCCTTGAGCTGTTTGGGTCCCTGTCAAGGCTGATTTCCCACTTTGGCACTTTGAGTGCAGAAGGTGGGGGCACGCAAGGATTTTAAAAATTAATGCTGGCCACTTCAGGCTTATATTAAATTCCCAAGGTTACAGCTTTTTTTTTTTGACCTTGGATTGGTAAATGCTACCACCACCCAAGTGCAGAAGCCCTCTGAGAATCCAGGAAGGTGTGCTTGGGAATTCCTTCCTGTGGGGTACCCTCAAGCTCTTTCACCCACCCCTCCTGTTCTTAAAAAAAGGTAAAATTTATTAAAAAGAAAAAGAAAAAATACATCTGGAAACTCAGGCTATTGCTAGATTTAAGAAAAAAGCCACTTACAAGGATTAAGTATCAAGACTAACGTTTTTGAGGATCAGCTTAAAGGTTACAAGCAAAATAAAAGTATTTAGGGTTAGCATAGAGGAGTCCACAAGCTATAAGGAAATAAAAGGGATAAACCTAATTGCATCTTTCTAGACATTTCCTGATCTACTTACATATCTGGGGTTTTAAATTAGTAGCTTCTAGGTATGATCCTGATGATTTTTTCATACCTGGCCCTAAGCTTCTTACAGCATAGTTCCGCCCTGTCCCCTCGCCCTGGGAGAACAACCACAAATAGCCAAAAGGGACGTCTTGTTTCAATGTTAAAAGTTCTAGTCTTTCCATTGGCTTTCCTGGCCAGGTGCCCACTCACTTCTTTTAACCCTTTACAGGTAAAGCAAGTAAAAAATAGCTACTAAAAGAAATTTTATAGCTAACTGGCTGTCTGGCTCCAAAAAAGGAAGTTATCCCCCACTCCTCTTTCATTTATCACAGTCCCCAAGTGTGCTCCTCAGCCCTCTAGCCTGATGTCAGTTGTGAGAACCAGAGGATCTGGAAAACATAGGGGCATACCTGTGCAGCTATTGCCTTAAGCTGACCACCATTTTAAAGAGCTGAGCACTGCATCAGGATCTTTACCTGATCCTTCATGTGTTCCGGGAAGTGGTCCCACACATTTAAGATGAAGTCTTGAAGGCAACTGATGTGTGATTACGCCCATGGAGAGGTCCCTATGCATGACATTTGGTGGACTAGCAGCTGAAGGTCCAATGCTATGGCAGGCCTCTTGCAGCTACAGAACACCAGAAGACGGTTCTGAATCTTCCAGAATCTTTCTAGAAATGGGTAGCTCTTTGCTATTGAGGTGGTTTATGTCCACTTCTAGGTGAATTATTAAGGTGGACTGAGTCAGGGAACTTTTCTTGACATTGATAACAAAGCTGTGCACCTGCAGGAGATTGAGCATCAAGGACGTGCCTCTGTGCACTGTTGCTGGGGATGGACCTCTGATGAAGATATTTTCCAAGAAAGCATACTACAGGCAGATACACTACAACGTGAGTCTGGCTATGATGACCACCATCATCTTTGTAAAGACCTTTGGGGCTGAGAAGAGACCCAAAGGGAGCATCCAGTATCAATAATAATTCTTGCTGTAAGCAAACCTTAGAAATCTGCAGTGGCATGTTCAGACAGGAATATGAAGATATGCATCTACTAGATCCACTGAAGTCAGAAAAATCCACGTTGGACAGGGACACCACCATAGAGGGCTAGGTCTCCATCCAAAACCTCTCTTCACCCACTCATTGAGCCTTTTGAGATATAAGATGCCTCGGAATACCCCGTATGCTTCTGAACAATGAAGAAGATGGAGTAGAACCCTGTGAATATTTCTTCTGAGGGAATGCTATTACTCCCACATCTAAAAGATGAGATATCTCGGTCTGGATCAGATTGTGCCTTACAGGGTTGTTGGAGATAGCGGACATGATAAAGAATGGATTGGGGTGAAGCCCATAATTTGAGGGACTAACCTTAATTATCTTCCTGACCCACTTGTCCATGGACAATGCAACCCATTCCTCCAGGAAGTGGAAAATTTGGCTCCCTAGCTTCACCTCTGGGTAGAGGCCTATGAGGTCTTAGTCATAAAAGTCTTTGGGAGGGGTGGGATTCCCTCTTGTTCCCCTGAACCTTGGTTCCATTGCTTTTCTTTGGAGAATCTGCTGTATCTCTGTGAGAATGAGGATGAAAAGAGCACCTCTGTCTGAAGTCTGGTCTGTCCTCTCTCCTAAAGGCACTAAGTGGCATCAAGAGACACTGATTGGATATTGCCTCACTGTCCGTCACTTCTTTGTCTAGCTTCTCCCCGAAAAGGAGAGCACAGAACCTACTTTGGCTCCTGGTTACTGAGCTGGAAGTCCTGGCTCTATTGAGAATGTTATTGCATCCATTGAGCTACAAATGCTGTGGCCAGGAAAACTTTATTTAAAATAGAGTCGAAGTTAGGGTGATCTCTACACTTTAGGGCCCTGAGATCTTCCAGACAGGAGAGAGATGCCCTTGCAAAACAGGTAGCTGCTAGGGATGGCCTGAGGGTGGCTGAGTAGGCCTCAAAGACTTTTTAGAGAGTGGCCACCATCTTTCTAGCCAAGAGGTCCTTAGGGTAGAACTTCCATTCTGAATGGATAACCATCTCTCTTGCTAGGGGCTACAGTGGCATCAACCTTCAGTACCTCCTGCAGTAGAGTCCCATGCTCCTGAATCTTACAGAACTTAAGGTCTTTTTTTCTTTTTTTTTTTTTTAAATGTGCTTGCCCTTATCAAGCTTATCCCATTCATCTCCAATCAATCCCTTTTGCACTTTTTCTTTCTCTTTCCTTTCTTTGATCTTTTAACTTTTTTGCATGCTTTGTGAGCGTATGAGTTCTGTGGTTGCTTTGTTGAGGCCTTTTGCAGTTAGTCTTCCTTCAGGCTTGAAGCCTTCTCGAGACATCTCTCTGAGTCCTCTCCTGCTGGGTTCCGTTCCCCCAAGGAGTGGGGAGGGGATATGATGTCACAGCCCTCCGGGTTGAATTGTGAAGCAGGGGACTGTTTATGAGCCCTGCTTCATCTTTAGAGGCCCCTTCTGCTCCCCTCAGAGACTCCTGTTCCCTTTTCCCCATCTTGGGAGTCACAGTCACTCTGGTGGGTGGGGGACCCAACACGTCTGTCCAATTCAGAGCCCTGGGACCCAACGGAGTTAGGGACAGAAGGCTCAGCACAACTGACTATCTGCCAAGACCAGGAAGTCTCTCTCACAGATGGAACACCATTTAAATTTTGTTCTGTGCTGTTTAAATTGCTCTGCCACGTCCAAATTTTGTTCTGTGCTGTTTAAATTGCTCTGCCACGTCCGAGGTGTGCAGATAAGCCAGCATGGAGACAATGCAATGGAGGCTTGACTCAGGGAGGAAGAAAGAGTTAGAGAGGGAGAACAATCCTCACCATGGCCCCCAAAATAGCCAAGAACTCATGGAAACGGAGAAATTAGGCAACAGCAACAAAACTACTGTACACACACTGCCCTGCAGGCAGACAATCTGGCAGCAAGCAGGAGCAAAGGGGGCATGGCTAGAGTATGTAGCACTGAGACTTTGATCAGCCGCTGTGAACTGCAGAGAGCAGGGGAGCAGCTCAGACGTCCACAACTGTTGGAGATGCTGGGCTGCAGAATTAAGGAAAGATGTGCACAGGTGATATAAACAATGTTTTTAATCACATCTGAAGGGCAGTCAAGGACCTGTAAAGTTGTTCTACCTACAGTGATACTGTATATGCAGTAAGTTATCATTGTGCCATATTAGTAGATTAAGAAATCTCCCCGCACCCCCTACAAAAGTAGGAAAACAGTCCCCTCCTTCATAAAAAGTAGGAATTTTGTTAGCACAATAGAATGCTGTTGAGGCACAACATTTTCTCCACTGTGAAAATAAGTAGAATTGAAGAAGTTAGAGATGGAATGTTATAAATCAAGGTAACCAGAAGCTGGGAAAAATCTTAAAAATTAAAATTCTCCGGTGGGCCTCTGCATGGAACCTTTTCAGTGACATCAAGCAACAAAAACAAATAAAAGATCCGTTAACTCAAATGCAAATTTAATACATTGCATGTCCTATTGGAGTCAAAAGAAGTTTAGCCAAAGCATTCAGCCTTTATTTCCTTTTTTAGAAAAAAGATTACTACTGAGGCAATATTTCAAAGTATTTTACAATGTAAAAAATTCTACTGGAGATTATTCATTTAGTACATTAAACACATACACACTATTTTTATAAGGTGGCTTGTAAACTTGTTACACAGTGTCTGTTTTGAGTGTATATAAAAAGGATGCCTTTTTTAATACAACTGCATATGTACTGAATCGATCACTAAGAAGCTAGCATCACTAGTTTGTTTATTCTAACGAGAATTCGAGTGCAATATAAAGAAAGTCAAATATTTAGACAGTTTATAAAACTTTACTGCTTCTACTTAGGTTTACACCAGTAAAAATGTCTGCCAAAGTCTTTCCAATTATGCTAAGTGCGTCAGCTAAGAGCAACAACAAAAAACAAAGAAAGAAAAAAAGGAATCTTTTCTGAAGGGGAAAAAACCATTATGGATCACAATAAACCCCCTCTTCCCCTGCCCAAAGCACCTCTCAGATTACACTGGGAATGACAAAATTGTATTCTATTCATTCTAATGCTGAGGTCATTCTGTATAGAATGAGGGAACCAGTTCAGGACAAACTGCTTGGACGAGCAAGCAATTATCCAAACCGTAGCCCAAAGAGATCAGGATCAATTTATTTTACCTTTTAAAAAACATATTCACTTTACTCTCAACTCCTTGATTTACAACAGACCTCATCCTTGGCTGAAACTCATCCCAGAATTTCAAGAGACGTGGCAATCTGTTAGGACACTTATGTTTTCTATTCCCCCAGTGGACCACAGGTAATACAACTTATACAGACAAGCAGCGAAGAGTCAGGAAAAGAGAAGGATTTGACAACAGAGGGCAGTAATAGGACAGGACTAGTAGAGGAAAGGAATCGTAGACCAACAAAAAAGAAAAGGGAGACCGTGAGAACTTTATCAGTGGAGAATGCAGCTGACTGCTTGCTTATGGTTAGATTGTGTAACATTTGCTCACAGTAGTGAGCACTTACATAAGTAATCTCAGAAGGGACTTGCCAACATGAGCACCAATCTAGCTGTGAGAGAGTGGCCAGCTGCATTCTACATTGCTGAGGTTCTCAAGGTCTTTTCTTTTTGGTGTCTCCTTTCTCTTCCTCAATGGGATCACTGGTGTAAACATTCAGAAGTGTACACAGGGGTTGCAAAATCTAGTCCTTTAGTAGCATTTCTTAGGTGGAATCTTCCAATTAATGTCTTGAAATGATTCCATTCAAGAAAAATCTTAACTTGTATTCTGCTGAGACATTTGAGATCAGTTCATACACTCAAGCTAACCACAATGAGATTTCAGCTTACGTGAGTTGAAGGGAGGGTTTTCTTAGTGAGTGTCTGTTGACTTTGAAACCTACTCTCTCCATTGGTCTGAGAAAGCCTGAATTCTCAAATTTCAGGGCATAATGTATGAACTATCTATACATACACATTTACATGAGGTGATGGTTTATGGGGCTTCAAGGTTTTTTCAGGGAGGAAATACTTTGAGCCCTTTAGTTAACACTGAGGCAATTTAGGGTGTTAATTTATGTATTTTTATTTATTTATATACATGAAACTAAAGATTCTAAAAATATTTTACAAAGCAAGCCATAAAGCTTTGATAACAAACATTTGAGTTCTGCTCAATACCAACCTACTATAATCTGAAGACAAAAGCTTTGGTATTCAACTTGAGCAAAGAAACATTAAGCAAGTAATATAACTATGTAGTTTCTTGATTCACTTATCTAAACAATTTTTTACATTTAAAAACATATAGTTGAACCATCAGGAATTCATTGAATGGGTTTTCTACAATCACTGTTTGAAGTTCCTCTTCTCCAGTTTGGCTTGCTCCATCCCTTCAATTAAAACGACTCTCTAATGACTTATTCCTGGCCAAAGAGCAGAACCAGTGCTCTCGCTTCATCTTCCTTGATTCTTGGCTGCCTTTGACACTGTTGGTTCTTCCTGATATCTTGTCCTGATCTTGTTCTCTCATGATTCTCCTACTGCTCTAATTGCTCCTTCAGTGTGTCATTCAGATGATCCTCCCACAGAGCTCTGTCCTCAGTCCCCTTCTTTTCTTCCTCTACACCTTTATCTATGGTTATGCTCATCTGCAAACACTAATTTAACTAAACTATCATACTATACTGATGACTTTCAGACCTGCCTGCCGATCCAAACTAAAATCTTGGCCTCTGTCTCTGGCATCAAATTGTGGATGTCCACTATCAGTTTAATGTCAGTGTGGCTAAAACAGAGCTCAATCTCTCCGCTCCCTTCCTTTCTCAGTCACCAAGACGAAACCACCATCCTCTCCTTCACTCAGACCCATAACCTGGGGGATACCTTCAACTCAGCCCTCTTTCTAAATCCTCATATCCAGGCTGTATCTAAATCTTGCAGACTCTTATTGAATAACATCTCTAAGGTACGGCCTTTCAATTCCATCCACACAGTGAAAACTCCAGCCTAAGTGTTCATCTTATGTCTTGATTACGACAACATCCTATTCTCTGGCCTTCACAAATGCAATCTTGTCCCTCTTTTATCCAATCAAAACACTGCTGCAAAAGACAGTTTTCCTAGCTTGTCACTTTGACCATGTCAAAGTGCCATTGAGTTGTAAGTTTGTCTACTATACTGCTCCAGGTCAGATATAGCATCTAATAGTATTTCTTTAGAATGGTTACTGTAGGTAGCAAATGATATAGACAGACAGAAGCCTATTAAAATACTTATGTTTGCAAATACTCTCATTTACATATTTGAAAAAAAAAATACTAAAAAGATAATCTTCAAAGTGCCAGTGAGAAATCATGAGGGAGAGAAAGGTATTTTGTACTCTCCACACAAATGTTTGACAATAGATTCAAGATACAGCTTTATTAATTGCCAGTTTTCTAAACTTGAGTAGAAGCACAATTATGAAGAAAAATGACAAATATGGGTACAATAAATAAGTAAAAAAAGTTTCCCTAGAACAAGGGAGCTTATCCTCAAGGAGGTCAGAGCCTCAGTTGGTCTATGGATCTATGCCAGTTTACCCCAGCTGAGGACTGGCTCCCATTATTGACTAACTTTTGTGGATCAGGGAGCTACTCCTAGAACACATGCGTGAGAGAACTGGGGAAAAGGGAAATCTGAAAAACACTGTAACCGAATACAAATAAAGACATTATATTTCCTGAACCACAGCATGGGACATATAAACTAGGCTCACAATTTCTTTCCCTGCCACACCAGCTGTCCGCTTTGTTTAACCATAAATTTAAACCGCAAGGAAATGATTTAGAGTTGATTTAAGAAAGCAATTCAAGCAAGCTTTCATAAAAAAAGAAAACGAAGACCAAGGAAGGGACTGTCCACTGCTGGCACACAGGATAAAGAGGCATGTGAAAGGCTGCAAAGGTCTAAAACAATGTGTAGATCAGTATCGCAGACCTGCCAGGAAGCATGAAGTTATGGGAATCGTTAGTTTGGTTAGGTGTCCTTCTACAGTTAAGCTAATTTTGTCTATAAAGCGCAAGATACACACCAGTGCAGTACAGAAATTGGAAAAAAATTGTCAAGTGGTTGGGTGTGTCTCTCCAGAGTTGTCTACAGTGGTTCATTAGAACAACAGTAAATTATAAACTCCTGTTGACAGCAACGACAAGAGGAATTTGTAGATAAATGGTGCACAGAGCCAGGGATGAAGCAGTGAGAAGATTTGACAATGCAAACCAATGAAGAACGAGATGCTGATTGGAGTGTCAGAGATATAGATGCAAAAGAAAAGCTCTAAAAGAGAGCCATTTAGAAATAGACTAGACAAAGCACATAAGGTTACACTATACAGAACAATCCTGCCCTGGGGAAGTGACCTAAAACACCTACTCTATATGTCTCTATGATTGCCCATATGAGACTTCAGTTCACTTGAATGACTCACATATTAAACTCCCAAGCAGAGATAGTTTGACAAATCCAAGGCTTCACAATAAAGAGACCTGACTTCAGCTCTGGTTGTACTTTGATCAAAAGAGTCAAAGTTAAAATGATACATATGGACTTAACTTTAAATCAACCTTTTAAAAAAAAATTCCAAAAGCACAGCACAGCACCATGCATTTCCAACTCATTTGTAGAATAAATAACTGGTTATAGAAATGGGAGACAGAATTTATCCTGAACTTCTGAAAAAGCTTCATTTGCAAAACTTTTATCTTTGATTTAAAAAATGGAAGTTCCATCAAAATGGATTCACAATCTATTTTAGAGGTAAAATACAGTAGAATATTAACTCCTGTGGGTGAAGAGTAATAATAAATGTGGTGCTAAGGACACTTTTGTTTATCTTTTTACAATGACAGAAATGACAGAATTTTGTGATATTTGGCAAAGGGGGTAATAAAACAAAATGGATCCAGACTTCTCTAGACTCAAATTACAGGACAGCACACATCACCTTTAACACTAAGTACGCTGTGTTATAATATGTGCCTGTTTTATATAAACTATTAAAAACTCAAGATGGAGCCTTTTTCATGCAGGTTTTTGCAATTTTTCAACATGACAACTCTTCATATAACTTGATCTGACATAGAAAAGACAATGAAGCAACACCAGCTCATGCACAGAAACGAACACTAAGGAAAGGTGGTTTATTGTGCTTGCAGACACAAATACTCTTGGTCAATACAAAAGGATAAATAATACACTTTCCCATGAATTAAACAACATTCAGCTCCAAGTAAGGGGAATAAACAGTCTGACTGAGCCTTTCCAACCATTAGCTATTCACAATAGCTCTCTCTCTACTTTCCTTATTATTTATTTATATTATCGTAGCACCTAGAGCAGGGGTTCTCAAACTGGGGGTCGGGACCCCTCAGGGGGTCATGAGATTATTACATGGGGGGTTGCGAGCTGTAAGCCTCCACCCCAAACCCTGCTTTGCACCCAGCATTTATAATGGTGTTAAATATATTAAAAAGTGTTTTTAATTTCTAAGGGGGGTTGCACTCAGAGGCTTGCTATGTGAAAGAGGTCAACAGTGCATAAGTTTGAGAGCCACTGACCTAGAGGCTCCAGCTGAGAGCATGGCTCCATTGTACCACTAGGTACTGTACAAACACACAGCAGGAGACAGCTCCTGCCTTGAAAAGCCACAATTTAATTACACAAGATAGACAGAGAAAATATTTTTATCCCCATTTTACAGATAGTGAGTGGAGGTATGGAGACAGTAAGTGATTTACCCAAGGTCATACCAAAAGTATGGGGCAGAGCCCGAACCTGAATTCAGTTTTCCTGAGCCATAGTCCTATGCAGCAACTACAAGCCCATCCTTCTCTATCTGAAGAGAGAAGTATTGAGACCATGGTTCTGCAACTGAACAATCTCCATGTCACATATCTGAAGACTCAATGACACAAAGCAGGGTTTTTTAGTGAACGTTTCACAATGCAGCTTAGTGTAGCTCCTGGTGGTAGCACTAATGTAGACAGGGCCCCAGCAGGGGCTGGGGCAGTTTTTACGCCATTTGTTTTAGATCTATTCTGCACAGAGTCAGATAACATGTTACCTAAAATGCTCTTGCTGTTGCTACTGCTATTTACTAGCAACAGTGAGAAATTTTTCCCAAAAATCACTCCATGAGATAAAGTAATTAAGGCCCCACCTTAGCAAATCACTTAAATACATTATTGATTTAAAGTATATGCCTAAATGCTTTGCTGAACAGAGATGTGCATAAAGTTAAGCATGTGCTGAAGTGCTTTGCTAAATGGAGGCATAAGAGTCTATTAATTCAGAGTTTAGAGGAAAGCCTTCTCTTAGTGGACCAAAGACTGCATTACCTAAAGCTAAAAAGAGCCCAGTTGTATAGAAATTTATTTTTTGCACCCCCTATTGAGTAGCTACAGAAGAAGATTGAGATTTGAAGAAACTGTCCTAACTACACTGCCTCACGCTCTGGCAGAGAAAGTGGATCAAACAAACAATGGAAGAGAAAAGAATTTTAAACAGACAAGTGTATAGCAAATGATATGAAGTGCAAATACAGGCTGTGAATGCCTGAGAGCAACACTAAGCTGAACTGAATGCAGAAATAATAGTCAGCAACAAAGGTAGTTCTTCCACCTTCTACATCTTGCATACAGATTCAAATGTGTTTGCCACATCCTCCTTCCATTGTGATAATATGAATCAGACCTACCATGTGGAAAGGTTACTGGATATAGCAATAGAAGTCACTAAAATGAACACATTAAAAATGTTAAACCCTTAAAAAGCTTTTGATTTATTTGAGGAAAGCACGTAACAGTGAACTGGGCTTATATCTGCTATACATCTTAATGCAATATTGATTCCATTATCAGAGAGTAACTAATGTATCAAGAGTACAAAGTGCTCCCACCTAGTATGAGCTTTCAGACTATCACGTGGGAATGAACAGATCCTGTCCAGATGTACATCAGCAAAACTAGTGATAAAGAAAATCCATCTCTTGCAATATCAGTGCACTTTAAACAGATTACCACCATTGCATGAAACATTTTTAAATGCATACACTCTACTTGGAAAATCTCATTTTCCATACAACTCTACATTTTCATGAACAATTCACCATTTTCTTAATTATTGCTGTTCATTTGACAGCCACGAGACATCAGATCAGAAGTCCTACTCAAACTTTGAGTAGAACATTGTTCTTGCAAACAAAAATTAAATTCAAATGCCAACCAATCACTGCCCAATGATACAAAGGCCTGAAATGGCGCCAGATATTACAACCATTATTAAAACTTTGATTTTCAATGTTTTGAAAATTTAAAAAATTTAAAAAACAAAACAAAAAAAAACATTTTATCCAAAATGATTTTATGCAACTAATTTTGCTGCTGTTCAGGAAAACAACAACAGCAACAAAAATACGTCCCCAATTGGTGAGTCTTTGTTTCCAAGGACAGTAGTATTAGGAGAGGTTAAAAAATGACCTGTGCAAGATGAATATCCCGTGATAAGTGAACGGTAAATCCATAGTATATAAAAAAAGATATAAAACTCAAGTTAATGAAATACCGACAAATCAAGCAATTTCTACCTGTTGTAAGGGTCCATGGACTAGAACCTGGGTCTGCAGACATTCCCACAGTGCCACTGGGTGGCCATGCAGACCCACAACCAGGGAGCACTTTGAAGAGTAGGTACCACAAGAAGTACAACCTAAAGGACTCAGAATGATATTATCCTGAGTCCTCTGATTGGCCAAGCACCCTATTTAACCCTGGAGGGTGCCCTAGGAAATTATCTGGGCAACCACACAGACTTTGGGTCTTCTGATCTCCAGTTTCAGATCCCAGCCTGAATCTGATCCTGACTCCGGCCTGGTTCTTCCTCTGATCTCCGACTCTAGCCTGACTCCGATCCTGACTCTTGCTTACCAAACCCGGCTCTAGTGCAGGGGTTCTCAAATTGTGGGTCGGGACCCCAAAGTGGGTCACAACCCCATTTTAATGGGGTCCCCAAGGCTGGTGTTGGCCCTGGCCCCCAGCAAGTCTGAAGCCCAAGCCCCACTGCCCAGGGCTGAAGCCCAAGCCCCCACCTCTCTCCCTCCCGGGCCCAGGACTAAGGTTACATTCCCTCCAACAAGGGCAGAAGCCCTTGGGCTTCAGCTTTGGTCCCCCTCACCTGAGGTGGTGGATCTTGGTCTTCAGTTCCCCCTTCTGGGGTCGTGTAGTAATTTTGGTTGTCAGAAAGGGGTCATGATGCACTGAAGTTTGAAAACCGCTTCTCTAATGATTTCTCCAACTCCTGTTCATTGTCTACAGTCCCTCATATGCAGATTCCAGTCGAGCTGTGACTGCTAGGCCAGACCACCTGTGCCCCAGTCCCTTACATCTGTTTGGTTTTAAATCTCCACTGCTACTTAAATTATAGAGAAAAACTATAACAAACAGATACTTTACACAATTAATGTATCTTCTGTTACATCCAATGTTGATCTTAATGGGGTTTAATTCGTCACAGTTATTATGACTATTCAGCTTCAATATGTTTTTAAAAGTTTTCTTCTACTCATATGTTTGCATTATTTTTATAAGGCTCATTATCATCATCTTACACAAGACTACCTTCTTTTTCTCTACCGTGGTGAATGTAGTTTGGTTACAGCATAGTGAATGACAAACCATCTGTAACTATGTTTCAGACCCTTACATACCACACCAATTCTTTTGATTTGGTAGGGTAAATTGATAAATTCAATATTGTAAACATCTTTTGAGAGAAGAATTTGTCCTCTGTGTGCAGTTTATACCAATGTTTGGGTATAAAACATGCATATACATGAATTTCTCCAGCATTACGATCAGAAATGGAAGAAACTTTTCCTGACGATAATACCCCAAAGAGTTCACTGCAAGTCTTGTACTCTATCCTGTATAAAGTCTCTCTAATAGCAAGCTACTACTTATGGAGGATTTTAATGTTAATGTGTTAGATGAATAACCTGATTCAATTCTAGCAAAGTCCACCTCCACTCAGCTATAAAAAGTCATAATGTCCTAGCCAATCCATCAGTAGATAAAAGGACTTTCTTCCACTGCTACCTGTGAATCCAAGGGCAGACAAGGTTTCAGAGAATCCCTGGATGGGTACTTCCTTGACAAAGAGTGAGCACAACTCCTCAAAGGGAGCAGACACATAACACTGACATTTATGTGTACACTTGATATCTGTTAGCCATGGTGTTACGTAGTGACAAAATAGGCTAGATAGTAAGTCACTCAGTTTCCCAACGTAGTCATAGTAAAAATAAACTGCATCTATGATTGCTAGGGATTCCAAGATGTGAAAAGTTAGAAAAGCAGGGCAGTTTGTTTTCAGTCATCACAAGCATATTTGTAAAAATAACTAAACTGTAAGAACTTCAGTGTCACCTTTGATATCTATAGTAAGGATTAAAAAAATATACATATCTTCCCTTACACAAGATGTTTATATTTTAGAACTCAGCAGGAACCAGAGAAATAGGCAGCAGTAACTGAAATGTTTTCACAAAATACAAGCCTCACCTCTCTGTACGATGTATATGTGCATGCTAATATTACAAGGCACGTGAACTTGTTTGGAGTACGTAGCTGCAAACTTGTTTTTTAGGGTTATACATTGCTCATGAAAACGGACCAAATGAGCATGTTTATAATGCCATCTTATGAAGATGTTGAATGGAAAAGGACAAAGTGGTTCTAGGGGGAAAACGTCTAATATTGATTATTTCTCCTATGTTTCGAATGAAGTAAGAATATAGCTGTGTCTGTTTAACAAACTTACAATTACCATAGCACCTTATTTTACAAAAACATCTTTATGTTTGCTTAACCAGAATCATCAATCTATACCAACATAACTCTGGGAATAATAAAAAGAATCTTTAATTTTAATTTTGAGATTATAAATAAACAAAAGACTATTGAAAAACGAATTTACTTTCATTATTTAAGTTCTGCATTTATTTTGCCTTTCACTCAGTTTAGATCATTATAAAGAGATTTTCTGGTTCTCCTGCTCTCAAACTGTGCTGTTATTGTTTGGCTTCACAACACAGTGGAGGAGTATTTAAATACCAATTATACTATAAAAAAGTTGAAACTGTTCCATCAGATTCCATGTTTGACTTTCATATAAAATTTAGTCCGTTTACATGTAAACAATTTTCTATTTCTAAATGTCAGCAGCACAATCTCAACCTGGAATCTAAAACTCAAGCTGAATTCTTTCTAATTTCTGATATCTTCACTACTAAAATTCTGTAATTTAACTAATCATTCTGCTGAGAGATTTGAGCTATAATAGGATCCAGTCCTCTTCCAAAGCTATATTGGTCCTGAACTGCTAATAAGTAGTAAAAATGTATTTTAGGCCCTGTCCTGCAATAAAAACTGTGCAGATGGAAATCCACAGATCCTCTTTGGTGTTAATAGGGCTCTGTCCATTCATGTGACTCTCAATGCAGGCTAGGGATGTAGTTAGCAAAGTGAACAGAGCAGACACAGAGTAAGAAGCTGCCATTTTTACACTATGACTTTTGAAGATGTATTAAACAATATTCTTAACTTCAGTCTGGAACACACTAGTAACATAGTTTGTCAGTACAATTTTATCCTTCAATATTAACTTATTGATTGCGGCAACAATACAGCTACTGTTTATACACCTTATTATACAGTCAGAGTTTAAGGCCAGAAGGAACCATCTGATCATCTACTCTGATCTCCAGTATATCACAAGCCACCAACACCACCAAGCACCCGCACATTAAATCCAACAATTGGCAGGAACTGGTCATGAGAAAGTAGTAATAATAAAATGGAGGGGTGGGGGGGAAACCTTACCCACAAATCCTTCTTCTCCAACCAGCTTCAGGGCAATCTTGTCTGCCAAAACTGAAGAGTTTCCATGTGCAATATTAGCAAACGGTCCAGCATGCACAAATACTGGAGTTCCCTGGAAGATACAAAAAGAGAATTTACAACCCAGGTAATACAACAGCCAGAGAAGGGAACCGACTCCATAGGTGTATACTTTTTTGATGTATACAATTTTGAAAAAACTGCCTAGGGAGCACAGGGACTAGAAACCATATAATAGTTAAGAGATAACATGGACATTGTTGACAGATAATTTTTTGGGGGATTGTGTTCAGTGAAATCTCAGGGGCATATAGTCCCATTCATGTGAAAGTCTAGATGTTAAGAAGCAACAAACGATCACTTTTGTTTTAGGTCTTCATTCCTAACAGAACACTAAATGACAGTAGTTCAAACTGCAGGACTACACACACAACAGGATACTGTATTATATTAGTATTATTGTAGTGCCTAGGAGCCCAAGGTACTGTACAAAACACAGAATAAAAGATGGTCCCAGACCCAGTCTAAGGCCTGGTCTACACTAAAAAGTTAGGTTGAAGGAAGCCGGCTTAAGTTGACCTGTTAATGTACGTGTCTATACTACCAGGTCCCTTATACCAACCTAAATCGCTTCTAAGGTCGACTTCCGTAATCCATCTCTGCGAGAGGCGTAGTGCTTAATTTGATTTTCATGGATCGACTGTGAGGTAGTGCAGACACAGCCTTATGTAATTCGACTTAATTGGCTTCCAAGTGGTATCCCACAATGCTCATCTGTGATCGCTCTGGGGATCATTTTCAACTCTGCAGCACTGCAGCCAGGTACACAGGAAACAGCCCCTCCCCTGCTAAAACCCTGGGAACTTTTGATTTCCCATTTCCTGTTTGATCAGCATTGGGAGTGTGCTAGCTTGAGCACAGCTGATCATGGAGCCTACACACCCCAAACACACTCCAGCCTGGTCTTCACAGGAGTTGGTGGATCTCATCACTGTGTGGGGAGAAGAGTCTGTGCAGGCAGAGCTCCAATCCAGCAGAAGAAACGCTGACATCTATGCAAAGATCGCTCGGGGAATGGGGGAGAAGGGCTACACGAGGGACACATGGCAGTGCTGTGTGAAAATAAAAGAACTTCGCCAAGAGTAGCAGAAGGCAAGGGAGACGAACAGTCGTTCTGGTGCTGAACCCCACATATGCGTTCTACAACAAGCTGCATGCGATTCTTGGGGGTGACCCTCCAGCACCCCCACAAGCAACGTGGACACCTCACAGGTGTGTGAGTCTAGAGACAGCAAGGAGGATGATATGGTGGATGAGGAGGAGGAGGAGGAGACAGGCAAACAGTGGATCCATTCTCCCCAAGAGCCAGGAAATATTTTTAACCCTGGAGCCCTGTGGGTCGCAGGACATCACGGTAGCTGACTGTGATGCTGTGGAAGACACCTCTGGTGAGTATACAGTTACAATCGAAGTCCAGTTAAACTTTAGCGGGGGCACACATTCGGTGGTATTGCATGTTTATTGTGAAGAAAAAGCAAGGTGCTGTGGCTTACAAGAGGGCGCTCCAGCTACGCATAGGGTGGCCCCTGGAAAAGACTGTTTATGCGGACTGCGATAGCCCTGGAATCCTCCATGGACATCTCTAGGAAACTTTCATGGAGGTACTCTGCAATCCTTTGCAGAAGGTTTTTGGGCAAGGCAGTCTTACTTCTTCCACTATGGTAGGACACTTTCCCACACAACTCCTGAATTAATTCTGCTGGAATCATTGCAGTACACAGCATAGCAGCATAAGGACCGGGTCTATACCCAGACACTTGCAGCATTTCCTTCCTTTCCACCTCTGTTACTCTCAGGAGATTGATATCAAAATAGGGTCAACTACAAGAAAAAAAGGCATGTAGACCCACCCCACTCCATATATTCCGGATCACCAAACCACGTTGCCGCTAATGTGCCTTTACTGTGCTTGGCATGGGTGGTCAAGTAGTTTAAAGTGGCTGATAGGAGACTGGGGCCCCACATGAGAGATTCCGCAATTTGGGAGTGAAAACGTTCCCCCTCGTTCCATTCGTAAACAGCTTCCCGTGGTGCTATGGGGAAGGGCCATTGTTGGACTAGCTACCTCTGCTCCCGACGTGAGCCTCCCATAAACTTCATTAAAAGTGCGGTCAACCATGACCCAGGGGGGTGGGGAGGGGGTGGCTACTCACCATGGCTGGAGCAGCAAAACGGCACAGTGAACAGTTACGGATTCTGATTATGTTATGGCTTGCACCTAGTGTAATAAGGTTTTTTTTTTTTTAAATTAAAACCATCTTGCTATGGAAACATTTCATTCATGTACAATGGCTCCTTTATTTTTTTCTCCCATGATTGACTGGAAATGTGTCCTTCGGCATGTCATCAACACTTCAAAGCAGACTTTCGGTGATTAGAAGGAGGAGAAAGAGAACGTGGGAGGACAAGTTCACCGAGATAATTAATGCCTCTGGGACAGCTGACACAGAGCTGAGACCACGGAGGATTTTACTGTCCGAGAAGTTAAACATGGAGAGCAGGAAAGCTTCCAATGAGCAAGAGCGTGCAGCACAGGATGAGATGCTTTAGATTATGAATGACCAAGCAAACCCATGGAGGTTTCTGGTTGAACTGCAGGAACAGAAGCAGGAGGGTAGAGTCCCCTCTGCAGATCCTGGTGGACCGTCAGCCAGCATCGCCTGGCGCAGAATCACTCTCCCTCAAGCATTCCATGAGGCGTGGGCAAAAAGTCCATTATCCCTTTCACTTAACTCAGAGGGAGGGTACAAGGAACAGAAGCTGCCTATTCACAGACCTTTGATGGTCTGGAATGTGGTGTTATGTTACACAGCTGAAAATGTTTCTCCTGTTCCAACTTGACAACCCCTTTCTCCCAAAGTTACCTTTTTTTTCCTGTTCTCCCTCTTTACTTATGTTTGTTAAATAAAGTAAATGTTCTTTATTGAATAGAAGCAGTGGGCTTGGGTTGGGGGTTGGCTTTACAGGGACAAGGATACAAGCCAGGTGAAGGTTTGGGAAAGCACAATGCAGATAAGCAGCTCACATTACTGAGATTCATTACTAAAACAGCTTTTCAAAGCCTCACGGATACGCAGCCCCCCTTGCTGTGCTCTTCTTATTGCCCTGGTGTCTAGCTGCTCAAAAATGGCTGCCATGCGATCTGCCTCAACTGCCCACCCCTGCGGAAAATTTTCCCCCTTCCTTTCCACAGATATTATGGAGCACACAGCAGGCAGCTAAAACCATGGGGATGTTCTCTTCACTAAGGTCCAACCCTGTTAGTAAACTCCAGAGCCCTTTTAAATGACCAAAGGCACATTCAACCACCATTCTGCACTTGCTGAGCCTATAGTTGAACTGTTCCTTACTGCTGTGCAGACAGCCGGTGTATGGCTTCATGAGCCATGGGAGTAAGGGGTAGTCTGGGTTCCACAGGGTAACTATAGGCATCTCAACGTTGTCAATGTTCATTTTGTGGTCTAGAAAGAAATTCCCAGACTGCAGTTTTTTGAACAGAATCGAGTTCCTAAAGATGCACGCGTCATTAACCTTTCCCGACCATCCCACGTTGATGTCAGTGCAATGCCCCCTATGATCCACCAGTGCTCGCCACACCATTGAAAAGTATCGTTTGGTTTATGTACTCTTTGGCAAGGTGGTCTGGTGCCAAGACGACGGGGATATGTGTGCCATCTATTGCCCCACCACAATTAGGGAACCTCATCGCAGCAAAACCATCCACTATGTCCTGCACGTTTCCCAGACTCACTACCCTTCGTAGCAGAAGTCGATTAATTGCCCTGCACAGCAGCTCCCATGGTTGATTCACCTACTCCAAATTGATTCCCCACTGACCGGTAACTGTCTGGTGCTGCAAGTTTCCAAACAGCCATCGCCACTCACTTCTTCACTGTCAGAGAAGCTCTCATTTTTGTGTTGCTGAACTGCAGGGCAGGGGAAAGCTCTGCACAAAGTTCCTGGAAGGTGGCCTTCTGCATTTGAAAGTTCTGCAGCCACCGCTCGTCACCCCATACCTGCAAAACGATGCGGTCCCGCCAGTCAATGCTTGTTTCACAGGACCAGAAACAGCACTCAGAGTGCAGCTGCTCTGTGACTGCCAGCAGCAACTGTGAATTGTTTTTTTCAATGGCTCGAAGCAGGGCTGCTTTCAGAACATCGCTATGTTCCGTGTGGCAGATCCTACTTTGGCTCTGGAAACACTGAAGGAGAAGGTGCGAGGTGTTTGAGACGCTCACAGCAAGAGTGCACAACCGAGCAGCCTCCATGCTTCTGGGATTATGGTGTAGGTGTGAAAACCACTGGGTTGTTTGCCATTGATATAAGGGAGGGAGCACAGTGCATCCGAAGCTGCCTGCAGGGTTGCCCTGGCAGCCGCTGCACCCTCCTCCACCAGTGCTTTGAACTCCTTCCTGTCATGCTCCTGGAGGGAGTCCTCAAACTTGGGCAGTAAGCCCCACACACTGAACTCATACTGGCCCGGGAAAGCCTGGTGGTTTGTCCACGCGTCACTGGAAGCTCGAGGATGAATAAATTTTTCTTCCAAATAAGGCCAGTCTCCTTTAATCTTTATTTTTCAGGGTAGGGGCTGGTTGGCCCTGCCGTTCCCTGTGGTTGACCGAGTCGACCACCAGGAAGTTAGGAGCAGAGTGGTTGTATAAGTATTCATGCCCCTTGGTGGGTACAAAATACTTGCGTTCTGCTCTCTTAGAGATGGGGACCAATGAGGCCAGGGTTTGCCACAGGGCATTTGAAATTTTCGCCACCCCTTCGTGGAGAGGCAAGGCCACCCTGCCCAGAGTCCGAGGGCTCCTCCATCTCCTCTGCCTGGAGGTGGAGACTTGATGCCACCCTTTTAAAGAGTTCTTGGTGGGCCCTAAAGTCCCCCTGCGGGATGGAGGGGCCGTAATCCACCTGGTCGGTCTCCGGGCACAGTGCCGAGGATGTACGTCCCACCGACTCCTTACTGGGAGGTCTGGAGAGGGAGGCTGATGGTCCACCTGAGGCTTTGGCCACCGAGCAAGCCCCCATTGGGGGCCACAGTGCCCACTGGTACCACTGGGCCTACCACGGGGCCCGGTGCCACTGCATCTGTTGTGGCACCGGCGGAGCTGGGTGTTCGGCCTGGCTGGCCCATCGATGGACAACTATGAAGGGAGGCTGGGCTAACAACGGTGCCATGCAAACGCCTGTTCTCACTTTCAGGTGACACTGAAAACAAGAAGACAGCAGCATTATCTCCTGCAAATGTAAACAAATTTGTCTGAGCAATTGGATGAACAAGAAGTAGGACTCAGTGGACTTGAAGGCTCTAAAGTTTTACATTGTTTGATTTTTGAATGCAGTTATTTTTATACATAATTCTATATTTGTAAGTTCAACTTTCATGATAAAGAGATTGCACTAAAGTACTTGTATTAGGCACACTGAAAAAATACTAAATCTTGTTTTTACAGTGCAAATGTTTGTAATAAAAAATAAATATAAAGTGAGCACTGTACACTTTGTATTCTGTGTTGTAACTGAAATCAGTATATTTTAAAATGTAGACAAAAATCCAAAAATATTTAATAAATTCAATTGAAATGCTATTGTTTAACAGTGTGATTTAAACAGCAATTAATCATTATTAATTTTTTTAACCACATTATTAATCGTGTTTTTTTAATCGCTTTACAGACCTACTCTTAATCCTTTAAATAATTTTTCTGTTTTAATGACACTATTTTTAGTCCTCACCATTACAGAATGCCAACCACAATCATCTAATCTTATATTTTATCTGTGAGTGATTTGCACACACACACAATCACTTTCCTTCAAGCAAACAAAACAGTACTTTAGACTCCTACATATAAAATTTCAGGATTCGTCTGTGAAAACACAATTTGTCTTTGTTGGAAAATGTGTGTGTACATCCATGTGAGCGCACATGTGTGAGAATGGGGATATTATCGAAAAGATAGACAATTCCCATGAACCATCTTATGGCTACTCTGCTGTACATGTTTTAAAGATGAAACAGTGGAACAAGACCAGAAAGAAAGAGCAACAAACATTATGTCTTAGAACAAAAAGAATGATATAGATTAACATTACTATACTCCCTCTCTTTTGAGTCAGTGTTCCTTTATGTCCTCTAGGGACCATAGCAGTGAAACACCAGCAGAGTTTTACAAATGTATGCAAAAACTCAACTTGAACTAGGGAAACCTTCAAATTGCAAGTGAGCTTCTAAACATCTGATCCTCCCCTCTAGTCAAAGTTTGTTATTGTTGCAGCAGATCCTAAGGGCCCTAATCATGCAATATGCACATTACAAAACACACAGCAAAAAGATGGCCCCCGCTCCAAACAGCTTAAAACCTAAGTAAAACAAACAACAAACCATTTCCTCCTATGCTGTTTTTAATAAGGCTTTTAATAGCTTCTACAAATCTAGCCTGTTTGTTTCTATAATCCAAATTTTTTCTCATATTAAATGAATTACCTGTGTAACTACCACAGCAGTAAAATTAACATATCAAAATCTATTGTGGATTCTAGTCCACTGAATTTATTTTTACCTTGGGCTTTATTGTTCAGCAGATTTACATACTGTACTGTGAGCAATCTGTTTTAAAAAATGATAACTAAAGCTAGCTGAAAAAGAGTTGCATAGTGTCTGCTTCTAAAGCATTTTTTTTTAAATTATCATGTGTCCTGAAGTGCCTGATTCAAGTGACCTTAAGCAGCAAAAGCCCCAAAGGCTTGTTTAATTAGAAACAATCACATCTGAGGCACTTTAATCTGACAGACTTTTAGCTACATATAGGGCCTGATCCTGCAGCTTTTAATCAGAAAAGGCTCCTAGTGAAACAAAGACACCAAAAATAGCTCAATGGAGTTCCAAAATCCAGAAAATAGAAGGGAGTTAATTAAATGTTTCATTCTCTCATTAGCTCTTGGAGGCAACAAAACTCCTGGAGTGAAAAAGCACGGGCTGATTACCCATGGGAATGAACCCCAAACAGACCTTTGGTGCCTCAGGCACACTCTTGAATGAATGGATTAAAAATCTTCTCAGAATGACGTTCATAGCTATAAAAGCAACCCCCCTACCCCACCTCCCGCCTCACACACACAGAAAGACCCACATCAGACATCTCCAAAGCCTCCTTAAAAATTTATGGAAACTCTCACAATGCCTCAGAATGTACAGCTGCCACTTATTTTGCGACCCATTCCTAATAAACTATATATACAAACTATCAACAGCATTGTGTATACATTTAATAAGGGAAATTCTTGGTTTTCAAAAGATTGCAGGAAGAAAATCATGCATGAAGCAAAATATGCAAGATTATCAATAGCAGACAAGATGTTTACGTATTTATCACCCCTTGCTATGATTGGTACTTTAACTATAACATGAGTTATAGGGCAACCATATTACCACTCCACAGAGTTGTTAGATACTGTCATTTCTCTGCTACACATGGTATAAATAAATGTCAAATGTTATAGGAGCAGTTCACCGGAGTATCCTTCATGACAGACATGGATATAACACTATGAAAACATTATGTACAGCTAAAACAAGCATAATAGTCACATCAGATGTAAAAGTAGCTGAAGTACGACATTTATTATATGCAGAGCTGGTATCATGACCTATTAAGGTTGCCCAATACTTCCTATTATTAGCTCCTGTTTTCAGTTGCTTACAGTTTTGCCAAACATTAACAACTCTTCAGGTTGAAATTTCCATGACAGGTGACTGCCTTAGGCTGATTTTATTTTATTTTAAAAGTTTCAGCAAAAATGGTTCAGTCATCTCTGAGAATGGAATTAGGAGAAATATTTTGCTCATGTTAGGAAGGTGCTTTTTGTTGTCCCCAGGAAAAAATACAAATTTGGAAGAGCTGAAAATCTTTGAAAAATCTCAGTTGGCAAATGTTTAGCAGACTTGTAAAAGTTCTGCAGCTACATTCTTCGAAGATTCTAACTGCACTGAGCATACTCCAGCCTAGAACCACAGGGGCTGAGCAAGATTTTCTCTACAATTGCTACTACCAGATGCTGCAGGCTGCTGAAGGGCTGGGCACAGGAACTGACAGCAAGGAGAATGTCTATCCTGTGCTCTTCCAACAGTCCCCCTGCTGACACCCAAGCAGCAAGAGAGGAGGATGCAGCTTGAGTGGAAGGCCAGGATTACTGGGAGCTAGGAGGAGTTGAGAAGGGATGAGAAAGAGACTAGGAGTCAGTGGGGAGTGGAGTGGTGGAGACTAAAATTGAATGAGGAGCTCTGGGAAAGGATGTGGAACCTAGATGTGAATTCTGGAACAAGGAGCCAGAGGTGGGATGAGAAACAGGACTGGAGGGGGGACAATCTAAAAAGGTTCACGCTTCAGGGAGACAGGTCAGAAAGGTTTATAATCACTGGAGCACACTCTCCACCAGAATATTAAACCCCAGATTCCAGAGACTCAGCATTCCTTTGCTGCCAGCAAATATCTATAGAATCTATGATGCAAAGCATTAAGTCTCATCCCCTTTAGCTGCTGGTCCACATAAATGATGACAACCTACTATTTCTAACAGTTACTGCATCAGCTCAAGTGACAGAGGTCTGTGATGTGGATCTAAATTCCGGCCCTAATGATGATCCATGTAGTGGGCAGTATAATTTCACATGATGGAATTTCTATTTTTTCAGCTAACTTTAAAAAAAAACAAAAAAAACAAAACTAGGAACATACTAGGGCTGTCGATTAATCACAGTTAACTCATGCGATTAACTCAAAAAAATTAATCACAATTAATTGCAATTTTAATTGCACTGTTAAACAATAGAATATAAACTGAAATTTATTAAATTTTTCGGTTTTTCTACATTTTATCGTATATTGTATTCTGTGTTGTAATTGAAATCAAAGTGTATATTATGTTTGATTACAAATGTTTGCACTGTAAAAATAATAAACAAAAGAAATAGTATTTTTCAATTCACCTCATACAAGTACTGTAGAGTGTAATCTCTTTGTTGTGAAAATACAACTTACAAATGTAGGGTTTTTTTGTTACATAACTGCACGCAAAAACAAAACAAAGTCCACTCAGTCCTACTTCTTGTTCAGCCAATCGCTAAGACAAACAAGTTTGTTTACATTCACAGGAGATACTGCTGACCTCTTCTAATTTACAAAGTCACCAGAAAGTAAGAACAGGCATTTGCATGGCACTTCTGTAGCCAGCATTGCTCTGTTTTACCCGCATTCTGCCATATATTTCATGTTATAGCAGTCTCAGATGATGACCCAGCACGTTTGTTTTAAGAACACGGTCACTGCAGATTTGGTAAAACACAAAGAAAGTATCAACATGAGATTTCAAAAGATAGATACAACACTCGACCCAAGGTTTAAGAATCCCAAGTGCCTTCCAAAATCCGAGAGGGATGAGGTGTGGAGCATGCTTTCAGAAGTCTTAAAAGAGCAACACTCTAATGTGGAAATTACAGAATCTGAACCACCAAAAAAGAAAATCAACCTGTGCTGGTGGCATCTGACTCAGATAATAAAAATGAACATGTGTTGGTCCACACTGCTTTGGAATCTTATTGAGCAGAACCCATCATCAGCATGGATACATGCCTTCTGGAAGGGAAATCCCTAGGCACTGTGGGCAGGGAAATGATGCTAGAACTCACTATTCACAATGGTCTTTGATCATGGTTATTGATGGGGTAGTAACATAAAAATCCCTCAATGCAAGATGGCAAGGGGGTTATAAGAATACCCGATTCTGGTATGTACAGTCTAGTTTGCCAAAGGATGTCACAGAAGGTCTTAAATGAAAACCAGAGTCACACTGGTTATTAATATCATTGGTGAAAAGTACATAGATACTTCGTAAAGAGTTATGTATCTATACTGAAAATATGTTCTCAGAGGGTTTGGCTACACTTGCAGGTGTTCAACGCTGGGAGTGTTCAACGCTGTCTTCGTACAGCTCTGTAGGGAAAGCACTGCAGTGTGGCCACACTGACAGCTACCAGCGCTGCAGTGTGGCCACATTTGCAGCGGTGTTGGGAGTGGTGCATTATTGGCAGCTATCCCACAGAGCACCTCATCCCATTTTGGCGCCATGGGTTGTGGGAAGGGGGCGGAGGGTGCGGGTCATTCTGCTCCTGTCCCAACACCCCATGATGCATCGCTTCACATCCCAGCAATCCCTGTTTTTCCGTCCACGTTTGGTGCCATCTTGACTCTCTCAACGGTTTCTGTGCAGCGCGATTTCTGTGGGAAATGGAGCCCGAACTGCTGAGGAGTATGCTGACGAGTCTGGCCAGCACATCACATTTGGCAGTTGAGCTATTCCTTAAGATCCAAAGTGATGAGGAGTCCGACGATGATAGCAAGTCGCCTGATGCATATGACACTAAATTGCTTCTGGCATTCACGGAAATGCTCAGCACCGTGGAACATCGCTTTTGGGCTCGGGAAACAAGCACTGAGTGGTGGGATCACATCGTCATGGAAGTCTGGGATGACAAGCAGTGGTTGCAGAACTTTCGGATGAGAAAAGCCACTTTCATGGGACTGTGTGAGGAGCTCGCCCCCACCCTGCGGCGCAAGGACACGAGATTGAGAGCTGCCCTGCTGGTGGAGAAGCGGGTGGCTATTGCAATCTGGAAGCTGGCAACTCCAGACAACTACCGATCGCTCGGGAACCAGTTTGGAGTGGGAAAGTCGACCGTTGGAATCGTGTTGATGCAAGTTTGCAGGGCCATTAATCACATCCTGCTAAGAAGAACCGTGACTCTGGGGAACATGCAGGACATTGTGGATGGCTTTGCACAAATGGGTTTCCCTAACTGTGGAGGGGCGATAGATGGGACGTATATTCCTATTCTGGCACCTAGCATCCGAGTACGTTAATCAGAAGGGGTATTTTTCTATGGTTCTCCAGGCGCTTGTGGATCACCGTGGGCATTTCATTGACATTAACACACGCTGGCCCGGAAAGGTGCATGATGCACGCATCTTTCGGAATACTGGCCTATTCAGGAAGCTGCAGGCCGGCACTTTTTTCCCAGACCGGAATATCACAGTAGGGGACGTTGAAATGCCCATTGTGATCCTTGGAGACCCCGCTTACCCGTTAATGCCTTGGCTCATGAAGCCGTATACAGGGAAGCTTTACACGAGCAAGGACCGGTTCAACTACAGGCTGAGCCAGTGCCGAATGACTAGAGTGTGCTTTTGGCCGTTTAAAGGGGCGCTGGCGATCTTTGTATGGGAAGCTAGACTTGGGGGAAAGCAGCATCCCTGTGGTTATAGCTGCGTGCTGTACCCTCCATAATATTTGTGAAGGGAAGGGTGAAAGATTCAGTCAGGCATGGACCTCTGAGGTTCAACGCCTGGAGGCTGAATTTGCACAGCCAGAGAGCAGGGCTACTAGAGAGGCCCAGCACAGGGCTGCAAGGATTAGGGATGCCTTGAGGGAGGAATTTGAGGCTGAAAACCAACAATAATGTTTGGTGCCTTGCACGGGAGTGAAGTGCAGTGGTTACAATGTTAGTAGGAATCTGTGTTTCCTAAGCTGATTTGCAGTGCCTGTTTCTTTCCTGGGCTAAGGTATCTTTGACTTTCTGCAATAATAAAGACTGTTTTCAAAGCCAAGAATTCATTTATTGAAAAGAAAATAACTTTATTGACAGACACACAATATTTTGGGAACCTAAAAGAGCAGGGGGGTGGGGTGGGGAACTGTACAGTCACTGGTTTGAATATGTCCTGTCTGGAGTGCTGTGCAATGACTGCTGCACTTCAGGATGCCTATACTGCATGGTGATGGGGGTTGAGTGCAGAGGGTAAGGGTCGTAATTCTCAGGGCTGGTTGGTGAACGTACAGGTGTTGGAGGCAGCTGGTGGTGGTAAGAACCTGGATGCTGGGGAAGGGGGTTTTGAGCTGACATTGGGGCACAAGGGAAAGAGCTTTGGGACGCGGGGGGGGAGGGTGGTAGTGCTCTGCCTGTATGGCTACAAGCGCCTGGATAGAGTCCGCTTGGCGTGCCAGGATGCTTATCAGCTGCTTTGCGCTTTTCTTCCTGGCCGCTGCGTTTCTCTGGCGGATCCTGCTTTCCCTTTCCCTCCAGTCCCTGCACTTTTTGATTCTCTGTGATAGAGTGATCCATAACTGTTTGCAGCATGTCTTCTTTGCTTTTTCGTGGCTTCTTCCGGAGATTTTGGAGTCTTTGAGCTGTTGATAACATGGGGCAGCCGAGATCTCAAGGTTGCTTGTGGAAAGGCAAAAAAGGCAACACTCAACAGAGGCAGCATTGTGTATATCAGACAGTTATTCCCACACAGTGAAGGAGTTTACAGTCTTCACAATAGCATAATTTTCCCATCCCAAGGAGAGTGCACATAACCCACGGGAGCCCTGAAATGGTGAGTAGGGAGAACTAATTGCTTCAGGGCTCTACTGTCCTCGGGGTTTCTGTGCGTTGGGGAAAGCAAACAGCTGCAGGGGGCACCTACACTGAACACTATCCCAACATTTTTCACAGAAGTTGAGCCTGGAAGATATCTCGCTGCTGCGGGTCACCTGGGAAGCGCTGGAGGGTCTTCTACAGCAATGCGGATTCCGCCCTGGCCCCTATACAGCTTGCCTGTGTCTTGCAATGGTCCCCCCACCCCTCGCAGCACAGTGGCGCGGACGCGTTAGCTTGACTGGGACAAGGACCACAGTGGCTCTCCCAATAAACTTGCGCAAACGCATTGCCCACGCTCTGGCTGAAACTTTTGAAGAGATTACCGAGGCCGATTACCGCGACGTGATAGACCACATCAATGCGCTATTCCACATCTAGGCATGCATGCATGCAGCCCTAATCCTCCCTCCTCTCCCGAAAAATTTCCATCCTGAAAATAAAAGCCGCTTACCGGGAACCCACTCCTCTCTTTGTCCTCCACCAAGTACCGGCTGCTGCGACTGGCTACCTTCCTCCTGGCTTGAGAAAAGCTCCTGGCTGCATGCCTCCTGGGACTCCGGGGTGTCTCCCCCCACCCCAGTACCCTCACTCTCGGTTTCCTCCTCCCCCCTCTCTGAAGTGTCCATCGTGGTCCTCGGATTGGCGGTGGGGTCACCCCCAAGTATCGCGCCCAGCTCTTTGTAAAAACGGCAGGTCGTGGGGGCAGCTCCGGAGCGGCAGTTTCCCTCATGGGCTTTGCAATAGGCACTCCGCAGCTCTTTCACTTTAACCCTGCACTGCAGCGCGTCCCGGTCATGGCCCCTTTCCAGCACGGCC
Source organism: Mauremys reevesii (assembly GCF_016161935.1). Classification (NCBI taxonomy): domain Eukaryota; kingdom Metazoa; phylum Chordata; order Testudines; family Geoemydidae; genus Mauremys; species Mauremys reevesii. The sequence goes on from NC_052625.1 coordinate 98,173,490, forward strand.
CTTGATATCTGCCCATAGGTATCGTAATTCCTATGGCTGGAGCGCAGCTGGGACTGCACAGCTTCCTCCCCCCAAACACTGATGAGGTCCAGCAACTTGCCATTGCTCCATGATGGGGCTCGTTTGGCGCGTGGAGGCATGGTCACCTGGAAAGATTCACTGATTGCACTCCACACCTGGCTGAGCAAACAGGAAGGGGATTTTTAAAATTCCCAGGGCATTTAAAGGGCGGGTCATCTGAGGCCAGGGCAGTAAAGTTCGAACTGATGAGCAGAGTGGCTGAACAGGCATTCTGGGATACCTCTGAAGGCCAATAACAGCGCTTTTGGTGGCCACACTGGCGGAGCAGCGCTGCATCAGCAGCGCTATAGTCGTTATTCCCCAGGCCGAGGTGGAGTACAACCAGCGCTGTAGCCAGGGAGATACAGCGCTGTATGTGCCTTGCAAGTGTGGATGGTGAGTGAGTTGCAGCGCTGTAAAGCCACCACCAGCGCTGCAAATCTCCAGTGTAGCCAAGCCCAGAGTCTGTATCACAGCAGAGGTGGAAAACAGGTTTCCTGTCAGACAAAAATGTTTATTCGCCTGTCTCTCTGTTGAGATTTAAATTAAGCACTGCAAGCTAACACAATGGAGACACATTTACATGCAAAATCAACAAGAAGATATGAAGTCAACAAGGGCGAGACAGAATGGAGGAATCTCTGGTAAAAACTTATCCTTGATTTCACTATAAGCATATCTCAATGATGTGGTAATAAGCAAGTTGTATGATTCTGCTGATCCTGAACTATCTGATATGTATATTGTCCCTTGAGGACAGAAGACCTGGTATTTCTGTGAATGTTCAGTGGAGAAGGGGCTGGAGCCTGGATATTACAGAGGAATGCTTCAAAGGGACTCAAGTGCACCATTTGTTAACATGCAAGGCAAAGTCAGGCTGGCATTGCCCCAAGGACAGTGATTAGGTGGTCAACAGGCTGGTGGCGTCAGGGAGCCGACACTCAGTTAAGCACAAACAAGTTTCCCTCTCTCTGGAGGGCACGGGGTGGCAAGGTGACTCAGAGTCCTGGGTACCCCGAAAACCGTCACAGCGTGTTTCCGCCATAGCAGAACAGACTAGTGCCACATAAAAGGCAGAAATCAGTACTGTTTAGAAGGGTGAATAAAGGAATACATACTGAAAAATAAAAGTATGGCTCTCATGACTAAATGCCCATGAATCAAATAAAACTATTGACATTTATCATTTTCTTTTAAAACAACACAACAAAACAACAGCTTTACATGATACCATTTCCGAACAGATACACATGGTGCTAATACAGTGATACAAACTAGACAGCAGAACCAAAGCTACTTCATGACTGATGTACCCCAAAGGTAGTCTGGATAACAATTTAGTACCCAAATTCATGCAAGCATTTTTCTTGGTTCTGGATGATCTCTGGTTTCTGTTATTGAACGTCACCAAAACACACGTACATTCTTTATACAGCTGCATGAAAGAAAAACCTTTGCAAGAGAAACTTATTCAGCTCACAAAAGGCAAACTAAAGTGAATTGCACAGCATGACAAACTATTTTAATATAACAACATTCCTTGGATGAAATGAAAAACATGTTGTATCAAATTCCTTCCGTAAGCAATAATCCGTTAGAAAAAACTCAAACCAAAAAATTGATGATGTTTTGAATTCTCATGGGCTGAAGTTCTTATAAGCTGGGGAATTGATTTCAATATGTTGAGCGGACAGGGAGTTGTGTGTATCACGGCACTTTCTAAATATTTTTACAGTTGAGTTTTTCAACAATAAAAATCTATTTACAAAAAGCCGGAGAGCTACTTGCATTTGGCACAGAATTTTCTAGGATGACACAAACTAAGTTTCTAACACTCCATTATTTATTTTTCTCAACATCAATGTCTGTAAATAGAGCCGAATGAATAATCCACAACTAATAATTTATTTCAAAGAATTTTGTGGATATTCCAATTTTTCCCAAATATATTAACTATTCAAAACTTTTTTTTTAATGAATATTGTTCACTTGTTGGCTTGTTGTGATTGGTCAGAAGTCACCCTGTATTGTTTCTGGCTGGAGAAACATAATCCTTGTCCAATTTCTGGTAAAAATACTGACCCGAAGAAAATTTTAAATTCTCTTTCCAAAAGCAACAAAACTCAGTTTTTTCTCTACAAGCATTACATCAATAAAGGGTCAAACTGCAGGTGCAAGCGTGGTTATGCAAGGCAGTAAGTGCGTGTAAGGCACCCACGTTCCAGGTCTCTCATGTTCCAGAATTCAGAATCACAGACTGCAGCGCAGGGGAGAGCAACCTCTGTGAGTCTGCTATTTCCTCTCCACTATTTCCCACCCAAGAAGAAAGGATTTAGCAAGAGCTTGGTTCCACCCACTCAACAAGCCATTAGTATAACTACCTGACATATGCATCATGTAGAAACCTAGTGCAGGGTACTTCTTTCCTATCACATTAAGGTGGAAATGGAAGGCAGACTGTAATTGGGACAATTCACTGCTCCTTGCTTGGAACTCATGTCAAAGCCATAAGGGAGACCAAAAGGTTCATGGAAAGCAAATACAAGGGAGGAACTAACACAGCTGAAGTTAATTAGTTAAAGCATATATATTTGCTCTGAGTCCTAAAATGTTAAGTGCAGGAAGAATGGCAGGAGTAATATGGAGTCTTAAAACAAGGACTAACAAGACGTCTAAAAAGGTTCACAAGTTGAACTCACCTCTAAAGTCTGCATTAGTGTTGGCTTAATTGCATCCTTCATCAAAACTGCCAAAGCACCTGTTACTCCCTACAAAACAAGAGAGTGCACATTATAAGAATCCCTATTTTACACTCATTCCAACAGCTTAAGTTTAATGAGTTTGAAATATGAAACTTTAGTTCTAACGAGAAAATTCGCTCACAAAAAAGGGAAATATTTTTCACTATACACACTGTAATACTATGCCATCATCATTATAAGAGAAATCTATTTAGATTTAGTTACTTCGTGGCCTTTATTACCATAGTATCAGAATGCCTCACAAACATCAATGGAGTTATCCTCATAA